>NW_026975294.1:1200000-1530058 GCF_030014295.1 Loxodonta africana | reverse complement strand
CTTCTATATTGTATATTTTTGTATATTCTGTAATCCATACTCTGTATTCTATATTCTTCTACATACAATTCTCCTATATACTATATTGTATTTTTCATATACCATATTCTATATTCTACATTCTGCAATCTATATTTTAAATTCTTCTATATTCTATATTCTCCATTCTAAATTCTATATTCTTCCTTATTCTATATTCTATATTTTTCTATATATTTTTCTGTATTCTATATTTCATATTCTACATTCTTCCTTCTATATTGTATATTCTTTCTTTTACACCCTATATTCTATATTCCATTATCTTCTATATGCTATAATCTATATTCTTCTATATTCTGTGTTCTTTAAACTTTATTTTATATTCTATATTTTGTATTCTACATTCTGTGTTCTATATTTTTCTATACTCTACATTTTCTATATTCTACATTCCATACTGTGTTCTATATTCAATGTTCTTTGCTATATTCTATATTTTTCTATATAATTTTCTGTATTCTATATTCTACATTCTATACACTATAGTCTTCATAGTCTGTATCATATATTCTTCTATATTGTATATTCTGTATTTCACATTCTACATTCTATATTCCATAATCTTCCATATTCTATAATGTATACTCTCTACATGATGTACTTTTTATTCTATATTTTTCTATCTTCCATTGTCTGTATTCTATATTGAAAGTTTTCTATTTTTATAATTTTCTGTATTCTATATTTCATATTGCATATTCTGTAAACTATATGCTTATATTCCATCTTCTATATTCTATATTTAATTCTACATTCTATATTCCAGAATCTTCTTTATTCTATAATCTATATTCTTCTATATTCTTTGTTCTCTATTCTTTACTTTTTATTCTATAGTCTGTATTCTACGTTGTACGTACTCTATTCGATATTCTATATTTATCTGTTCTATATGTTCCTTTATTCTTTATTCCATACTCTGTATTCTATACTCCATATTCGATGTTCTATATCCTATATTCTGTAGTTTTTATATCCAATATTCTTCTGTATTCTATATTCTATAGTCCATATTCTATATTCTACATTCTGCATTCTATATTCCATATTGTTCTATACTCTTCTACATTCTCTATTCTTCTGTTATAATCTATATTCTTTTATCTGCTATATTCTATGTTCTAAATTCTATACTCAATATTCTACAGTCCACATTCTATATTCTAAATTTTTCAATATTCTTTATTCTTCTCTATTCTCCATTCTACATTCCATTTCCTTGTATATTATATATTCTACATTTCTCTGAATTCTATATTTTTTATTGTATATTCTACCTTCTAATCTCTATATTCTATATTCTTCTGTAATCCAATATTCTCTATTCCATATTCTCTATTCTACATTCTTCTATATTTTGTAATCTATATTCTTCTACTTTATTCTCTATTCTTCAATAGTGTATATCCTATACCCTATATTCCCTATTTGTCAATATTCTATTTTCTTCTCCATTCTATCTTCTATATTCTGTAGTCTGTCATCTCTTTGCTTTACTCTTCTATATTCTGTATTTTATATCCTGTATCTTCTATATTCTAAATATATACTGTTTTCCTATATTCTGTGTTCTATATTTTGCAATATTCTATATTCTTCTATAATTATATTCTACATTCTATTTTCCATATTCTTCTATACTCCATATTCTTCTATTTTCTTTTATATTCTCTATTGTACCTTCTATGTTCTGTGTTCTTCTATATACTATATTCCTCTATATTCTATAGTCCATATTCTATGTTCTACATTCTTCTACATTGTGTATTTTACATTCTACATTCTAAATTTTTATTCTTCTATGTTCTATATTCTTTTATATTCTATGTCTATTATTTTTCCATATTCTAGGTTCTATATTCCGTACTCTGTATTCTATATTGTATATTCAAATTTCTATGTTCTATATTCTTTATATATTTTTCTGTATTTTTTTATAGTCTATGCTCCATATTCTATATTCTACATTCTGTGTTCTATGTTCTTCTATATTCTGTATTCTTCTATATTTTACATTCTACAATTTTCTATATTCTATAATCTGTATGCTATAGTCTTTATTCTATATTTTATATTCTGTATTCTACATTCTATATTCTAAGTTCTTCTATAATCTATATTCTGTATTGTATACTCTTCTATTGTGTATATTCTTCTATAATGTATATTCTCTATTCTTCTGTATTCTATATTCTAATTCTTCTACATTCTCTATTCTTCCTTATTCTGTATTCTTCAATATTCCGTGTTCTGCACTCTACTATATTCTTTTTCTTGCATTTTCTATGGCCTTCTATATTCTTCTATTTTCTAAATTTATATTCGATATTCTTCTGTATTTTGTATTCTATATTCTGCAATGTATATTCTACAATCTATATTCTTGTTTGTATTCTTCTATATTCCATATTCTTAGTATATTCTATATTCTACTATTTTCTATCTTCTGTGTTCTGTGTTCCATGTTTAATATTCTTCTGTTTTATATCTTTCTATATACTATATTCCATAATCTAAATTCTATATTCCATATTCTACATTTTAAATTCTATGTTCTTCTATATTCTATATTTTCCTATATCCTATATTCCATACTTTCTATTCTATATTCGATGTTCCACGTTCTATATTCTATACTTTATACTATATTCTTCTGTATTCTATATTCCATACTGTACATTCTATATTCTAAAATCTTCTATATTCTACATTCTCTATTCTAGATGCTACGTTCTATATTCTTCTATATTTGTCTATATACTATGTTCTATATTAATTCTTCTATTTCCTATGTTTTTACATATACTACATTTTTGTGTATTCTGTATTCCATATTCTTTAACTGTATTCAACACTCTATATTCTTCTATATTCTATATTCCATAATCTTCTATATTGTGTAATTTATAATCTTCTATATTCTATTATCTATATTCTCCTAAATTCTTCATTCTGTATTTTGCACTCTATATTCTACATTGTACGTTTTATATTCTTATGTATTCTATTTCAAAATTTATATTCTATTTTCTTCGATATTCTGTATTCTTTATGCTATATTCTTTTATAATGTATATTCTATAATTTTTTTATTCCAAATCCTCTATAAACTATACTCTTCTATTTTCAAAGTTCTTTTATATTCTGTATTCTATCTTCAGTGTTCTGTTAACCCTGACCCTAACCCTGACCCTAACAACCCTAACCCTAACCCCAACCTTAACCCTAAACCTGATCCTAAAACCCTGACCCTGAACCTGACCCCGACCCTGACCCCAAAACCCTGACCATGACCCTGACCCTGACCCTAAAACTCTGACCCTAAAACCCCGACACTGACCCTAAAACCCCGACCCTGACCTGACCCTGACCCCTGACTCTGACCCCTAACCCTGACCCCTAAAACTGACCCTAACGCCTAACACTGTACCTAACCCCTAACCCTGACCGAACCCCTAACCCGGACCCTAAACCCTAACCACTAACTCTGACCCGAACCCCTAAACCTGACCCTAACCCTTAACAATGACTCTAACTCCTAACCCTGACCCTAACCTGGACCCTAACCCCTAACCTTGACTGAAACCCCTAACCCTGACCCAAACCCCTAACCCTGACCCTAACCCCAACCCTAACCCCTAACACTGACCCTAATCCCTGACCCTGAACCTAACCCCTAACCCTGACCCTAACAGTAACCCCTAGCCCTAACTGTAACCCCTAACCCTAACCCTAAAACCTAACACTAACCCTAACCCCTAACCGCTAACCCTAACACCCTAACCCAAACCTAACACCCTAACCCTATTCCTAACACCCTAACCCTAACCCTAACCCCCTAACCCTAACCGTAACCAACCCTAACCCTAACACCATAACCCTAACCAACCCTAAGCCTATACTGTTCATTATATTCTTCATTAATATACTTTATTATTATATTTTTCACTATCATATTCTTCATTATGATATTCTTTTATATTCTTCATTCTTACATCCTTCATTCTTACATCCTTCACGATTACATCCTTCGCAATTACATCCTTCGTTATTAGATTCTTCATTGTTACATTCTTCATTATTATAGTCTTCATTACTATTTTCTTCATTATTATATTGTTCATGATTACATTCTTCATTATTATATTTTTTATTATATTCTTCATTATTTTCTTAATTATATACTTCTTCATTGTTATAATCTTCATTATATTCTTCCTCATTATTATATTCTTTATTTTTATATTCTTCATTATTTTTTCATTATTATACTCATTATTACGTTCTTCACTGTTACGTTCTTCACTTTTACATTCTTCACTATTATATTCTTGATTATATTCTTCACTATTTTCTTCATTATTATATTCTTGTTCATTACTATGCTCTTCATTATTATATTCTTCATTATTCTATTCTTCATTATTTTAATCCTCATTATTCTATTCTTCATTATTCTATTCTTCATTAATATATTCTTCATTATTACATTCTTCATTAATATATTCATTATTACATTCTTCATTATTACAGTCTTCATTACTAGTCTTCATCATTACATTCTTCACTATTATATTCTCCATTATTATATTCTTCATTACTATATTCATTAGTCTTCATTATATTCTTCTTCATTATTATATTCTTCATAACTATATTGTTCATTATTATATTCTTCATAATTATATTCCTCATTATTATTTCTTCTATATTGTAATATTCTTCATTATCTACTTTTTAATTATTTTGTTCTTCATTATTCTATTCTTCATTATTTTATCCTTCATTATTATATTCTTCACTATATTCTTCACTATTGTGTTCTTCATTATTGTATTCTTCATTATTATATTTATTTTCTTCTTCATTATTACATTCTACATTATTATATACTTCTTTGTTATTATATTCTTCATTATTGTATCCTTCATTATTGTTTTTCATTATTATATTCTTCATTATTATATACATCCTCATTATCATATTCTTCTTTATTGTATTCTTCATTATTACATTCTTCATAATTATGTTCTTAATTATATTCTTCATTATTGTATTCTGCATTATTATATTCTTCGTTATATTCGTCATTATTACAGTCTTCATTACTATATTCGTCATTATATTCTTCATTATTAAATTCTGCATTATTGTATTCTTATATTCTTCATTATTATATTCATTTATATATTCTTCATTATTATATTCTTCATTATTATGTTCTTCATTAGTATATTCTTTGTTATTATATTCTTCATTATTGTATTCTTCATTATTATATTCTTTAATGTGTTCTTCATTATGTTCTTCATTTTTATTGTCTTCATTATATTCTTCACTATTCTTTATTATAATATTCTACATATTATATTCTTCATTATTTTATTCTTCATTATTAAATACTTCATTACTAAATTCTTCATTATATTCATTATTATTCTTCATTATTATATACTTCTTTATTATATTCTTCATTATTCTTCATTACTGTATCCTTCATTATTATATTCTTCATTTTTATGTTCTTCACTATTATATTCTTCATTATTATAGTCTTCATAATTATGTTCTTCATTATTATATTCTTCATTTTTACATTCTTCATTGTTATATTCTTTGATATTATATTCTACATAGTTATATTCATTATTATATAATTCTTCATTATTATAATCTTCATTTTTGTATTCTTTATTATTGTATTCTTCATTATTGTATCCTTCATTATGTTCTTCATTATTATGGTTTTCATTATTATATACTTCAACATTATATTCTTCATTATTATATACCTCATTATTGTATTCTTTATTGTATTCTTCATTATGTTCTTCATAATTGTTCTTCATTATTATATTCTTTAATTTATAGTCTTCATTATATTCATTTTTATATTCTTCGTTATTATATTGTACATTATATTCTTCATTATTATATTCTTCATTTTTATCTTCATTATTGTATTCTTCATTGTTATATTCTTCATTATTATATTCTCCATTATAGCATTCTTCATTATTATACCCTTCATTATTATATTCTTCTTCATTGTTATATTCTCGTTGATTATCTTCTTCATTATTATATTCTTCATTTTTACATTCTTCATTATTATATTCTACATTATTCGTCATTAGTATATTCATTATATTCTTCATTGTTATATTCTTCATTATTATATTCTTCCTTACATTGTTCTTCATTATTATATTCTTCATAATTGTATTCTTTATTATATTCTTCATTATCGTATTCTGCATTTGATATTCTTCATTATTATGTTCATTATTATATACTCCTTCATTCTGTTGTTCTTCATTATTATATTCTTCATTATTGTATTCATTATATTATTATATTCTTCATTGTTATATTCTTCATTATTTTATTCTTCTTAGTATATTCTTCAGTATTATATTCCTCATTATTATATTCTTCTTTATTATATACTTCCTCATTATTATATTCTTCATTATTATATTCCTCTTTATTATTCTTCCTTATTATGTTCATTATTATATTCTTCCTCATTATTATATTTTTTATTCCTTATTATATACTTCAGTATTCTTCATTTTTAGTCTTTCTTATATTCTTCATTATTATATTCTTCATAATATTTTTCATTATATATTTCTTCATTATATTATTCTTCATTTTTGAATACTTCATTACTATATTCATCATTACATTCTTCCTTTTATATTCTTTTCATTATTTTCTTGAATATTATATTCTTCATCTTTATATTCTTCATTATTATATTCCTCATCATTATATTCTTCATTATTTTATTCTACACTATTATATTCTTCATTATTTTATTCTACATTATTATATTATTCATTACTATATTCCTCATTATTAAATTCTTCATTATTACCTTCTTGACTATTATTTTTTCATTATTATATTCTTCATTACATACTTCAATATTATATTCTTCACTATTCTTCATTATTATATTCTTGTTCATTATTATATTGTGCTTCATTATTATAGTCTTCATTATTATATTCTTCATTATTTTCTTCATTTTCTTCTTCATTATTTTCTTTGTTATATTCTTCGTTAGTATATTCTTCATTAGTATATTCTTCTTCATTGTTATATTCTTATTCATTATTATATTGTTCTTCATTATTACATTCTTCATTATTACGTTCTTCATTCTTACATTCTGCATTATTACATTCTTCATTATTATATTCTACATTATTCATCATTATTTTTTTCTTCATTATATTGTTCATTGTTATATTCTTCCTTATATTCTTCATAATTGTTTTTCATTATTATATTCTTTATTATTATAGTATTCATTGTATTCTTCATTATATTATTATATTCTGCTTCATTACATTCTTCTGCATTATTATATTCTTTATTTTTATGTTCTTCCTAGTTATATACTTCATTCTATTCTTTCTTATAATATTCTTCATTATTGTATTCTTCATTATGTTTATATTCTTCATTTTTATATTCATCTTCGTTAGTATATTCTTCATTATTATCTTTATTATATTCTTCATTATTATATTCTTCATTACCTTCATTATATTCTTCCTCATTATTATATTCATTATTATATTCTTCACTATTATATACTTCATTATTATATTCTTCATTATTTTATTCTTCATTATTGTATCCTTCATTATTACATTCCTCATTATATTCTTCATTATTGTATTTTTCATCATTATTACATTCTTCATTAATATATTCTTGATTATTATATACTTCATTATTATATTCTTTATTATATCCTTCATTATTATGTTCATTATTATATTCTTCCTCAATATTATATTTTTCTTCATTATATTCTTCATTATCATATACTTCATTTACTATTCTTCTAAATTATATTCTTCACTGCTATATCCTTCATCATATTCTTCATTATTATATTCTTCATTAATGTATTCTTCATTATTATATTCTACGTTATTATGTTCATTATATTCATTATATTATTCTTTATTATTATGTTCTTCATTATTATATTATTCATTGTTATCTTCTTCATTATTATATTCTTCTTCATTAATGTATTCTTCATTATATTCTACATTATTTTCTTCATTATTATTGTCTTCATTATTATATCCTTCATTATGTTCATTATATTCTTCATTATTATATTCTTCATTACTATATTCATCATTATTACATTCTTCATTATTGTATTCTTCATTATTATATTCTTCTTCATTACATTCTTATCATATTCTTCATGATTATATTCTTCAGTATTTTAGTCTTCATTATTGTATTCTTCATTATTATATTCTCTTTCATTAATGTATTCTTCATTATATTCCACATTATTTTTATTATATTCTTCATTTTTATATTCTTCATTATTTTATTCTTCATTATTATATTCTTCATTATTATATACATCTTTATTATATTGTTCATTATTACATTCTTCGTTATATTTTTCATTATTATGTTCTTCATTACTATATTCTTTTTCTATATTCTATATTTTTATACAATTTTCTGTATTCTTTATTCTACATCCTATACTCTATATTCTTCTGTAGTATATGTTCTTATATATTGTATTATTTTTTACTTTCTACGTTCTATATTCCATAATATTCTGTATTCTATAATGTATATTCTCTATATTATGTATTTTTATTCTATATTTTGTAGTCTATATTCGGTATTCTACATTGTATATTTTAAATTCTATATTGTTCTATATTCTATTGTCTGTATTCTATATTTAATGTTTTCTATATTGTATATTTTTATAATTTTGTCATCTCTTCCATTTTGCATATTCTGTAAACTATATTCTACATTCTATATTCTCTTATATTCCATCTTTTATTTCCTGTATTTAATTCTACTTTATTCCAGAATATTCTATATTCTATGATCTATATTCTATGTTCTTTATTCTATATTTTATATTCTATATTCTACTTTGTACATACTCTATTCTATATTTATCTCTATTCTATATTTTTCTGTATTCTATATTCCATACTCTGTATTCTATATTCTATGTTGTATATTCTATAATTTTTATATCCTATATTCTTCTGTATTCTACATTCTATATTCTACATTTTGCATTCTATATTCTTCTATGTTCTGTATTCTATACTCTTCTACATTTTTATTCTACATTCTATATTCTGTTATAATCTATATTCTTCTTTCTGCTATATTGTCTATTGTAATTCTATATTCAATATTCTACAGTCTACATTCTATATTTTAAACTTTTCAATATTCTTTATTCTTCTCTATTCTCTATTCCATATTCTATGTTCTCCATTCTACATTCCATTTTCTTCTATGTTCTATATTCTACATTTTATATTCTAAATTTTCTTGAATTCTATATTCTTCTATATTCTATATTTTTAGCATATATTCTACCTTCTTATCTCTATATTCTATATTCTTCTGTAATCTAATATTTTCTTATATTCTATTCTACATTCTATATTCTTCTATATTTTGTAATCTATATTCTTCTACTTTATTCTCTATTCTTCAATAGTGTATGTCCTATACCCTATATTCCCTATTTGTCAGTATTCTGTTTTCTGCTACTTTCTGTCTTCTATATTCTGTAGTCTGTCATCTATATTCTTTATTCTTCTATATTCTGCATTCTATACCCTATATCTTCTATATTCTAAATTTATGCTCTATGTTTTCCTATAATCTGTATTCTATATTTTTCAATATTTTATATTCTTCTATAATTATATTCTACATTCACCTATTTTCCATATTCTATATTCTTCTATAATCTATTTTCTTTTGTTATTTTATGTTCTATGTTCTTCTATATACTATATTCCTCTATATTCTATAGTTCATATTGTATACTCTACGTTCTAAATTCTCCTATATTCTACATTCTAAATTTTATATTCTTCTATGTTCTATATTCTTTTATATTCTCTTTCTATATTTTTCCATATTCTAGGTTCTATATTCCAAACTCTGTATTCTATATTGTACATTCAAAGTTCTATGTTCTATATTCTTTATTTTTCTGTATACTATATTTTTCTGTATGGTATATTCTATGTCCCCTATTCTATATTCTATATGCTATATTCTACATTCTATATTCTGTATTCTTCTATATTTTATTCTACATTCCATACTTTTCTATATTCTATACTCTGTATTCTATAGTCTTTATTCTATTCTGTATTCTACTGTCTATATTCTAAATTCTGTATTCTATGTTCTTCTATAATCTATATTCTGTACTGTATAGTCTTCTATTGTGTATATTCTTCTATAATGTATATTCTATATTCTAATTCTTCTATATTCTCTGTTCTTTCATATTCTGTATTCTACCTTCTACTATATTCTTTTTCTTGTATTATCTATAGCCTTGTATATTCTATATTCTTCTATATTCTAAATTTATATTCGATATTCTTCTGTAATATATATTCTATAATCTATATTCTTGTTTATATTCTTCTCTGTTACATATTCTCGTATATAACATATTCTACTATTTTCTGTATTCTTTTACAGTCTGTTTTCTATCTTCTGTTCCAGGTTCAATATTCTTCTATATAGAATATCCTTCTATATTCTATATTTGATATTCCACATTCTAAATTCTATGTTCTATTCTCCTAAATTCTTCATTCTATATTTTGCATTCTATATTCTGTATTCTACGTTGTACCTTTTATATTCTTCTGTATTCTATATTCTAAATTTATATTTTATATTCTTCTATATTCTGTATTATTTATGCTATATTCTTCTGTAATTTATATTCTATCTTCTTTATTCCAAATCCTCTATACACTATATTCTTCTATTTTCAAAGTTCTTTTATATTCTGTATTCTATCTTCAGTGTTCTATGTTCCATATTTTATATTCTATATTTTAAATTCTCTTTATTCTATAATCTATATTCTATATTTTTGTATATTCTATAATCCATATTCTGTATTCTATATTCGATGTTCTATATTCTTCTACATACAATATTCTTCTATATTAAATATTTTATATTTTAAATTCTTCTACATTCTATGTTCTGTATTTTATATTCTACATTCAAAATTTTATGTTCTGTTCTTCCATACTCTATATTTTCTATATACTATATTTTTCTCTATTCTATATTCCATATTCTACATTCTTCCTTCTATATTCAATATTCTTCTATATTCTCTATTGTATATTCTTCTATATTGTATATTCTATATTTTACATTCTATATTCCATTATCTTCTATATTCTATAATCTATATTCTTCTGTATTCTGTGTTCTTTATACTTCATTTTATGTTCTATATTTTGTAATCTACATTGTATATTCTATATTTTTCTATACTCTATATTTCCTATATTCCGTTTTCCATACTCTGTGTTCTATGTTCAATGTTTTTTTCTCTTTTCTATATTCTATATTTTCCCATACAATTTTCTGTATTCTATATTCTACATTCTATACTCTATATTCTTCTATGGTCTGTATCATATATTCTTCTATATTGTATATTCTCTTTTTTACATTCTACATTCTATATTCCATAATCTATATTCTGTAATGTATATTCTCTATATTATGTATTTTTATGCTATATTTTATATTCTATATTCTAAATTCTATATTTTTCTATATCCCATTCTCTGTATTCTATATTCAATGCCTCTATTCTATATTTTTAATAATTTTCCATATTCTATATTCCATATTGCATATTCTGTAAACTATATTCTACATTCTATATTCTCTTATATTCCATCTTCTATATCCTATATTTAATTCTACATTCTATATTCCAGAATATTCTATATTCTTCCATATTCTATATTCTATATTTTGTATTCAAAATTCTGCATTCTACTTTGTACATACTCGTCTATATTCTGTATTTATCTCTATTCTATATTTTTCTATATTCTCTATTCCATACTCTGTATTCTCTATTCCATATTCAATGTTCTATATTCTATATTTTTTATATCCTATATTCTTCTGTATTCTAGATTCTATATTCCATATTCTATATTTTTCTATGTTCTGTATTCTATACTCTTCTACATTCTTAAGCTACATTCTATATTCTTCTGTTATAATCTATATTCTTCTTTCTGCTATGTTCTATATTGTACATTCTAAATTCTATATTCAATATTCTACAGTCTACATTCTATATTCTCAATTTTTCAAAATTGTTTATTCTTCTCTATTCTCTATTCCATATTCTATGTTGTCCCTTCTCCATTCTCCATTCCTTTTTCTTCTATATTCTATATTTTTTACTGTATATTCTACCTTCTAATCTCTATAGTCTACACTCTTCTGTAATCTAATATTCTATTCTCTATTCTACATTCTATATTCTTCTATATTTTGTAATCTATATTCTTCTACTTTATTCTCTATTCTTCAATAGTGTATGTCCTATACCGTATATTCCCTATTTGTCAATATTCTGTTTTCTTCTACTTCTTCTCGTCTATATTCTGTAGTCTGTCATCTATGTTCTTTATTCTTCTATATTTTGCATTCTATATCCTATATCTTCTATATTCTAAATTTATGCTGTTTTCCTATATTCTGTATTCTGCTTTTCAATATTTTATATTCTTCTATAATTATATTCTCCATTCTCCTATTTTCCATATTCCATATTCTTCTATACTCTATATTATTTTTTTCTTTTAAATTCTCTATTGTATCTTCTATGTTCTGTGTTCTATATACTATAGTCCTCTTTATTCTATAGTCAATATTCTATATTCTATGTCCTAAATTCTTCTATATTCTATATTCTGTATTTTATGTTCTATATTCTACATTCTAAATTGTATATTCCTCTATGTTCTATATTCGTTTATATTCTATTTCTATATTTTTCCATATTCTAGGTTCTATATTCCATTCTCTGTATTCTATATCGTACGTTCAAATTTCTGCTCTATATATTCTTTATTTTTCTATAGGGTATATTTTTCTGTATTGTATAATCTATGTTCTATATTCTATATGCTATATTCTACATTCTGTATTCATGAACAGGCCCGAATAGTGGAGCCCCGCACGCATGGACAGGCCCAAATAGCAGAGCTCCTCAGGCTCGAACAAACCCGAATAACGGAGCTCCGTAGGCACGAACAGGCCCGAATAGAGGACCCCCGCAGGCAAGAGGAGGCCCGAAAGGACACTGCCGCAGTCAAGATTAGGTCTGAACGGAGAATTCCGCAGGTAAGAATAGTCCCGGATGGAGGGTCCCGCAGGCTAGAATAGGCCTGAATGGAGATTCCTGCAGGCAAGAATAGGCCAGAATAGAGGAGCCCCGCAGGCAACAATAGGCCTGAACAGAGTTCCGCAGGGAAGAATAGGCCTGATCGAAGAGTATCGCAGGCAAGAATAGGCTCCAACAGAGAGTCCCGCAGGGAAGAATAGGTCCAAACGGAGAGTCCCACAGGCGAGAATAGGCCAGAACGAAGAGTCCCCCAGGCCTGATAGGCCCGAACAGAGTCCAGCAGGCAAAAATAGGCCTGAATAGAGGAGCCCTGCAGGCAAGATTAGGCCCGAAGAGAGTCCAGCAGGCAAGAATACGCCTGAACGGAGAGTCCCGAAGGCAAGAACAGGCCCGACCAGAGTCCCGCAGGCAAAAATAGGCCCTAATAGAGAAGCCCCGCAGGCAAGAATAGGCCCGAATAGAGTCCCGCAGGCAAGAAGAGGCACAAACGGAGAGTCCTGCAGGCAAGAATAGGCCTGGAGTGTGCTGCATGCAAGAATAGGCCCGAACGGAGATTCCTGCAGGCGAGAATAGGCCCAGAGTCCAGCAGGAAGTATAGGACCAAACAGAGGAGCCCTGCAGGCAAGAATAGGCCCAAACACAGTCCCATAGGCAATAATAGGCCCAAAAAGAGGAGCTCCGCAGGCAAGATTAGGCCCAAACAGAGAGACCCGAAGGCAAGAATAGGCCCGAGTACAGGAGCCACACAGGCAAGAATAGGCCAGACCAGAGTCGCACAGGGAATAGGCCCAAATAGCGGAGCCCCGCAAGCACGAACAGGACCGAATACCGAAGACCCGTATGCACGAACAGGCCCAAATAGCGGAGCTCCGCAGGCTCGATAAGGCCTGAAAAACGGAGCTCCATAGGCACTAACACTACCGAATAGAGGACTCCCACAGGAAAGAGGAGGCCCGAAAGGAGACTCCTGCAGCCGAGAATAATAAAGAACAGAGAGTTCCATAGGTGAGAATAGGCCCGAACGGAGAGTCCCGAAGGCAAGAATAGGCCCAGAGAGTCCCGTAAGTAAGAAAAGGCCCGAACGGAGAGTCCCGCAGCAAGAATAGGCCCGAATAGAGGAGCCCCGCAGGCAAGAATAGGCCTGAAAAGGGGCACTCCTCAGGCAAGATTAGGTCCGAAAGAGAGTCCAACAGGCAAGAATAGGTACGAATGGAGTGTCCCGCACGCCAGAATAGGCCCGAACGGAGATTTCCGGAGGGAAGAATAGGCCCGAAAAAGAGTCCCGGAGGCAAGAATAGTCCTGAGTAGAGAAGCCGTGCAGGCAAGCGTATGCCCAAACAGAGTCTGGCAGGCCATAATAGGCCCGAACGGAGAGTCCTGCAGGCAAGAATAGGCCCAAATAGAGGAACCCTGTAGGCAAGATGAGGGCCGAGTAGAGTTCTGCTCGCAAGAATAGGCCTGAACAGAGAGTCCCGCAGGCCAGAAAGGCCCGAACGGAGAGTCTCGCAGGCGAGAATAGGCCCGAACGGAGAGTCCCGCAGGCCAGAATAGGAACGAATGGAGAGTCCCCCGTCCAGAATAGACCCAAAGAGAAGTCACGCCGGCGAGAATACTCCCAAACTGAGAATTCCACAGGCCAGCATAGGCCCAAAGAGTCCCGCAGGCAAGAATAGACCTGAATGGAGAGTCCCGCAGGCCAGAATTGCCCAAAAGGAGAGTCCTGCAGGTCAGAATAGGCCCAAACTGAGATTCCCGCAGGCAAGCATAGGCCCAAAAAGGGGAGCCCCGCAGGCAAGAACAGGCCTGAACAGAGTTCCACAGGCAAGAATAGGCTCGAACGGAGAGTCCCGCAATCAAGAATAGGCCCGAACGGAGATTCCTGCAGGCAAGAATAGGCACGAGTAGGGGAGCCGTGCAGGCAAGAAGAGGCCCGAACAGAATCCGGTAGGTGAGAATAGGCCTGAATGGAGAGTCCTGCAGGCCAGAATAGGGCTGAAGAGAAGTCACATAGGCGAGAATACTCCCAAACTGAGAATCCCGCAGGCCAGCATAGGACCGAACAGAGAGTCCTGCAGGCAAGAATAGACCTCAATGGAGAGTCCCGCAGGCTAGAAAGGCCCGAACGGAGAGTCCCGCAGGCCAGAATAGGGCCGAAGAGAAGTCACGCAGGCGAGAATACTCCCAAACTGAGAAACCTGCAGGCCAGAATAGTCCCAAATGGAGAAACCCACAGGCCAGAATAGGCCCAAATGGAGATTCCCGCAGGCAAGCATAGGTCCGAACAGAGTCCCGCAGGCCCAAATAGGCCCAAACGGAGATTCCCAGAGCAAGAATAGGCCTGAACAGAGTCCCGCAGTGAAGAATAGCCCGAGTAGAGGAGCCGTGCAGGTAAGAAGAGGACCGAACAGAGTCCACAGGCAAGAATAGGCCCAAATGGAGAGTCCCGCAGGCAAGAATAGGCCCGAACGGAGATTCCTGCAGGTAAGAATAGGCATGTACGGAGTCCCATAGGCAAGAATACGCCCGAGTAGAGGAGACCTGCATGCAAGAAGAGACCTGAACAGAGTCCCGCAGGCAAGAATTGACTCGAACGGAGAGTCCCGTAGGCAAAAATAGGCCCAAATGGAGATTCCTGCAGGCAAGAATCGACCCGAACAGAGTCCCGCAGGCAAGAATAGGCCAGAATAGAGGAGCCCCGTAGACAAGAATGGACATGAATAGAGTCCCGCTGGCAAGAATAGGCCCAAACGGAGTGTCCCGCAGGCAAGAAAATCCAAATGGAGAGTCCCGCAGGCGAGAATAGACCCGAACGGAGAGTCCCGCAGGCAAGAATAGGCCCGAGTAGAGGAGCCGTGCAGGCAAAAAGAAGCCATAACAGAGTCCCGCAGGCCAGAATAGCCCCAAACGGAGAGGCCTGCAGGCAAGAATAGGCCCGAACGGAGAGTGCCGAAGCCCAGAAAGGCCTGAACGAAGAGTCCCGCAGGCGAGAATAGGCCGGAACGGAGAGTCCGCAGGCAAGCATAGGCCTGCACAGAGTCCTGCAGGCCAGAATAGGCCCGAACGGAGATTCCCAGAGGCAAGAATACGCCCAGAGTCCCGCAGACAAGAATAGGCCCAAGTAGAGGAGCCGTGCAGGCTAGAAGAGGCCCAAAAAGAGTCCCACAGGCAAGAGTACGCTTGAACGGAGAGTCGTGCAGGCGAGAATAAGCCCGAACGGAGAGTCCTCCAAGCCAGAATAGGCCCGAACGGAGATTCCCACAGGCAAGAATAGACTCGGAGAGTCCCGTAGGCAAAAATAGGCCCAAATATAGATTTCTGCAGGCAAGAATAGGCCCGAACAGAGTCCCGCAGGCAAGAATAGGCCCAAATAGAGGAGCCCCGTAGACAAGAATAGGCCCAAACAGAGTCCCGCTGACAAGAATAGGCCCGAACGGAGAGTCCCCCAGGCAAGAATAGGCCCGAACGGAGAGTCCCGCAGTCAAGAATAGGCCCGAACGGAGATTCCTGCAGGCAAGAATAGGCACGAACAGAGTCCCGCGGGCAAAAACAGACCCGAGTAGAGGAGCCATGCAGGCAAGAAGAGTCCTGAATAGAGTCCCGTTGGCAAGAATAAGCCCGAACGGAGTGTCCCGCAGGCAAGGAAATCCTAACGGAGACTCCCGCAGACGAGAATAGGCCCTAATGGAGAGTCCCGCAGGCCAAAATAGGCCCTAACGGAGATTCCCTCAGGCAAACCTCGGCCCGAACAGAGTCAGGAAGACCAAAATAGGCCCGAACAGAGATTCTGGAGCAAGAAGAGGCCCGAACAGAGTCCCCCAGGCAAGAATAGGCCCGAACGGAGAGTCCTGCAGGGAAGAATAGGCTCCAACAGAGAGTCCCGCAGGCAAGAATAGGCCCAAATAGAGATTCCTTCAGGCAAGAATAGGCCCGAACAGAGGAGCCCCGTAGGCAAGAATAGGCCCGAGTAGAGTTCCACCGGCAAGAAAAGGTCCAAACGGAGAGTCCCGCAGGCCAGAGAGGCCCGAAGAGTCTCGCAAGTGAGAATAGGCCCGAACGGAGAGTCCTGCAGGTCAGAATAGGCCCGAGAGTCCCGCAGGTGAGAATAGGCCGGAAGGGAAGTCCGGCAGGCGAGAATACTCCCAAACTGAGAATCCCGCAGGCCAGCATATACCTGAACAGAGAGTCCTTCCTGCAGGCAAGAATAGACCTGAACGGAGAGTCCCACAGGCCAGAATAGTCCCAAACGGAGAGTCCCGCAGGGGAGAATAGGCCCGAAGGAAGTCCCGCAGGTGAGAATACGCCCAAACTGAGAATCCCGCAGGCCAGCATAGGCCCGAAAAGAGTCCTGCAGGCAAGAATAGACCTGAACGGAGAGTCCCGAAGGCCAGAATAGGCCAGAATAGATTCCCGCAGGCAAGCACAGGCCCAAACAGAGTCCTGCAGGCTAGGATAGGCCCGAACGGAGATTCCCGGAGGCAAGAATACGGCTGAAAAACAGTCCCGGAGGCAAGAACAGGCCCAAGTGGAGGAGCCATGCAGGCAGAAGAGGCCCGAACAGATTCCTGCAGGCAAGAATAAGCCTGAATGGAGGAGCCCCATAGGAAAGAATAGGCCCGAATAGAGTCCCGCTGGCAAAAATAGGCCCGAGTAGAGGAGCCATGCAGGCAGAAGAGGCCCGAACAGAGTCCCCAGGCAAGAATAGGCCCGAACGGAGAGAGTCCCGCAGGCAAGAACAGGCTCGAACGGAGAGTCTTGCAGGTAAGAATAGGCTCGAATGGAAATTCCCGCAGGCAAGATTAGGCCCGAATAGAGATTGCTGCAGGCAAGAATAGGCCCAAACAGAGTCCCGCAGGCCAGCATTGGCCCGAACGGAGAGACCTGCAGGCAAGAATAGACTCGAACGGAGAGTCCCGCAGGCAAAAATAGGCCTATATAAGGATTGCTGCAGGCAAGAATAGGCCCAAACAGAGTCCCGCAGGACAGAATAGGCCCGAACGGAGAGACCCGCAGGCGAGAATAGACCTGAACAGAGAACCCGCAGGCAAGAACAGGCTCGAACAGAGAGTCCCGCAGGCAAGAATAGGCTGTACGGAGATTCCTGCAGGCAAGAATAGGCACGAACACAGTCCGGCAGGCAAGAATAGGCCCGAGTAGAGGAGCCGTGCAGGCAAGAAGAGGCCCAAACAGAGTCCCGCAGGCAAGAATATGCCTGAATGGGGATTCCTGCAGGCAAGAATAGGCCCGAATAGAGGAGCCCCGTAGGCAAGAATAGGCCGGAATAGAGGAGCCGTGCAGGAAAGAAGAGGCCCGAACAGAGTCGAATAGGCCCGAATGGAGAGTCCCCCAGGCAAGAATAGGCTCGAACGGAGATTCCCGCAGGCAAGAATAGGCCCGCACGGAGATTCCTGGAGGCAAGAATAGGCCCGAATAAAGGAGCCCCGCAGGCAAGAATGGGCCCTAACAGAGTCCCGCAGGCAAGAATAGGCCTGAATGCAGAGTCCCGCAGGCAAGAATAGTCCTTAATAGAGTCCCGCATGCACGAACAGGCCCGAATAGCAGAGCTCCACAGGCTAGAACAGGACCAAATAAAGGAGCTGCATAAGCTCAAGAGGCCCAGATAGAGGAGCCCCGGATGCAAGAGGAGACCCGAAAGGAGACTCCCACAGGCAAGATTAGGTCCGAACGGAGAGTACCGCAGTCAAGAATAGTCCAGAACGGTGAGTCCCGCAGGCGAGAATAGGCCCGAAGGCAAGTCCCGCAGGCGAGAATAGACCCAAACGGAGAATCCCGCAGGCAAGAATAGGCTTGAACGGAGAGTCCCGCAGGCAAGAATGGACCCGTACGGAGATTCCTGCAGGCAAAAATAGGCACGAACAGAGTCCGGCAGGCAAGAATAGGCCCGAGTAGAGGAGCCGTGCAGGCAAGAAGAGGCCCAAACAGAGTCCTGCAGGCGAGAATACGCACAACCTGAGAAACCCGCAGGCCAGCATAGGCCCGAACGGAGAGTCCTGCAGGCAAGAATAGACCTGATCGGACAGTCCCGATGGCCAGAAAGGCCAGAACAGAGAGTCCCGCAGGCGAGGAAAGACCTGAACGGCGAGTCCCGCAGGCGAGAACAGGCCCGAACGGAGAGTCCCGCAGGCCAGAATAGGCCCGAACGGAGATTCCTGCAGGCAAAAATAGGCCCGAACAGAGTCCCGCAAGCAAGATTAGGCCCGAGTAGAGGACCCGTGCAGGCAAGAAGAGGCCCGAACAGAGTCTCACAGGCGAGAGTAGGCCCGACCGAAGAGTCCCACAGGCAAGAATAGGCCCAAATGGAGAGTCCCGCATGTAAGTATAGGTCCGAACAGAAAGTTGCAAAAGCAAGAATAGGCACGAAAGGAGAAACCTCTAGGCAACAATAGGCCCGAACAGAATCCTGCAGGAAAGAAGAGGCCCGAACAGAGTCCGGCCGTCAAGAATAGGCCCGAATGGAGAGTCCCGCAGGCAAGAATAGGCCCAAATGGAGATTCCTGCAGGCAAGAATAAGCCCAAATAGAGGAGCCCCGAAGGAAAGAATAGGCCCGAATAGAGTCCCGCTGGAAAAAATAGGCCTGAGAAAAGGAGCCATGTAGGCAAGAAGAGGCCCGAACAGAGTCCCCAGGCAAGAATAGGCCTGAACGGAGAGTCCTGCAGGCAAGAATAGGTTCGATCGGAGAGTCTCGCAGGCAAGAATAGGCTCGAACGGAGATTCCCGCAGGCAAGAATAGGTCCGAACGGAAATTTCTACAGGTTAGAATAGGCCCAAACAGAGTCCCGCAAGCAAGAATAGACTCGAATGGAGAGTCCCGCAGGCAAAAATAGGCCTGAATAGAGATTGCTGCAGGCAAGAATAGGCCCAGAGTCCCGCAGGCCAGAACAGGCCCGAACGGAGAGACCCGCAGGCACGAATAGGCCCGAAGGGAAGTCTCGCAGGCAAAAATACGCCCAAACTGAGAATCCCGCAGGCCAGCCTAGGCCTGAACGGAGATTCCCGCAGGCAAGGATAGGATTGAACAGAGTCCCGCAGGCAAGAATAGGCCCAAGTAGAGGAGCCGTGCAGGAAAGAAGAGGCCCGAACAGAGTCCCGCAGGCAAGAATAGACCCAAATGGAGAGTATCGCAGGCAAGAATAGGCTCGAACGGAGAGTCCCGCAGGCAAGAATAGGCCCGTACGGAGATTCCTGCAGGCAAGAACAAGCATGAACAGAGTCCAGCAGGCAAGAATAGGCCCGAGTAGAGGAGCCATGCAAGCAAGAAGAGGATCAAACAGAGTCCCGTAGGCAAGAATAGGCCCGAATGGAGATTCCTTCAGGCAAGAATAGGCCTGAATAGAGGAGCCCCTTAGGCAAGAATAGGCCCGAGTAAAGTCCCACTGGCAAGAAAACGTCCAGAGAGTCCCGCAGGCCAGAAAGACCCAAACGGAGAGTCCCGCCAGTGAGAATAGGCCCAAACGGAGAGTCCTGCAGGTCAGAATAGACCAGAAAGGAGAATCCCGCAGGCGAGAATAGGCCCAAAGGGAAGTCCCACAGGCGAGAACACGCCCAAACTGAGAATCCCACAGGCCAGCATAGGCCGGAACGGAGAGTCCTGCAGGCAAGAATAGACCTGATCAGACAGTCCTGATGGCGAGAAAGGCCTGAACAGAGAGTTCCTCAGGCGAGGAAAGACCCGAACTGGCGAGTCCCGCAGGCGAGAATAGGCCTGAACGGAGAGTCCCGCAGGCCAGAATAGGCCTGAACGGAGATTTCTGCTGGCAAGCATAAGCTCTAACAGAGTCCCGCAAGCAAGAATAGGCCAGAGTAGAGTCCCGCTATCAAGAATAGGCCCGAACGGAGAGTCCCGCAGTTCAGAATGGTCCAAACGGAGACTCTCGCAGGCGAGAATAGGTCCGAATGGATAGTCCCGCAGGCCAGAACAGCAAAGAATGGAGAATCCCGTAGGCCACAATAGGCCCGAATAAAGGAGCCCCACAGGCAAGAATAGGCCTGAACAGAGTCTCACAGGCAAGACCAGGCCCGAATAGAGGAGCTCCGCACTAATGAACAGGCCCGAGTAGCAGAACCGGGCACGCATGAACAGACCGTGTAGCGCAGCCCTGCACGTACGCTCTGGCCCGAGTAGAGAGGGCATGCACGCATGAACAGGTCCGAATAGCAGAGCTCTGCAGGCTAGAACAGAACCAAATAAAGAAGCTCCGTAAGCACAAAAGGGTCTAATAGAGGAGCCCCGCATGGAAGAGGAGACCTGAAAGGAGACTCCCGGAAGCAAGATTAGGTCCGAACGGAGAGTTCGGCAGGGAAGAATAGTCCTGAACGGAGAGTCCCACATTCAAGAATAGGCCCGAATGGAGAGACATGCAAGCAAGAACAGGCCCGAACAGAGATTCCTGCAGGCAATACTAGGCATCCTCCGGTGGCACACTGCATGTACGTCACTTCTCCGAAGACAAGGCCGAAATCAGGACATCCAGAGCCCAAGCAGTCCAGAGTCTGCAGATGGCAGCATAGGGATCACCTCTTTGCCACGTACAGGAGGGAGGCCTGGGCCGTACACTGGCTCTGCTAGAGCTCCATGACCTCAGCTAGTTTCCCTGACCTTTGGCCCGTGCCTTCGTGAGTGTGTGATCCCTAGATACACTTCTCCTTCAGCCACTCTGAATCCGCTACCCGCGGATACCTGAGCGTGGGCATTAACATCTATCACTGCCTGGAGTGTCACAGGTCACTAGGTGTCTAGGTTCAGGATGACCTTGGCTGTCTTCTGCCCAAGCAAGGAGCCTAATCCTTCAAAGGCAATGAGGACACGTGGTCACTGGGCGATATCCTGTCTTTCATCTGAACACTGGTCCACATGAGGGTAAAGTGGCCAGGTAGGCCAGGTGAAGGCTGAGTGCGGGGCCTAAGGCTTCTTTCCCAATCACCATGGAGACAGCCACCGGAAGGCTGGGCGGAACTTCTGACAGGGACGTGTCACAAACACTGAGCCAAAGGAGAGGTCCAGCCTAACAGGCCAGTTTCCCAGAGCCCTCCATTTTACCCATGGACACACAACGGCCCCTTCTGTTTTTGGCCACAAAATCGAGGGCACCCAGGGAATCATTCACAGTAGGCAACCACTGATGTGGACATGTTCAACCCACTGAGACAGCAGGCAGGTACCTCTTTTCGACTTACACTAGGATATCAGTAGGCAAGGTGCCCTTCCTCAGCATCTATGGCCCCTCTCTGTATGTTATCATTCAGAGAAATCTCTTCGTTCTACCCCTGAGACACATCACAAGTATGAGGGGCCAGAGAGAGAGCCTGGAGATGAAACGGGGGAGGCTTCTGGCTGGACCGCTTCCCCGTGGGTAGACAATAGCAGGTAGTCTCTCTGGAAGCTCTCAGCTTCTGTTGATTGACATGGGCAATACAGTAGGGGCGGACCCTGGCCAGGTGGAGCTTGTGGGCAGATTTAACCTCTCCGGCGACGAATAATTCTGCTGCAGCTTTGTTTGGTGAAAACCTCCCCCCGCCACCTCGGAAGGGCAGAGAACATTGACTCACACCTGCCAGGGGCCTTTCCTGGGACTAAAGATCCCAAACTGGTCTCGATGTCGTCACCCTCTCAGCACACACCTTTCCTGCACACATAATCCTGCCTTTCTCCGTCAGTGCCTTATCCTACTAGGAAACAAAGAATGCCGCTCAAAAAGGCCGGTGCCGGGGGGTGGAGCCAAGATGGCGGACTAGGCAGACGCTACCTCGGATCCCTCTTACAACAAAGACACGGAAAAACAAGTGAATCGATCACATACATAACAAGCTACGAACCCTGAACAACAAACACAGATTTAGAGACGGAGAACGAACTAATACGGGGAAGCAGCGATTGTTTCCAGAGCCTGGAGCCAGCGTACCAGTCAGGTACGGCACAAGCACAGAGAGCGGCTCCACCCCCCTGAACTAACCCTGGGAGGGGGACCAGCCGGTTCCACAGGCGGCGTGGGACGCAGCCGGTAGGAGAAGTCCCAGGGAGGCAGTGACTGGTCTTGGAGCAGAAAGAGCAGCGTCCGAGCCAGGGAACCGTCCCGCAGGGATTTGGACTGGACGCAGGTACGGCATAAACACGGAGAGTTGCTCCACCCCCCTGAACTAACCACGGGAAGGGGACCAGCCGGGTCACGCAGGCGGCGTGGGACGCAGCTGGTAGGAGAAGTCCCTGGGAGGCAGCGACTGGTATTAGAGCGGGGAGAACAGCGTCCCAGCCGGAACACTCGGTCACGGCACAAGCACGGGGACCTGCTCCACCCATCTGAACTAACCCCGGGAGGAGGCCCAACTGGTTCTTGGGGGCGGCACAGCCACGCGGCTGGAGGGACGAGAAGTCCCCGGGAGGCAGCGACTGATTTTGGAGTCGAGGGTGCACCGTCCCAGTAGGGGAGCCTTGACGCTGGGCGTGGGGCTGGAAGCGGAGGATCTGACCGTGACTCCAGCGGGCCAGACCCCCCGGGGGCAATCTCCACACAGCCAGCACACATAGGCGACGCGCCCCACGGGAGTCGCAGATATAATAGTCATTCCAAGCAAGACAAGCAACTCCGGCTATATTCTGAGGTGCTACTCTCCTATCTCTCTGTTCCCTCCCCCACCCTCCCCAGGCGGCTTCATTAACATCTGAATAGCCTGAGCCAGAGGGAGAACTCTGATAGGGATCTGACTGCATTTTTTTTTTAGCGAATTTTCTGGAAAAACTAGTTTCCCAGTGATGGCTCGGAGACAACAATCCATATCAAACCACTTAAAGAAGCAGACCATGACAGCTTCTCCAACCCCCCAAACAAAAGAATCAAAATCTTTCCCAAATGAAGATACAATCTTGGAATTATCAGATACAGAATATAAAAAACTAATTTACAGAATGCTTAACGATATCACAAATGAAATTAGGATAACTGCAGAAAAAGCCAAGGAACACACTGATAAAACTGTTGAAGAACTCAAAAAGATTATTCAAGAACATAGTGGAAAAATTAATAAGTTGCAAGAATCCATAGAGAGACAACATGTAGAAATCCAAAAGATTAACAATAAAATAACAGAATTAGACAACGCACTAGGAAGTCAGAGGAGCAGACTCGAGCAATTAGAATGCAGACTGGGACATCTGGAGGACCAGGGAATCAACACCAACATAGCTGACAAAAAATCAGATAAAAGAATTAAAAAAAATGAAGAAACCCTAAGAATTATGTGGGACTCTATCAAGAAGGATAACCTGCGGGTGATTGGAGTCCCAGAACAGGGAGGGGGGACAGAAAACACAGAGAAAATAGTTGAAGAACTCCTGACAGAAAACTTCCCTGACATTATGAAAGACAAAAGGATATCTATCCAAGATGCTCATCGAACCCCATTTAAGATTGATCCAAAAAGAAAAACACCAAGACATATTATCATCAAACTCACCAAAACCAAAGATAAACAGAAAATTTTAAAAGCAGCCAGACAGAAAAGAAAGGTTTCCTTCAAGGGAGAATCAGTAAGAATATGTTCTGACTACTCAGCAGAAACCATGCAGGCAAGAAGGGAATGGGACCACATATACAGAACACTGAAGGAGAAAAACTGCCAGCCAAGGATCATATATCCAGCAAAACTCTCTCTGAAATATGAAGGCGAAATTAAGGTATTTACAGACAAACACAAGTTTAGAGAATTTGCAAAAACCAAACCAAAGCTACAAGAAATACTAAAGGATATTGTTTGGTCAGAGAACCAATAATATCAGATATCATCACAACACAAGGCCACAAAACAGAACGTCCTGATATCAACTCAAATAGGGAAATCACAAAAACAAATTAAGATTAATTAAAAAAAAAATACACATAACAGGGAATCATGGAAATCAATAGGTAAAAGATCACAATAATCAAAAAGAGGGACTAAATACAGGAGGCATTGAACTGCCATATGGAGAGTGATACAAGGCGATATAGAACAATACAAGTTAGGTTTTTACTTAGAAAAATAGGGGTAAATAATAAGGTAACCACAAAAAGGTATAACAACTCTATAACTCAAGATAAAAACCAAGAAAAACGTAACGACTCAACTAACATAAAGTCAAGCGCTATGAAAATGAGGATCTCACAATTTACTAAGAAAAACGCCTCAGCACAAAAAAGTATGTGGAAAAATGAAATGGCCAACAACACACATAAAAAGGCATCAAAATGACAGCACTAAAAACTTATTTATCTATAATTACCCTGAATGTAAATGGACTAAATGCACCAATAAAGAGACAGAGAGTCACAGACTGGATAAAGAAACACGATCCATCTATATGCTGCCTACAAGAGACGCACCTTAGACTTAGAGACACAAACAAACTAAAACTAAAAGGATGGAAAAAAGTATATCAAGCAAACAATAAGCAAAAAAGAAGAGGAGTAGCAATATTAATTTCTGACAAAATAGACTTTAGACTTAAATCCACCACAAAGGATAAAGAAGGACACTATATAATAAGAAAAGGGACAATTGATCAGGAAGACATAACCATATTAAATATCTATGCACCAAATGACAGGGCTGCAAGATACATAAATCAAATTTTAACAGAATTGAAAAGCGAGATAGATACCTCCACAATTATAGTAGGAGACTTCAACACACCACTTTCGGAGAAGGACAGGACATCCAGTAAGAAGCTCAACAGAGACACGGAAGATCTAATTACAACAATCAACCAACTTGACCTCATTGACTTATACAGAACTCTCCACCCAACTGCTGCCAAATATACTTTTTTTTCTAGCGCACATGGAACATTCTCTAGAATAGACCACATATTAGGTCATAAAACAAACCTTTGCAGAGTCCAAAACATCGAAATATTACAAAGCATCTTCTCAGACCACAAGGCAATAAAACTAGAGATCAATAACAGAAAAACTAGGGAAAAGAAATCAAATACTTGGAAAATGAACAACACCCTTCTGAAAAAAGACTGGGTTATAGAAGACATTAAGGAGGGAATAAGGAAATTCATAGAAAGCAACGAGAATGAAAATACTTCCTATCAAAACCTCTGGGACACAGCAAAAGCAGTGCTCAGAGGCCAATTTATATCGATAAATGCACACATACAAAAAGAAGAAAGAGCCAAAATCAGAGAACTGTCCCTACAACTTGAACAAATAGAAAGTGAGCAACAAAAGAATCCATCAGGCACCAGAGGAAAACAAATAATAAACATTAGAGCTGAACTAAATGAATTAGAGAACAGAAAAACAATTGAAAGAATTAACAAAGCCAAAAGCTGGTTCTTTGAAAAAATTAACAAAATTGATAAACCATTGGCTAGACTGACTAAAGAAATACAGGAAAGGAAACAAATAACCCGAATAAGAAATGAGATGGGCCACATCACAACAGAACCAAATGAAATTAAAAGAATCATTTCAGATTATTATGAAAAATTGTACTCTAACAAATTTGAAAACCTAGAAGAAATGGATGAATTCCTGGAAAAACACTACCTACCTAAACTAACACATTCAGAAGTAGAACAACTAAATAGACCCATAACAAAAAAAGAGATTGAAACGGTAATCAAAAAACTCTCAACAAAAAAAAGCCCTGGCCCGGACGGCTTCACTGCAGAGTTCTACCATACTTTCAGAGAAGAGTTAACACCACTACTACTAAAGGTATTCCAAAGCATAGAAAATGACGGAATACTACCCAACTCATTCTATGAAGCCACCATCTCCCTGATACCAAAACCAGGTAAAGACATTACAAAGAAAGAAAATTATAGACCTATATCCCTCATGAACATTGATGCAAAAATCCTCAACAAAATTCTAGCCAATAGAATCCAACAACACATCAAAAAAATAATTCACCCTGATCAAGTGGGATTTATACCAGGTATGCAAGGCTGGTTTAATATCAGAAACACCATTAATGTAATCCATCACATAAATAAAACAAAAGACAAAAACCACATGATCTTATCAATTGATGCAGAAAAGGCATTTGACAAAGTCCAACACCCATTTATGATAAAAACTCTTACCAAAATAGGAATTGAAGGAAAATTCCTCAACATAATAAAGGGCATCTATGCAAAGCCAACAGCCAATATCACTCTAAATGGAGAGAACCTGAAAGCATTTCCCTTGAGAACGGGAACCAGACAAGGATGCCCTTTATCACCGCTCTTATTCAACATCGTGTTGGAAGTCCTAGCCAGGGCAATTAGGCTAGACAAAGAAATAAAAGGTATCCGGATTGGCAAGGAAGAAGTAAAGTTATCACTATTTGCAGATGACATGATTATATACACAGAAAACCCTAAGGAATCCTCCAGAGAACTACTGAAACTAATAGAAGAGTTTGGCAGAGTCTCAGGTTATAAAATAAACATACAAAAATCACTTGGATTCCTCTACATCAACAAAAAGAACACCGAAGAGGAAATAACCAAATCAATACCATTCACAGTAGCCCCCAAGAAGATAAGATACTTAGGAATAAATCTTACCAAGAATGTAAAAGACCTATACAAAGAAAACTACAAAGCTCTACTACAAGAAATTCAAAAGGACATACTTAAGTGGAAAAACATACCCTGCTCATGGATAGGAAGACTTAACATAGTAAAAATGTCTATTCTACCAAAAGTCATCTATACATTTAACGCACTTACGATCCAAATTCCAATGTCATATTTTAAGGGGATAGAGAAACAAATCACCAATTTCATATGGAAGGGAAAGAAGCCCCGGATAAGCAAAGCACTACTGAAAAAGAAGAAGAAAGTGGGAGGCCTCACCTTACCTGACTTCAGAACCTATTATACAGCCACAGTAGTCAAAACAGCCTGGTATTGGTACAACAACAGACACATAGACCAATGGAACAGAATTGAGAACCCAGACATAGATCCATCCACGTATGAGCAGCTGATATTTGACAAAGGACCAGTGTCAATTAACTGGGGAAAAGATAGCCTTTTTAACAAATGGTGCTGGCATAACTGGATATCCCTTTGCAAAAAATTAAACAGAACCCATACCTCACACCATGCACAAAAACTAACTCCAAGTGGATCAAAGACCTAAACATAAAGACTAAAACGATAAAGATCATGGAAGAAAAAATTGGGACAACCCTAGGAGCCCTAATACAAGGTATAAACAGAATACAAAACATTACCAAAAATGATGAAGAGAAACCAGATAACTGGGAGCTCCTAAAAATCAAACACCTATGCTCATCTAAAGACTTCTCCAAAAGAGTAAAAAGACCACCTACAGATTGGGAAAGAATTTTCAGCTATGACATCTCCGACCAGCGCCTGATCTCTAAAATCTACATGATTCTGTCAAAACTCAACCACAAAAAGACAAACAACCCAATCAAGAAGTGGGCAAAGGATATGAACACACATTTCACTAAAGAAGATATTCAGGCAGCCAACAGATACATGAGAAAATGCTCTCGATCATTAGCCATTAGAGAAATGCAAATTAAAACTACGATGAGATTCCATCTCACACCAGCAAGGCTGGCATTAATCCAAAAAACACAAAATAATAAATGTTGGAGAGGCTGCGGAGAGATTGGAACTCTCATACACTGCTGGTGGGAATGTAAAATGGTACAACCACTTTGGAAATCTATCTGGCGTTATCTTAAACAGTTAGAAATAGAACTACCATACAACCCAGAAATCCCACTCCTAGGAATATACCCTAGAGATACAAGAGCCTTCATACAAACAGATATATGCACACCCATGTTTATTGCAGCTCTGTTTACAATAGCAAAAAGTTGGAAGCAACCAAGGTGTCCATCAACGGATGAATGGGTAAATAAATTGTGGTATATTCACACAATGGAATACTACGCATCGATAAAGAACAGTGACGAATCTCTGAAACATTTCATAACATGGAGGAACCTGGAAGGCATTATGCTGAGCGAAATCAGTCAGAGGCAAAAGGACAAATATTGTATAAGACCACTATTATAAGATCTTGAGAAATAGTAAACCTGAGAAGAACACATACTTTTGTGGTTACGAGGGGGGGGAGGGAGGGAGGGTGGGAGAGGGTTTTTTATTGATTAATCAGTAGATACGAACTGCTTTAGGTGAAGGGAAAGACAACACTCAATACATGGAAGGTCAGCTCAATTGGACTGGACCAAAAGCAAAGAAGTTTCCGGGATAAAATGAATGCGTCAAAGGTCAGCGGAGCAAGTGCGGGGGTCTGGGGAACATGGTCTGCGGAGACTTCTAAGTCAATTGGCAAAATAATTCTATTATGAAATCATTCTGCATCCCACTTTGAAATGTGGCTTCTGGGGTCTTAAATGCTAACAAGCGGCCATCTAAGATGCAGCAATTGGTCTCAACCCACCTGGAGCAAAGGAAAATGAAGAACACCAAGGCCACACGACAACTAAGAGCCCAAGAGACAGAAAGGGCTACATGAACCAGCGACCTACATCATCCTGAGACCAGAAGAACTAGTTGGTGTCCAGCCACAATCGATGACTGCCCTGACAGGGAGCACAACAGAGGACCCCTGAGGGAGCAGGAGATCAGTGGGATGCAGACCCCAAATTCTCATAAAAAGACCAAACTTAATGGTCTGACTGAGACTGGAGGAACCCCGGCGGCCATGCTCCCCAGACCTTCAGTTGACACAGGACAGGAACCATCCCCGAAGACAACTCATCAGAAATGAAAGGGACTGGTCAGCGGGTGGGAGAGAGACGCTGATGAAGAGTGAGCTAATTATATCAGGTGGACACTTGAGATTGTGTTGGCAACTCTTGTCTGGAGGGGGGATGGGAGGATAGAGAGAGAGGGAAGCCGGCAAAATTGTCAAGAAAGGAGAGACTGAAAGGGCTGACTCAAGAGGGGGAGAGCAAGTGGGAGTAGGGAGTGAGATGTATGTAAACTTATATGTGACAGACTGATTGGATTTGTAAACGTTCACTTGAAGCTTAATAAAAGTTATTAAAAAAAAAAAAAAGGCCGATGCCAGGGTAATCGAGGAGACACTGCCATTTTGCAAATGTTTGCTGTCTACATGTCCCCGCCTCCAGTGCAAGGCTGCATATGCGGCCGGGCTCCGAAGGCAAGGCTGAAATCCTGGCAGCCTGGGCCCCAGCAGTCCAATGGTTTATGGACGTGGGGACACGGATGACCTGTTTGCCACATACAGGAGAAATCCTTGGGCCCTTCACTGGCTCGCCATTCAGCTCCACGACGTCCACTACTGGCCCTGGCCTTTGGCCGGTGCCCCATTGAACGTGTGATCCGGAGCGATGTTTCTCCACCCATCACTATCATTCTGCCACCAGGGGATATGTGAGTGTGGGAGTCACCATTTGTCACTGGCAGCAGCGTCACAAGTCACTAGACTTCCAGGTACCCGCAGACCTAGGCTGCCTTCTGCCTCAGGCAAGGTCCCGAATCCTATATCCCAGATGCTGACCCCTGGGCACTGGCAGACATTCATTTTGATCAACACAGAGGTCTGAGTGAGGGTCAGCAGGCCAGGTAGGTGAAATGAAGGCCAGGTGGGTGGGACTAAGGCTTCTTTGCCATCACCATGGAGATAGTCCCCCCACCGCAAGAGTGGGCGCAGCTTATGATGGGCCTGGTGACAAGACTCAGCCAATGGCAGAGATCCAGCCTGCCAGGTAGATGACACAGGGCCCTCCATTGTGACCTATGACCCCTAGTGGCCACAGGATTTGAGCACACCCCGGGAAAGGCTACGCAGGCACAAGGGAGCCCCTGGTGCGGACTGCTTCAGGGCATTGGCAGAGCAGGCCAGGGTCCAATTTTCCCACTTTCCTCAGGATATCAGTACGCAAGACATCCCCACTCAGCATCTCTTGCCTCTCTCTCTGTGTCTGTCTCTGTATGTGTTCATTCTACAAAATCTGTTCCTTCTCCCCCCCAGTCATCTCACAGCTTGGAGTGCCTGACAGAGTGCCTAGAGACGAAGGAGGAAAGGGGGAAGGCCTCTGGCTCTACTGGTTGCCCATGGGCAGAGAAGATCTGGTAGTCTATCTGGAAGGTCTAGAGAGTAGTGATTGACTGGGGAGCTTACATCACGGTTGGACTGTGGCCGGGTGAAACTTGGTGACCTGTGGCAGCCTCTCCGGAGACTACTAATTCCGCTGATAACATTGTATTCAAATACCCGGCTGAGTGCCATGGGCAGAAAACATTGACACATACCTGCCAGAGGCCTGTCCTGGGTGTGAAGAGTCCACCCTGGTCTCCAGCAACTCATCATCTCAGCACACACTTTGCCTGCACACATGGAATCCGCCTCTCTCCACGAATGCCTTCTCCTGCTAGGAAACACAGGATGGTACTCAGCCAAAGGAGAGCACAGGCAAAGTCAAATGAAGCCCCCATTGTCAAGATCTTGCTTCTGCTGGGCCACAGCCCCCGGTGGCACACTGCATGCGCGTCACTTCTCCAAAGAGAAGGCCGACATGCAGGCATCCAGGACCCCGGCAGTCCAGAGTCTGCGGATGGCAGCATACTCTGCGGATGGTGGCACCTCTTTGCCACGTACAGGAGGGAGGCCTGGGCCCTAGACTGGCTCCGCTAGAGCTCCACGACCTCAGCTATTTTCCCTGACCTTTGGCCCGTGCCCTCATGAGAGTGTGATCTCTAGTTACACTTCTCCTCCGACCACTCTCGATCTGCCACCTGCGGATACCTGAGCGTGGAAATCAACATCTATCACTGGCTGCAGTGTCACAGGTCACTAGGTGTCTAGGCTCAGGCTGACCTTGGCTGTCTTCTGTCCAGGCAAGGAGCCTAATCCTTCAGAGGAAATGAGGACACGTGGTCACTGGCCGACATCCTTTCTTTCATCCACACAGCGGTCTAGATGAGGGGAAAGAGGCCAGGTAGGCCAGGTGAAGGCTGAGTGCGGGGCCTAAGGATTCTTTCCCAATCACCATGGAGACAGCCACCAGAAGGCTGGCCGGAACTTCTGACGCGGACGGGTCACAAACACTGAGCCAATAGGAGAAGTCCAGCCTAACCGGCCAGTTCCGCACAGCCCTCCATTGTACCCATGGACACACAACGGCCCCTTGTGTCTTTGGCCACAAAATCGAGGGCACCCAGGGAATAACTTCACAGTAGGCAACCCCTGATGTGGACATGTTCCACACACTGGGACAGCAGGCAGGTAACTCTTTTCCACTTACTCTAGGATATCAGTAGGCAAGGCACCCTTCCTCAGCATCTATGGCCCCTCTCTGTATGTGTTCGTTCAGAGAAATCTCTTCGTTCTACCCCTGAGACACATCACAAGTATGAGGGGCCAGAGAGAGAGCCTGGAGATGAAACGGGGGAGGCTTCCGGCTGGACCGCTTCCCCGTGGGTAGATAATAGCAGGTAGTCTCTCCGGAAGGTGTGAGCTTGTGTTGATTGACATGCACAATACAGTAGGGGCGGACCCTGGCTAGCTGGAGCTTGTGGGCAGATGCAACCTCTCCGGCGACGATTACTTCCACTGCTGCTTTGTTTGGTGAAAACCTCCCCCCCCCACTCCGCCAACTCAGATGGGCAGAGAACATTGACCCACACCTGCCAGGGGCCTTTACTGGGACTAAAGATCCCAACCTGGTCTCAACGTCGTCACCCTCTCAGCACACACCTTTCCTGCACACATAAAATCCTGCCCTTCTCCGTCAGGGCCTTATCCTACTAGGAAACAAAGCATGCAGCTAAAAAAGGCCGATGCCAGGGAAATCGAGGAGACACCGCCATTTTCCAAATTTTTGCTGTCTACATGTCCCCGCCTCCGGTGCCAGGCTGCGTATGTGGCCGGGCCTTCAAAGGAAATGAGGACATGTGGTCACTGGCCGACATCCTTTAACCAGCACTGAGTCCCTGGTCAGCATCCTGGAGTCCTGGCAAGAAGAGCCAGGCACCTCCAGGAGCATCTGGAGGAGGAGACAGGGGCTGAAGAGGCTACCACACCTACTGGTGCTGCTACACATGTGGGAGACCTGGCTGCAGAGGGTGCAGGCATGGCCTCAAGGTCAAAGGAGAAAGCACCTGAAGACGTGCTAGGACTCTTAGACTGAGAGAAGCAGGGTGTCTGGACTGCAAAATATGCACCCTTCAGGGAAGAACTTCATTCAGGCTTCTTAAACCCACCTCACCTGGAAGATCCATCCTTTTAGCCTTGTGCCCCTTCCATACCCCATCTAGTACATGGACAGATCCAGCCCTAGAGCACCAGGGTGGAACAAGCCCCAGGATAGCTGTCCGAAGACATGAGGTCCACTCCAAATCTCCCCCCGCCAAGGAGAGAAGAGGACAAGATTCATCTGCAGATGAGGTCTCAGGGCCCTGGGAATGAGCACAATGTTTGTAAGGAAAGAGAAATGGGATTTCAGGGAGACATGGAAGTCTGAGAAAGAGCCTCTGCAAAGATAACTCTAAGGGAGGTGTGACTGTCAAGGTGGGCTGGGCACTGAGTTCTTTGTAGTAGAAGGTACCAGACAGAAGCCAGACTCTGGGGGGAACCTGCCTGCCGGTGAGCAGTGAGCATAAAACCCTAAACCAATGAGAATCGAATCCCTTCCCAGCAGCTTCTGCACAGATCAGTGATGTTTACTTGGTCTTTCTCTTTTCTGTGGTCTAACCTGATCTGTCCTGAGATCAGACAGTTGGAATAGAAAAGCCTGACTGAGATGAAACGAGCAAAGAGAGGACAAGGCTTCCTAAATCTGCTGAAGACAGAACACAGATAACCAAAGGTGAGGATGGAAAGAAACAGATTGAGTTCCAAGTCCCATCCACAGTATCCCAGGGCCTGGGAATCCCTGGAAGTGCCAGAGGTGTGTACTCCCTGGGAGATGCGACCCCAAGTGTCAGAGAAAGCTCTATGGAGCAAGGAAGGGAGGGCAGGGCCTCTAGGATGGGCACTTCCATACAGGCTGCCCATGTGAATTTCTCAGACTGACCGTGACAGATCCTGAGAGGGACAGTTTGAGGCAAAGGAAAGTAAGTTTTCTGAAGAGGGGTGAATTCCACAGTCTCCTAATAATGAAAGAGAAATCCCGTCCTGCTCAGAGGTACTGAGTAGGAGGGATTGTGAATTCCCATCCTGCACAGAGGTTGGCTGGGAAGTTCAACTGTCTAAAGACAATGTGGCCAAAGTCTTCTTTATCTTTCAAAGATATATCTTTAACTTCCTGCAAATTCAATCCTGGAAAAAAGCCTAGAATATACAAGCGTGGGTTTTTCAGGAGAGCAACAAGGGGAGAAGGTGATAGTGGCATATCAGAGAAGGAGAACAATAGTCTAATGGTCCCTGTGTCACTTAATGAACCACACATGGTGTCCAGCATTCTTCCTTATCTGTAGACATGTAAATGCAGTAGATGTTTTAGCAATAACTGAATTAATCCTCACAGAATTCTTTTTGGCCATTTCGAGGTATAGAGACCAGAAGAAGTCATTAGTTACAAGAGCAAGCAATAATTCGCTGGTCTGAATTTTGTTCAATTTCTGTGTTTGCCCTTCATAGATTCATAAAAGTCTCTGAATCTGGCATTGAAGACAGTGTTTTCTCTATTGTTATGGATTGAATAGTGTCCCCCAAAATGTGTGTCAACCTGGCCAGACCATGATTCCCAGTATTGTGTGGTTGTCCTGTATTTTGTGATCTGATGTGATTACTTATGTGTTGTAAATTCTAACCTCTGTGATGTTAACGAGGCGGGATTACAGGCAGTTAGGTTAATGAGGGAGGACACAATCTACAGGATTAGGGTGAGTCTTGAGTCAGTCTCTTTTGAGATACAAAGAGAAAAGTGAGCAGAAATGAGAGGGACCTCATACCACCAAGGAAGAAGTGCCTGGAGTGGAGCACGTCTTTTTGACCCAGCGTCCACGCGCTGAGCATTTCCTAGGCCAGGGGAAGATAGATGACAAGGACCTTCCCCCAGAGCCACAAAGAGAGAAAGCTTTCTCCTAGAGCTGGTGCCCTGACTTCAAACTTCTTGCTTCTTAAACTGTGAGAGAACGAGTTTCTGTTTGTTAAAGCCATCCACTTCTGGTATCTCTGCTATAGCCACACTAGATAACTATAAAACATATATATAAAATAGTAAAAAAAAAAAAGTTTCAAATACACACACATACATGTATGATGTTACTAAACTTTAAAAGGTTTTACATTCTTATAACACATTTAACAATAGAGATTTGTATACAGAAGTTGTAATAAGAGCCATCCCCACATAAGTATATTGTACCTGCTCCCCCAAAGTGCCCAGTGTCCAAAGATACATATGTACCCTTTTACACACTTCTTTTTGTCGGGACACATCTAAGTACATTCATTTGTGTCTTTTTATGGAAATTAGGTCACACTCTACCCATGTTTTTCTCTGAATCACTCTTCACTTGACAATTTTTCATGGTTCCTCTAAATCAGCAGACATGGAAGAAGCACTCTTTTTGGTTCTTCTCATTTTTAACTCCCACCACTCTTCTGTCAGTTTGTTGTACTGTGGTGGCTTGCATGTTGCTGTGATGTTGGAAGCTATGCCACCGGTATTTCAAATACCACCAGGTTCACCCATGGTAGACAGCTTTGAGTGGAGCTCTGGATTTAGACAGACTAGGAAAAAGGACCTAGTGATCTATTTCTAAAAAAAAAACTGGCCAGTGAAATCTTACAAATAGTACTGGAACACTGTCTGATTGAATGACAGAGGATAACCCCTTAGGTTGGAAAGCACTCAAAATATGAGTAGGGAAGAGCTACCTCCTCAAAGTAGATCCCACTTTAATGATATTTGCTGATGGGGCACAACTCATAATGAGAAGAAACTGACGCAAATATCCTTTAATAATCAGAATGTGGAATGAAGGAAGTATGAATCTAGAGAAATTGGAAGTCATCAAAAATGAAATGGAATGCATAAAGGTCAGTGATCCAAGGCATTAGTGAGCTGAAAGAGCTTGGTTTTGGACATTTTAAACTAGACAATGATATGTTCTACTATGCCAGGATTGAGATACTGAAGAGAACGGCATCATATTCATCGATAAAAAGAACATTTCAAGATCTGTTCTGAAGTACAACACTACAAGCAATAGGATAATATCCACAGGCCTACCAGGAAGACCAGTTAATAAGACTATTATTCAAATTCACACACAAATCATGAATGTGAAAGATGAAGAAGTTGAAGGTTTTTACCAAGTTCCGCAGTTTGAAACTGATCAAACGTGATGCATTGATCAATCAAGATGTACTGATAATTACGTAACTGGAATGCGAAGTTGAAAACAAAGCAGACAAATCAGCAGTTGGAAAATAAGGTATTGATGATAGAAATGACAATGAAGCTTACATGATAGAATTTGGCAAGACCAATGACTTATTCATTGCACATACCTTTCATCAGGAATATAAACGGTGACTATACTCGTGAACCATTCCAGACAGAATAGACAGGAATCAAATTTGTGGAAGGTGATGATGGAGAAGGTTAATATCATGAGTCAGAATCAGGCCAGGGGCTGACTGCAGAACAGATGATCAGTTGCTCATATTCACGTTCAAGTTGAAGCTGAAGAAAATTAAAACAAGTCCATGAGTCAAAGTATGCCCTTGAGTATATCAAACCTGAATTTAGAGACCATCTCAAGAATAGATTTGATGCACTGCACACTAATGATCGAAGACAGATTAGTTGTGGGATGATAGCAAGGACATCATATATGAAAAAAACAAAAAGTCATTAGAAAGACAGGAAAGAAAGCAAACACCAAAGAGGATGTCACAAGAGACTCTGAATCTTGCTCTTGAATGTACAGTAGCTAAAGAGAATGGAAGGAAAAATAAAGTAAAAGAGCTCCATAGAATACCTGAAAGGGAAGCTGGAGAAGACAAAGTATGATAATATAATGTGAACAGATCTGGAGTTAGAAAACCAAAAGGGAAGAAAACACCTGGCATTTATCTCAAGCTGAAAGAACTGAAGGAAATATTCAAGCCTCTAGGTGCAATACTGAAGGATTCTATGGGCAAAATATCGAACAACAGAGGAAACATCAAAAGAAGATGGAAGGAATACACAGACTCAGTACACGAAAAAGAATTGGTCGACGTTCAACCATACCAGGAGGTAGCATAGGATCAAGAGCTGATGGTACTGAAGGTAGAACTCCAAGCTGCACTGAAGGCATTGGCAAAAAACATGGCTCCAGGAATTGATGGCGTACCAAATGAGATATTTCAACACAGGGACGCAGTGGTGGAGGCGCTCACTTCACTATTCCAATATATGTGGAAGACAGCTACCTGACCAAATGACTGAAAGAGATCTATATGTGTGCCCATTCCAAAGAGAGGTGGTCCAACGCAATGCGGAAATTATCGAGCAATGTCATTAACATCACACGCAAGAAAACTTTTGCTGAATATAATTTAAAAACAGTTGCAGCAGTACACAGACACGGAACTACCAAAAATTCAAGTTGGATTCAGAGGAAGACATAGAACGTGGGATATCATTTCTGATGTCTGATGGAAATTGGCTGAAAGTAGAAAATATCAGTAAGATGTTTACCTATTTTTGTTTACTATACAAGCACACTCAGCTGTGTGGCTCATGACAAATTATGGATAGCTTAGCAAAGAATGGGAATTCCAGAACACTTAACTGTATTCATGCAGAATATCTGCATAGACCAAGAGGCAGTCATTTGAGTAGAACAAGGGGATACTGTGTGGTTTAAAATCAGAAAGTTATGTGTCATGGTGGTATCCTTTCACCATACTTACTCAATCTGTATGCTGAGCAAGTAATCTGAGAAGCTCGTCTGTAAGAAGAACATGGCATTAGTTTTGGAGAAAGATTCACTAACAACCTATGATATGCAGCTGATACGACCTTGCTTGCTGAAAGTAAAGAGGACTTGAAGCAGTAACTGATGAACAGCAACCACTACAGCCTTCAGTATGGATTACACCTCAACATAAAGAAAACAAAAATTCTCACAACTGGAACAGTAAGCAACACCATGATAAATAGAGAAAATACTGAAGTCATCAAGCATTTCATTTAACTTGAATCCATAATCAATGCCCACAGAAGCAGCAGTCAAGAATTCAAACAATGTATTGCACCGGGCAAATCTATTGCAAAAGACCTCCTTAAAGTGTTGAGAAAGAAAGAAGTCACTTTGAGGACTAAGGTGTGCCTGAGCAAAGCCATGATATTTTCTATCACCTCACATGCTTGAGCAAGTTAGACAATGAATACGGAAAAACAAAGAAGTGATTCATTTAAAATATGGTGTTGGCAAAGAATACTGAATATACCATGGACTGCCAGAAGAATAAACAAATCCATCTTGGAAGAAGTACACCCAGAAGGCACCTTAGAAGCAAGAATGGCGAGACTTCGTCTCACGTGCCTTGGACATATTTTCAGGAGGGACCTGTCCCAGGAGAGGCTCATCATGCTTGGAAAAGCTGAAGGTCAGAAAAAAAGAGGAAGGCGCTCAACAACATGAACTGACGCAATGGCTGCAAGAATGGGCTCAAACATAGCAATGATTGTGAGGATGGTTCAGGATCAGGCGGTGTTTCATTCTCTTTTACACAGGATCGATGGCATCTAACAGCCACAACTAACATATGTATGCATATATATATGCATGTGTGTGTGTGTGTGTGTGTATACCCATTGCTGTCGAGTCGGTTCCAACTCAGAGTGACCCTACAGGACAGAGTAGAACTGCCCCACAGAGTTCCCAAGGAGCGCCTGGTGGATTCGAACTGCTAACCTTTTGGTTAGCAGCTATAGCTATTAACCATTATGTGACTAGGGTTTCCATATATATATATATATATATATATACACACACACATACGCACACTCATATATATGTGTGTATATATATATATATTCTCTTCACTAGTTTTGCACCTCTAGAGATCCCAGGCGAAGACATTTGGTACCTACAGTGGTTCTAGAGGAACCGAATCTTAAGGATGAGTTTTCTGAATTGATTCTCAAGTCTGGCTAGTCTTAAAGACACTGATGACTGTCTCCAGGAGTAAACAGGCTATTGCTAATCCGTGGTGGGAGGTGACAATAGAAATATGCAAAATACTACTACCACTGGATCAAATATTTGTGAGAGACAAGGCTCTGCCTGATTACATATTTGATAATTTTCTATAATTTTGTCAGAATAAGAATAAGGAAGCTGCTTGGTTGGTCCTGCTTTTGCTAGCCACACTGGTGAATGAAAGAAATGGACTCAAAGCTCAAGCACCACATACAAGATCTGAAAGCTGCCACTTGTGCCCAGAAAGAAAACCGTATTTCTTATAGTAACAAGGCTAATGCTGCCAAAAATAAACTCAGCTTCTTATCATAAGAGTGACTGAATTAAAGCGCCAGTGGAATATCCAACCTCAAATGGTGTCTGAAGTTAAAGTGAGGGCATTGATTGGGAAGAAATGGGATCCTTAAACTTGGGATGAGGACATATGGGCAGACAGTCACGAAGCGGGGGACGATGAACCTCCAATTTCTGTTGAATCGCTCTTCCTAACAGAACCAGACCTCTTACTCCCATCTGAAGAGATTCTCTAACTTTTGCCTGTTAAGGCACCCTTCCCAGTAAAACAATTATCCCTTCCACCTCCATCTGATGAGATTCTCCCAGCTGTGCCTAAAGTGTCTTGTTTGAGTTGTCTCCTGGGGTGGTGTCTGGGGCATTGCCTGGGGCATTACCTTGGGCAGATGCCTTATAAGACACGGCTGAACATCCCACTGCCACCACCCATTTTTGCTTCTAGACCTATACCTAGACTTCAGTCCCAATAAGCCCCAAAAGGTGAACTATAAAGTGTGACCCAGGAGAAGGTATGCTAAACTCCAAAAGAACTGCTTGATTTTTCTAATACATACATACAGAAACCTGGTGAATATGTGTGGGAATGGCTATTATGGGTGTGGGATAATGGTGCAAGCAACATAAAGGTGGATTAGTCTGAGTTTATTGATATAGACCCAGGAAGCATAGATTCTTCATTCAGTGTTTCAGCTTGAGAGGTTAGAAAACAATCTCAGTTTATTTGGCTGGTTTACTGAAGCATGGATTAAGTGGTGGCCTACAATAAATCAAGTAGAAATGGCAGATCTACCATTGTATAATGTAGGAGAAGGTATCCAAAGGATGAGGGAAATTGGCATGTTAGAATGGATTTATTAGGCTGGACCCTCAGACCCACACACGGAGTGCCCAGAGGGCTCTCTTTTTACCATAGTGGTGAGGTAAAACTTTGTGCAGCAAGCCCCAGGTTTATTGAAGACTTCTGTGGTTGCTTTTTTATGTAAGTAAGAGTCCACAGTGAGAACTGCCCTAACTGAATTAAGACACCTAACTACAATGCAGTTGACTGGAACCCATGGTGGTAGCAGCCAAGTGGTGGCACTCAATCAACAAAGACAAGGTGGGTGTGGTTACCATAACAGACAGTAGAGTCAAAGCAGTACTCAGAATAGTCTGCTCACATGGATTTATGGCATTGGCTACTTAGTCATAGTGTCCCTGGGAGTGGAAGAGCTGGGAAATGTACATCTCCTGGTACCTAGTGTCTTAGATATCTAGTGCTCCTGTAACAGAAATACCACAAATGAATGACTTTGACAAAGAAAATTATTCCCTCACAGTCTAGGAGGCTATAAGTCCAAATTCAGGGTGCCAATTCCAGGGGAAGGCTTTTTCTCTCTGTCACTCCTAGGGGAAGGTCTTTGTCACCAATCTTCCCCTGGACAAGAAGGTTCTCAGCACAGGGATCCTAGGTCCAAAGGATGCACTGCTCCTGACACTTCTTTCTTGGTGGTACTGAGATCCCCCTCTCTCTCTGCTCTTTTCTCTTTTATATCTCAAAAGAGATTGACTTAAAACACAACTTAATCTTGTAGATTGAGCCCTGCCTCCTTAACATAACTGCTTCAAATCTTCGCTCATTAACATCATAGAGGTAGGATTTACAATACATTGGAAAATCGCATCAGCTGACAAAATGGTGGATAATCGCACAATACTGGGAAGCATGGCCTAGACAAGCTGATATATACATTTTGGGAAGACAGAATTTAATCCGTAACACCTAGTATGCAGCTATCGACCTGTTAATGCCTTTTTCTCCATACCTGTTTCGAAGTATCACCAGAAACAGTGTGCCTTCTCTCTGACCTAAGTATATAAGGACCAAATAATGTAGAGGAATCTGTTACATTTTCTCCATCTTACCGTTATTTGGCCTCATAGGCAGACCCAGTCACTTAATTGCACGGCAGAAGGAAGAGATTAAAGCCCCAACATTCTTGCCAGTGGACCAGGAAGGTAGCTGCTCAGACATCAGAGAGCCTCAGAGAGACAGAGACCAGGCGGCTCAAGAGAGGGATACCATAAAGTTGTTTTTCATACCCCCCTCCCACTCCCACAGTTGCATATGCTTTGCTGTGACCCTAAGAAGTAGATCAATCCTTTGAGAACTGCATTATGGGTTAGAACACCAACAAGGTCCCAGACTGAGTGACACTCCCATAGATTACATCCAAATATCACTGCAAAGTCTTCAAAATCTGAACTGACATCTGAGCCACAGCATACAGAAGTTGGGAAAGAACCTGCAGCCTGAACATAACTGGGTCAAGTGATTGCTAAAATAAACAACATCAACATCTTCTGTAAGATTGAAGTAAGACACAGGCTTGGAATCATAGCAAAAACTTTAAAAAGCCACTTTAACCATGCTCAGAGAAGTAACAGGCACACCTTAGAAAAATAGAAAAATACATAGAAACCATTCACAAATGAAAATTTTAGACAGGAAAAATAGAAAAATAGAGATAAAAAATTCACTTGATCAGCTCTACAGCGGAATGCTGCTCACAGACAAAAGGATCAATGAGATGAAAATAGTTAAATTGAAAATATCCAATCTGAAAACAGAGAACAAATATTGAAAAAAAAAATGAACAGAGCCTCAAAATAATCCAAAAATATCTAACATTTATTTATTGGAATTCCATAAGGTATAGAGAAAATATGTGGTGTAGAAAAAAGTATCTGAAGAAATACTGGCTCAACACTTTCCCAATTTGTTGAAAGACATAAACTTACAGATTCAAGAAGCTATGCAAACTCCAACAAGTTAAACTCACATAATTTTATGCCCAAATGCCTCACTGTGAATTGTGGAATAACAAGGACCAAGAAAATATCTTCAAAGAAGCTAGAGAGAAAACAACTCATTTCACACAGGAAAAACAATTGGAATGACTCTGTATTCATCATCAGAAGCCATGGAGGCCAAAAGGCTGTGAAAACAACATTTTTTCAACACTGAAAGAAAAGAAACATTAACCCAGTGTTCTATAGGCCGTTATTTCCTTCATGAGTAAAGGAAAAATACTGACATTCTCAGGTGAAGGACGCTTAAGAGAATTCATCGCCACCAGACTTGTTGTAAATGAAACACTAAAGGAAGTTCTTCAGGTGGTAGACTTGGAATTTCAGGAATTATGGAAAGCAACAAAGTGGAAAGTACCTTCTGAAGTTCGACCTTCAGCCAAAGATTAGACAGTTCTATACAACAAACAATAACACATGTGAAGAAAGTGTTTCTTAGTTCAATCACGTGTATGAGACCAAAAGTGCAAAAACGGCCCAAAAGCACATAAAAGAGGGCAGGATGGAACAGGAATCATGGCGGATGGAAACGGGGAACTGGAGCATAGAAGAAGAGAATATTGACACATCATGAATATTGCAACCAATGTCACAAAACAATTGTGTATAAATGGTTGAACAAGAAAGTAATTTGCTCTGTAAAGTTTCAAATAAAGTACAATAAAAAATTTTAAAAAAGTGGTAGGTATCTGGGTAAACATATTATGCCAACCCTGCTGTCACTGCACGACATGGCGCAGGACTCCCCTCTTTGGAAAGACTTTCTAGCCTATTGGAAACACTTTGTAATATACTCTTGGTGGTAAATTAGTATTAGAGGATGGGATTAATTTTGAAAATATGAGATGTCTGTACTCATGTCTGGTGAATAAACTGGATAATAACATTTTCAGAGCGAAATGAGATGTTCTAAAGAAAAATTGGCCTGAATTCCCACGTGGGCCATGAGCCTAATCTGAAGGCCTTTCCCAGAGAGGCATTTCAGGCACTTCTAGAGCAGCAGGAGCGCTGGGGAATGCATGTATCAACCTCCCCCAGGGCCTTCTCTGAGGGGTAAGTACCTGCTTTAGTACTAAGCTTAAAAAAGCTTAGTGGTTCATAAATAGTCATTCTGCATAAGGTCTTCAGGTTCAAGTCTGTAATCCAGCTGGGATTCAGTGTGTGTTGCATCTCTGCATCAAAAGAACATGCTTCTAGAAGCAGAATGCCAGGAGAGAGGCGGTTGGGCAGTTGGAGGTGGGGGGTGCTGCGCAGACAGGGGTGCCGGAGGGAGGCACAATATAGTCATTCTGCAGGAGGTCTAGTCATTCTGCATAAGAATTAGGATGCTTCTGTCAATGCACAATAGTTTACATGCCGGACATAAACAAAGTGACTGAAGGACAAACTTGAATAGTAAACCCAGCCACGCCCTGTCAATCCTTACCTGAGAGGGTCTTCATGAGGACTTCCGGGGATGGAGAAGGACACAGTAAACGCTGATTTATTTTACCTCTTCCTAAAAAAAAAAAAAAAATTTAGTTTTTTTCCTCAAGAAACAGGAACTGGTGTTAAGATGTCAGGTGTCAAACCCCAAACTCCTCTGCTGGTCTGTATCTAAAGTGTATAATAAAACTGGGAACCAGGCAATCAGCCGTGAGCAGACAGACCCAGGAGTATTCCCAGTGCCCCACATCTTTGAGCTCTAGTGAGATCCTGTTCTTAGTCACCACATCAGCAGAGAAGCTGAAAGACTGAAATTCCGTGTTTTAAGGCAACTTGGGCTTCAAAAAAAAAAAAAAAAAGCAGGCACTTACTGCTAAAGTCGTATTTCTCTGTGTTACTTTATGATCCTTAACTCAAATCTGGAGTTTGGAGCTCATTTTGATAACTCCTCATTAGTCTGCATAGACTAGAGTCTGCTCACAGTCAGTGATGACAATGGATGAAACAAAGTCCCTAGCCCAGAGGAGGGACTGCTCCCCATATTTGGGGCAATGCCCCTGGGGAGCATCGGCGAGGTGCACTGTGGCCTCTGTGGCTTTGCCTTCTGCTCCTGGAATTGCACACTGGGGGCCTCCATATATGGACCCAGAGTCCGTGGGTGGCCACAACTCCCGCCCTTCGGGGTCATCGTCCGGACGCACGTTGCGATATGCTTCCTGCCCTCCTTTCCAGCATAAGCGCTGTGATCAGGCGTGGCAGAACCAGTTCCCAGGTCCAGACACTAGGCCTTGCCCTACATGGCCTTAGGCTTCCCCTAGTCCTGGGGGAACCCGCAAGCCTGGCGGGACCTGGCTGGGTGGGCTTGGGCCTGTCTCAAAAGGCTCATGGCGCACGCAGTGTCCGCCTCCTTGGAGCCTGCGGGCTTGCGGTGGGCAGCCCGGCATCTCCTGCCTCCCTCGGGCGCCCTCTCTGAGCAGCAGCTCCCCTCCCCCCACCCCGCCAACCGCCCAACAGTCACACTGCCTGCTTTCTGCTTCTAGAAGCCTATTCTTTTGACGCACACATGCAGCACACACAGAATCCCAGTGGGATTACAGACTTGAACCTGAAACGCACAACTTTAAAACTACTAGATGGGGGGGGGGCGGGTATTGGCAGTGAAAAAAGGAAAAAAAAATAAGAAAAAGAGCAATTACAAAAAAAGTATTAGAAGACTGTATCCTCACATTATGGACTCAAGAAGGCTGTGGATACACAACTGTGTAGATAGCATACTGTTGTCTCTTTCTTTGCAAATAAGTCTTAAATGAGGGAATTTGGTAGCGGGAATAGTTGCAGAGCCTGACTTTGGGGAAATCTGGGATTGATGAATTGCCTTGCATGAGGCTACAAGCCCTGATAATCAATATTTAAAGATGAGATTCGAGCAACCTAGAACATGCATCAGAATTTTTTCTAAGTAAATTAGCACCAGAAGACGCCTTTAACCACTAAATAAAATGGGTCAGTAGTTCAAGATCTCCCTACAAAGAATATGGCAGACCTAGATCGTTTCCAGTCAGGTTCCAGCAAACATGCAAGAAACAGTAATTTTAATCTTGTACATAGTCAACAGAGATTAGAAAACCATGAGATACTCCCCTAACTTGATCCTTAAGGCTAGTTTAAAAATGATAACAAATTAGAGAAGGAAGGTAGAAGAAGAGTTAGAGGACAAGCACACTCAGTAACTGAGATGCAAAACCCTACGTAAGATGCCAGCAAAGGAAATCCAGCAAAGGATAAACCACGTAACATGCCATGATCAAGGTGGTTTATTGTAGGCATACAAATTTAAGTGAACTTTAAAGATTTAGTAATTTCATTCACCACATGCACAGGTGAAAGAAGAGAAGACATATGCTCACCTCAAGAGATGGGGACAAAGCAGGCTGATAAAATCCAATCACACGGAGAGATAAGGACTAGGAGCAAACATGGAACAGAAAAGGAGTTCCCGAAGGTGGAAAAGTACAACTAGCATGGTAGTTCATGGTGACGTGTGGGACATTCTCTTTAAAATTAACAAACAATAAAATATGGATGCTTTCTGTCATTATTTGTATTAAACATTTAACACTGGAAGTGTAAGCTAGTACAAAAAGAGAAAAAGTATAACTGCTATTCATAGATTATAAGACTGTCTCCTTTGAAAACCGTAGAAAATACTGGAATTAATAGGAATCATAAATAAAAAATAAATTGAAATTTCAATGCATCAGCATCAAGCGGACTCTGTCATAACTCTTAGGTGAAAGCAAAGGACACTGATAGGGAAAGAGCAGGTTCGGGTCGGCTAGACCAAGGAGGGAAGAAAATTATTCTGCACTGGGCTGAACTTATAAGCACGGGTGTGTGTGTTAGTTACCTAGTCCCTCCATAACAAAAAATATCACAACTGGATGGCTTTAAAGAACAGAAATTTATTTTCTCACAGTTTAGCAGGCAGTAGTTCGAATTCAGGGCATGGCTGTAGTGGGAAGTCCTTCCTTGTCTACCTCAGCTTCTAGTAGATGCCAGCAATCATTTGTGTTCCTGGCCTTCTGGAAGCATCTGTTTTCTTTGTCTGTATTCCTTTTCACCTGTTTGTGTCTGTGTGTATTCTGCTCCTTTTATAACTAAGAAGAGTTAGGCTTAGGACCCACCCTACATTGGTATGACCTCATTCACATAATAAAAGCAGGCCCCCTATTTCCAAACAAGGTAAGATTTATGGGTACAGGGGTTAGGATTTCCACATACATTTTGGAGGGACACAATTCAATCCCTAACAGTCGACTTACCAGATATTCTGGATTGAGAGTACTCGCATGAACAGCTGAGAGTGGTTCCAATTCTTTGCTACATTCGTTGGCTGAAACTTGTCTCAATGGTCACCCATAGGAATGCTGGAGCAATTTATTGTGTAGGACCTGGCCAACCATTCCTAATCATGTCCATTGTGTGGAAAACACACACTCCCATCACCGAAGCCTTGAGAAATTCATCGATAGAAACGGAATGGTGGTTGGAACCAAGAATTGTTTCATAGCCTAGATAACAAGGTGTAGCTGTTAGATATCCACATGGAGATGTCAGGTAATAAAACTTCACCCCACATGGAGATGTCAAGAATAATACCAACAGCTAATGTTCATTGAGTACCTACACTGGTGCCAGGCACTCCTGTGCTTTTTCTTTCATGTTTGCTTTTCATGATGGCCATATGAGGAATGTACCATTATAATGCATAAAGAGGTCAATACAGAGAGTTACGGTGACATTTAAATATATGAGTCTGGACCCAGGAGGAGTTTGAATGGATGGAGGTATAAACCTCACGTCCTTAGCTACAAATAGACAGCAGTAAACTCACTGAGGCATCCTAGAGAGAGGGTGTCAGTAGAGAGAGGAGCAGGCACCAAGCCCAAGGGTACTCGGGTATCTAGAAGCCTGCCAGGTGAACAGCAGCCAACAAGCCTCTCTGAAGTCCAGTGTGGTTCCTGGAGGGCTGTCTGTCCTTGCTCTCAGCTGCATTTCCCCAGTGCTCCTCCCACCTGCACTGGGTTGTCCCCTTCATGAGGACAGGGACAGTGTGTACCTTTCACCACTGTATCTGCATAACATAGACTATTTCTGGCCCATGGAATATACTGACTGAATGAAAAATAAACAAACGATAAGGACATAAAATCCTTCGTAGTTGATACCTTGGAATACATTAAGGGGCTTCATGAGTAAGAGGGAGAAAAACTGATCAGGGCTGCTTCTGAGACCATCTCTTAGGTGTAAAGAGTGTTAAACAATAATTAAACAAAGAGATTTAATGGCAGAGATGTATGTTAAAAAAAATGTAAGTATAGGTTAAAGATTACTAGAAACATGCACATTTATTATTGCAACTATAGTTAAATCGTTAAAAAACATATACTACATCCACACAGAATATTATAAAGTAATTTAACGCCCTCACTAAAAAAAAACAAAAAAAATTTATCATGAGAAAAGACTAATGAAGAATGAAAGTATCAGGATATAATATCTGTGTTAATGCACATAACTGTGTGTGCTAATACACACATAAAACCAGTTGCCATTGAGTCAGTTCTGATTCATGATGACACCAAGTGTGCCAGGGTAGAACTGTACTCCATAGGGGTTTCAGTGGCTGAGTTTTCGGAAGTAGACTGCCAGACCTCTCTTTCATAGCAATTCTGGGTGGCCCTGAACTCCAACTTTCTCTCAGCAGCTCAAGATATTAACCATTTGCATCAACCAGAGACTCTAATACACATACATGCCAATGTAAGTAAGATAATAGACATATCGGAACGTTAATAATTTATTCTATGCATTACGTATGTTTTCTTGTTATTTATTGCATACTTTCCCATTGCTTCCAAGTTTTTGAGGAATAGAATGTACTTCTGGAAAAATTCATGAGAGATTTTTAAGTAATGAAATAATCAACAGAAACAGAATGAGTAAATCTGTGGCAAGGCAGCCCATGAACCCAAGATTACTGTAACACTGGTATGAAAAGCAGAATTGTGGAGTCCTGAAGCTCAGTGGTCCCATGCATGCATCAGGAAAGAGGGAAGAGCAAATAAACAAGGAGAAAATACAGTGAGCCAGAGGAGTGGGAGCCCTCTGTTGTGGGCACAGTTTTCTCATGAAACTTTAGATGGACACAATGGGTGGGATTATCCACTTCCATCATACAAACATTTTTATTACCCTTGATTTTAACGGAACTATGTTATAAAAACAAATGATACAATAAAGTATAATAAAAGAATAAATCTCATCAGTGGACTACTATCATTTTCCCCAGCCACTGAGGAGGGCAGGAGACACACACGGGAATGAAGATAGAGCAGTGTGAAAACTCATGCTAAGTGGGGAGGAGAGTGTTTCCGAGACAGGCCTTAGCTGCTACCACCTAGGGAAGTAGGCAGCCGTGCACAACCAACTGGAAGAAATGGCACATTATTTCTGAGACCTACTCCAGCTCATAAGCAATTATGGATAACATGGGGAAGAATGAGATTTCCAGGACACTTAATTGTTCTCATGAGAAACCTGTACATAGAAAAAGAGGCAGTCATCTAAACAGAACAAGGAATACTGCATGGTTTAAAGTCAAGAAAGGTGTGCATCACTGTTGTATCCTTTCACCATACCTATTCAACCTGTATGCTGAGCAAATAATCCGAGAAGCTGGACTGTCTGAAGAAGAATAAGGCGTCAGGATTGGAGGAAGACTCATTAATAACCTGAGATATGCAGATGATACAATCTTGCTTGCTGAAAGTGAAGAGGCCTTAAAGCATTTACTGATGAAGATCAAAGACTACAGACCAACAGCCTAACAACTGGACCAATAAGCAACATCATGATAAACGGAGAAAATGTTGACATCATTAAGGGCTTCATTTTACTTGGATCCACAATAAACACCCACTGAAGCAGCAGTCAAGAAATCAAACGACACATTGCATTGGACAAATCTGCTGCCAGGGACCTCTTTAAAGTGTTCAAACGCACAGATGTCACCTTGAAAACTAATGTGCGCCTGACTCAAGCCATGGTGTTTTCAGTCGCCTCATACGCACATGAAAGGTGGGCAACGAATAAGGAAGACCAAAGAAAAATTGAAGGCACTGGATTACGGTGTTTGCAAAGAATATTGAATATACCACGGACTGCCAAAAGGATGAACAAATCTGTCTTGAAAGAAGTACAGCCAGAATATTCCTTAGAAGCAAGAATGGCAAGGCTTCATCTCACATATTTTGGACACGTTGTCAGGAGAGATCAGTCCCTGGAGAAGAGAGTCATACTTGGTAGCAAGTGGCCACAACAATCGGCTCAAACATAACGTCGACTGTGAAGGCGACAATAGGTAGTTTAACATACATTTTGACCCATACGAATTAAAATTTAAACAATTATTTCATGCCTTTTTGTAGCGGTTTCAGAATTTACAATTAAAATAAATGTAAACAATTAATAGAAAAAATCTCTGAAAATAAAATTTAATTTTTTTAAGTCACTGCTCCATAGCCCAAATCTAAATGGCTTGATATAAAGCACTGGTCTTTGTGATTCACAAAAAGCAGGTGCCAATTCCTGAACAAGAACTGAAGTGACAGGAGAAACTCCCCATGCTGTTAGAGCCCTGAGTATGGGCCCTAATCCAATAATTTGTCCTCATTAATTGCTTTTCATTTCATCTCTGTGAAAGGGGAGGGAGAAGGTGAGAGAGGGTTACATGTGCCTATTCTGTTCTTTAGCATCTAGATCACTGCCAGGAACAAGTATTCATAAGAGTCTACAAAACATTAAAGTACAAATAAGGAGGAAAACGTCTTAGTATGTATATGTATTAGGTGGCACAAAGAGTTAAGTGCTCAGCTACTAACTGAAAGGTTGGCAGTTTAAATCCACTCAGCTGCCTTGGAAGAAAGGCCTGGCAATCTACCTCCAAATGGTCACAGCTATTGAAAACCGTATGGAGGGCAGTCCTACTCTGAAAACTCACCGGATCGTCATGAGTGAAAATCTACTCAACGGCAACTGGATTGGTAATCTATATATGGCATAAATGTTAGGAAAATTAGTTTCTGAACATATACACGGCATATAGAATACACTGCACATTAGTATTATGTGCCAAAACCCACTGTCATCAAGTCGATTCTAACTCATAGTGACCCCAAAGGACAGAGTAAAACTGCCCCATAGGGTTTCCAAGGCTGTAAGTCTTCACTGAAGCAGACTGCCACATCTGTCTCCTACAGAGAGGCTGGTGGGTTCGAAACACTGACCTTTCAGTTAGCAGCCAAGGTCTTTAACCACAGAGCCACTAGGGCTCACTGCTATCATGTACAGTGATTACATAAGCAAATTCTGAAACAAACTGCCTGGGTTTAAATCCTAACTCAATTTATCAGCTGGGTGATCTGGGCACATTACTTTACCTCTCACTGCCTCAGTTTCCCATTTCTAAAACGGGTCTTATTCAAAAGGTTGTCACGCAGGTTAAATAAAACACACAGGGCACTTAGAAAAAGGCCTTACACACAGAATGAACACAATAAATGTTAGCTTTCATAATTATTAAGGGAATACAAACAGCTTAGTTGAAGAAACTTCCATTGAGAAAGAGTTGAGTTCCAAAATTCATGTGTAAAGTCATTTACATCAACTGTTAAAGTTGTATGTTTAGATTCAAGTGATTACTGAGGTATGTTATGATCTTGAACAGAGTTCTGGGGACTATACAGGCTGACTCTGCATGCCCTTCTCCTGCACATCCATTCCATCTCCCTTGGAGCCCAGACATCATGTTATCAATTAAACCTCTCCCACACTGGTGGTGTACTGTTTAAGAGCTATGGCTGCTAACCAAAAGGTCATCAGTTCAAATCCACCATGCGCTCCTTGGAAAGTCTATGGCACAGTTCTGCTCTGCCCTACTGGGCTGCTATGAGTTGGAACAGACTCAGTGGCAATGGGTTTTTAATGGGTATGAGTCAACTCTTCAGCGCTTAAAGACATACCAAAAGCAACCACGAACACAAAAGTATAGTAAAAAGTTCTTATTTCAGAATAGCAAAACCTTTTTCTAACACAGTGGTGAATTAGGGTGGACTGTGGATCAAGAGGAGGCCTGGTGGCATAGTGGTTAAGAGCTCAGCTGCTAACCAAAAGGTCAGCAGTTCGAATCCACCAACTAGTCCTTGGAAACTCTATGGGGTAGTTCTACTCTATGCTATAGGGTCTCTATAAGTTCAAATCAACTAGGGTCTCTATGGGTTGGAATCAACTTGATGGTGACAAGTTTGGTTTGGTTTGGATTGAATTATGACCCTAAAAAACGTGTGTCTCAACTTGGCTAGGCCATGATTCCCACTATTGTGTAGTTGTCCTTCATTTTGTGATTGTAATTTTACTCTAAGAGGATTAGGGTGGGATTGTAACACCACCCTCACTCAGGTCACCTTTCCCTAGGGTGTGGCCTGCACCACCTTTTATCTCTCCAGAGATAAAACGAAAGGGAAGCAAGCAGAGAGTTGGGGGCCTCAGACTATCAAGAAAGCAGCACCAGGAGCAGAGCACATCGTCTGGACCCAGGGTCCCTGCACCTGAGAAGCTCCTTGACCATGGGAAGGCTAAGGACAAGGACCTTCTTCCAGAGCCGAAAGAGAGAGAAAGCTTTCCCCTAGAGCTGATGCCTTGAATGTGGACTATTAGCCCACTTTAATGTGAGGTATTAAATTTCTCTTGGTTAAAGCCATCCACTCATGGTATTTCTGTTATGGCAGCACTAGATGATGAAGACAGTGGGTCAAGGTGGAAGGGGTAGATGAAGAACAAAAAAACAAAAATGGACAACAAGAGAAATATAAGAATTCAGAGAACTGTGAAAATTTAATTCCTGAATATACTTTCTTTCTCCTCCCTATAACTGGAAGGACTTTTCTCATATACAGCATATATAAGTAAATCCTCGCAATATTTAAAACACTTAGATTTTTGAAAACTCATTCTCTGAAAACTCATGGTGGCCCCATTAATTTGTGGCTTAAAAACAACTCAGAGCTAAAAAGAAGCATAAATAAATAAATAAAGGCACTGCTGTCATTTGCAGGTGATGTTCTTTTCTTGCTATCCACAACCCACACACTTGGGAGTTAATTTTCCAGGGTCAGTGTTCATAGACCATCCTCTTTCTCTTACCACCACCCCACCACCCTTAATTATTTAGAAAAGGCAGGGCCAGTCAGTGCTCCAAATATCAAGTTTTCTCTCCAAAATGCCAACTCACACTTGGGGAGCAGGCTACATTCTCAGCTATCAGCACTTCCTCTAGCCCCTGCAGATAAGGAACATGTCTCCACTGAACTGTTCATTGTAATTAAAAAAAAAAAAAAAATTAAAAAACTGTTTCTTAAAACAAACAAAAAAAAAACCAGGCATTTCCCTATTACCCACCCACCCCACTCTCCCACACCCAGTGCTCCCCTCACCACACACACACTCAAATATTTCATACCAAGGGTGTGTCCCAAGCACGGGGTCTGGCTCCCCTCTTCTTTTACACCCCTTGGAGGCCTCTGGAGAAACCATACCTTTGGTTGGCAATTCCCTGAACCCTGCCTATTCAAGCTGGCACTTATTCAAAAAGGCAGGTGAGTCTTCAAGTCAGGTTTTTAAAAGGAGTTTAAGAGGAATCAGGTGATATGCCTACTCACCCTCAAGTTTCTCAAAGGTAATAATTTCTTGAGATGTTTACAATGTCTCAACTATGGGTTAATTAAATCCCTTAGGATGGTGGGCATAGGAAAATCCTCCATCTCAATGCCCCCCATTTTGAAAAAAAAGAGGGGAATCTCCAAAATTACGAATTTGAATTTCTACATACTTGATTGAACTAAGGAGTAAGTTCCTCACGTGTGTTATTCTTGGTCTGAGCCCTGGTGGTGCAGTGGTTAAGAGCTCAGCTGCTAACCAAAAGGTCTGCTGTTTGAATCCAACAGCTGCTCCTTAGAAACCGTATGGGGTAGTTCTACTCCGTCCTATAGGGTTGCTAAGAGTCAGAATTCACTGGATGGCAATTGGTTTGTTTGTTTTTCAATCTTTGGCTGAAAGGTGGACTTTGTTATCAATTTATTAAATCAACTGGTAATTTGCTGGATATTTCTCATACAGGAACTTATGATGTCTTCAAATCCAGCCAATCAGGTTTAGGAAGAGAGAAACTTCTCTACCTTAGCCTCCCTGCCACTCCCACACCTTTTTCATTGATTTCCATGCCCTGTTTAAGTAACATCATTCATCACTTCTCACTGTCTAGGTTATCTGAGCCAATTCATGGCAGTCAATTCCACATGAGCCCTAGGATACCCTCATTTACATACTCTGCCCTGTTGTTCTTTCACCAATGGCTGTCTTCACATCTCCCCTTGACTGTCTACTAGGCATCTCAAACTTAATGTGGTTCAAATAAAATTCTTGGTCCAAGTGTCTTATCTATCTCCCAGTCTTCCTTATCTCAGCAAATGTTCACTATCCTCTGGTTGTTCAGGACAAAAACCTAGAAATCATCCTTGATTTCTCTCCTTTATTCAAATCTTGCATCCAGTCCATTGACACATATTCTGGACTCTTGGCTCTACCTTAACATAAATCCTGACTCTATCCACTTCTCACTACCTCCACCTTACAGCCACCATCATCTCTTGGTTAAAACTGGACTCCGTGCCACTGATCTTCCCTCTTACAGTCTACATAACAGCATCATCTCAGTGGCTTCTCATGGCAATTAGGAAAAATTCCCAAACTCTTCCCATGGTCTTTCATGATGCGGGGCTTGCCCACCACACTAACCTCATTTCCTAACAGTCTTCCCTTGGTTCACTCCACACTAGCCATGACTTATTTCCTGAGCTTCCTCAAAACATGCCAGAACACTTGGTTATTTAAGGGCCTCAGAAACAACTCTTTCCTTTATTGGCAATACCCTCCCTCCAGAACTTCATACAGCTATTCTCTCCTTTGATATAGGTCAGTTATCTCCTCAAATATCCTGCTCCCATAAGCCCTTACTATTAATCTAAAACAGCTCACCCCACTCATTCCCTCACATGCAACTCTGTCTTATTTTCAAAATATTTAGCTCTCCTTGACGTTTTTTGTTAATTATTACCTGTAAATGTATTTTTTGTGGTTGAGAATATATGCAGCAAAATGTACACCAACTCAACAGTTTCTACCTGTACAATTTAATGACATCGGTTACATTCAAGTTGTGCAACCATTCTTACCCTCCTTTTCTGAGTAGTTCCTCTGTCATTAGCATAAACCCACTGCTCCTTAAGGTTCCTATCTAATCTTTTCGGTAGCTGTTGTCAATCTGATGCCATATAGACAGTCCTTAAAAGAGCATATGCTCAAGGTAGACCATTTTTATTAGTTAAGTAGCTAATGTTCTGGAGCCCTCGTGGCACAGTGGTTAAGTGATACGGTAGCCAAGCAAAAGAAGAGCAGTTTGAATCCACCACCTGCACCTTGGAAACTCTATGGGGCAGTGCTATTCTGTCCTACAGGGTCTCTGAGTCGGAATCAACTCAACAGCAACATTATGGTGTTTTCTTTTTTATACTTCAGTTTTAAGATGATTCAAGGGAATACTTTTGGTGTAATGTTTAAAGATTATCTCACGGCAATAGTTTCAGGAGTTCATTCACCCTCAATGGCTCCAAAAAGTCTAGGGTTCATGAGAATTTGAAATTCTGTTCTGCATTTTCCCCCTTTTCATCAGGGCTTTTCTATGGACTCTTTGATCAAAATGTTCAGCGACAGCAGCCGGGAACCTTCTGGTTCTTCTGGTCTCATGGCATGCTAGATGTTCTTTTAAAAAACATGAGTGGACGCTGGAGATTATCAAATACTTATTTTATTACACCTATTAATATAACCACATTTATTTTTCCTGTACATATGGCAAATTATACTGATTCATTTTTGACTGTTAAACTAACCTTGAATTCTTGGGATAGACCCAACTTGGTCATAATATATTCTTCTTTAGAGTATTGCTGGATTTGTTTTGCCTATTTATTTTTATATTTTGCATCTATGTTCATCAGTGACATTGGCCTGTAATTTTCCCATCTTGTGCTGCTCTTGTCAGGTTTCGGTATCAATATTCATTCTACAAGCTTTATAAAATGAGTTTGGGTATATATTTCATTTATATTGAAGAATTTGTGAAATATTTCTTGAATATTTGGCAGAATTTGCAGGAAAAGCCATCTGACATGAAGTTTTCTTTTTGCGAATAGTTTGAGCTCTAATTCAATTCTATGAACAGTTGTGGAATTACTTTTGCTTCCTGTTTCTTCTTGAATCGTTGTTATTAACTTACATGGTATGATACGTTTGCCTACTTTACCTAAATTTGCAAATTTATTGGCTAATACGGTTCATAACATTCTCACATTATCTTTAAGTTCTGCAAGATCTGTAGTCATTTTCTTTCTAATTCCTGATATTCGGTATTTATACCTTCATTCTTTTTCACTTGATCAATCTTGCCTAAAGTTTGTCAATTTTACCAGCATTTTCTAAGAATCAACTTTAGTCTTCGTTGATCGTCTGTTGCATATATGCAATCATTAATAGAAACAAAAATTCCTATGAATGTTTGTTTCTGGTTTTTTTCCCAACATTTTGAATGGATGTTTAACTCACTTATTTTTCAAGATTTGTTCTTTCCAATTATATTTTTAAGGCTATAAGTTTCCTATATTATATTGTCTGTACTGCACCAATTTTTATATGCACTATGTTCATAATTGTTCACTTCAAAATATATTCTAATTTTCATTATGATGTCTTTTTTAACACATAGTATTTTAAAATATCCAAGCACATGGAGATTTTGTATTTTCTTTTTCTAAGATGTTTTTTTTTTTTTTTAATTATGGTGTACTTACATAGTATCCTCTATATTATTGCAGACTCTTGAAATTTGTTGAGACTTGCTTTATAACACAGTATACAGTCAATTTTTATAAACACTATGTATGTGCATGAGATGAATGTATATTCTTTAGTGGTTAGATAATGCACACACATACACATATATAAATTTGGTATTTTTATAGATGTTAAATCTTCTGTATCCTTGATAATTTATGGACTTCTATGTTTCTGAGGGGTGTGTTAAAAATCTATTATGATGCATGATGTCAAAAGGAGCCCCAGTAGTGCAGTGGTTAAGCCCTCAGCTGTTAAACCTTTTGATTTGTTCCACCAACTACTCCACAGGAGAAAGATATGACACTTTCCTTCCATAAAGATTACAGCCTTAGAAACCCTTTGGAGAAGTTCTACTCCATCCTATAGTCGCTATGACTCAGAATTGACTCAACAGCACACAAGAAAAAATGTACGCTGTGATGGAAACTGAGGAGTACGAAGCTCAAAGAATTGGTCCTACCTCCAGGGTCAAAGGATGAAGGACAGAGAAAACAGCAGAGACATCCAAAAGCTTGGAAAAAAGGAGGCTGAGAGGACGATGGTTAGTGGTTTAAGGGCTTTGAAGGGCTACCACATATACTGAGGAATCTGGAGTGCAATGTTCTTGCCTAAGGATGAAGACATGCTCATAAAGACCCTGACAAAGCTTTAGGCTTGCACCTCTGGCTGATCTTTGGGCTCCATGGGGGCAGGAAGTGAAGGCTAAGGCAGAGTTTTAGGCCCTCTTGCTTAGCATTGAAAGGACACGCCAGTTCAGAGCCAATCTGCAAAGACTGGGATAATGTTACTTTTTCTTTTTGGCTACAAGCATTTAAAGAAAGCACTGTCAAGTCATGAACTGACTGCTGAGATAACAGAACAGAACCTCGGTGTCCACACATGAGAAGACATACAATCTTTGCAGAAATAGTTTGGAAACATCACTGAGCAAATGGATGACTGGCCCTCAAGAACTAAAAAAAAAAAAAAGCAAACCCTAATGACTGGAGGGAATCTGATTTCCAGAGTTACATTATAATATTTAAGATATCCAGTTTTCAACACACTATTTTAAGTCATAAAAAGAAAAGGATGGTTCATTTGCTAAGAAGAAAGAAAGAAGAGAATGAACAGAAAGCATCCCTAAGGAAACACAGATATTGGGATTACTAGACAAAGATTTTAAACCAATTGTCTTAAATTTCCTCAAAGACCTAAAGAAACCATAGACAAAAAAAAAAGGAAACCAAGAGAAGAATGTATGAACAAGTAGAAAATATTAATAAAGAAATATTATACAAAAGAACCAAATAGAAATTATAGAGCTGAAAAGTAGAATACCTGAAATAAAAATTTCATTAGAGGAGCTCAACAGCAGATTTGTGCGAGAAAGCAGGAAAATGTAAACTTGAAAAAGCACAACTGAAATTGTTCTAACTGAGGAGCATAAGGGAAAAGAATGAAGAAAATGAACAGAGCCTAAGGGACCTGCGGGACAACATCAAGCATACCAATATACTCATTAAGGGAGTCCCAGAAAGGAAAGAAAGATGAAAGGACAGAAAGAATATTTGAAAATGTAATGACTGGAAGTTTCCCAAATGTCATCTAGATATCCAAGAAGCTCAATGAACTCAAAGGACAATAAATACACAGATATCCACAGACAGACGTAATCAAAATGTCAAAAGATGGAGACAGAAACTTGAAAGCAGCAAGAAATAAACGGCTGCTAATGTACAAGAGAGTCTCAACAAGTTTAAGTGTTGATTTTTCATCAGAAACCATTGAGACAAGAAAATAGTGGGATGATATATTTGAGATACTGGAAAAAAAATACAGAAACAAAACTATGAACCAAGATGTCAATATCTAGCAAAACTATCTTTCAAAAATGAAGGGGAAATTAAGACATGCCCAGATACACAAAACCTGAGGGAGTGTGTTAGCAGCAGAACTGCCTTATGAGAAATGCTACAGGGAATCATTCTGGCTGGCATGGAAGGACACTAGACAGTAACTGGAAGCCATAAAAAGAAACAAAGACTCCGTAAAGGTAACTACTTAGATAAAACAAAGTCAGTAATATTTTTATATCACGCCTCTCTTTTTTTCATATATGATTTAAAGCACGAATGCATAAAAATACTTACACATCTCTCTTAATGGACACACAATGTATAAAGATGCAATTTTTGTAACAGCAACGTAAGTAGCGCAGGTAACTGAGCTGAATAAAAGCAGAATGTTGTATACTGTTGAAGCTAAATTTGTATTAATTAAAAGAAGATTGTTATAAATATAAGATATTAACTGTAATCCTCATGGTCACCACTAAGAAGTTAAAACAAAATAAGGAAAGGAAATAAGGAGAGGATCAAAATTGTACACATGAAAAAAATCAGTCAAACACAAAAGTGGACAGTAGTGAAGAAAATGAGAAACAAAATACATATATGCCCTACTACAAAGTAGAAGATATAAGTCCTTCCTTACCATTAATTGCTTTAAATATAAATAGATTAAATTCACAATTGGGATCATTAAATTCACAATTGGGAACTTTGTTGGACCATGATTCTCAGTGCTTTGGCAGTTATGATGTAGTTTAGTAGTCGTATAACTATGCAATCACTTCCATGATGAGATGTGATATAATGTGATTACCTCCATGATGGGATCTGCTGTGAGTAGCCAATCAGATGTAAGGGAGTTTCCTCGGGGGTGTGGACTGCATCCAATATAGGTGGACTTTCTGGCAAGGCTCTTGAGCTTTTGCTCACTCTGAATCCTGCAGCTGGCTCCTCTTCATCTGATCTCAAGTTTTTGGGACTTGAACTCTCAGCTTACCTTCCAATTTTGGGATTCATCAGCCTCCACAGTCTGTGAGCCGCGGCCTGCCAGCTTACCTGCCGATCTTGAGATTTGTCAGCCTTTGCAGCCTGTGAGCCACAGACCTGTTGTATGACCTGCAGATCTTGAGTTCTGCAGTCCCTGCATCTATGTGAGTCAGGAGAAGCCACCAGCCTGACCCATGGACTTGAGACATACCAGCCTCTACAATCTCGTGAGCCATTTCCTTGATATAAATCTATTTATATATGAATACATATATATATATATCTCACTGGTTTTGCTTCTCTAAAGAACCCAGCCTAAGATACCAATTAAAAGACAAACACTGGCAGAATGAATAAAAAAATCATTCAATTGCTATCAAGCTGATCTGACTCATGGTGACCCCTCCCTCCATGTGTGTCAGAGTAGTACTGACACACAAGTGTGTCAGTTCAATGGCTAATTTTTCAAAAGTAGATCGCCAAACCTTTCTTCCGAAGTGTCTCTGGGTGGACTTAAACCTCCAACATTTTGGTTCGCAAAATGCATTATCCGTTTGCACCTCCCAAGGACTCTATGTTTATTTCTTTATTACTTGTCTTTATACTATATACATACATACACACATACACACATACATACATACACAGACACATAGACATCCATGAGTGGTTCATACAGACGCCTTGGACTTCAACTAGCAGGGCTCTAGTAATTATTCATAGAAAAGTACTGATACCAATTACAAATGCATATTTGTCCATTTCCCCTTTCAGATTTATTAGTTTTTGTATTTTGGAGCCCTGTTGTTAAATATGTACACATTTAGGATTGTTGTATCTTTTTGGAGAATTGAACCTTTATTATGTTATGTCCCTACTTATTCCCAATAATACTCCTTTTTCTGAAGTATAATTTGTCTGATATTAATATAGTACTGCAGTAGAACTGGATAATTTTCAACCATTTCAAGAGGTAGCATAAGATCAAGAACTGATGGTATAAAAGGAAGAAATCGAAGCTGCATTGAAGGCATTGGTGAAAAAACTATCCTCTCTCCACCATCTTCACTAACTTTGACACCAACTGTTCCTCACACAGCACTCCCTACTTCTCTGCTGGGTTCAATAATTCTTTCCAATGGCCACACAGAGCTCACAGTCCATATTCATGATTATGGGGTTTATTAGGGAAGTAACAGTTACAACTCAGGCTCAAAGACACTCAGAATACAGTTCTTCTATCAGGACAGCCTCTTCCCTCCTGTGCTCATAGGTGTGCCTCTGCCTGGCCTTGGGTCTCTCTCCAAAGGCACTCAGCTTTCCTTCTCCCTGGGCCATCATCTCCTATAGCTGGGTCCCTGTTGCTTGGTCTCTCCTGCCATGGCATCTTACCGTCTTCAGGATTCCAGCTTCCTCTCTCTATCTCAGTCTCCTGCTTCTAGGAGCTTCTCAGTGCAGGGATCTCAGGTCCATAATATATGCTCAGCTCCTGGCTGTTCTTCCTTGATGGGAGTTGAATCCTCCTCTTTGCTCTGGAACTGGTGCTCTTTGAAGTGAAAACTAAACAATCCCCTTGGTGAGCCACAATTACCCTATCACACAGTCCTGCCCAAGTACCAGGGTAGATGTTATAAGACCATGGCTAGAAAGGCCACACAAAGTAAACAATCACATCACAGTACCTTCGACTCATTTTTCAAGTGAACTATCAAAAAACCCATCGGAACGGATTGGTAAAGAACATAATCAATAGCAAGAACATTTTCATAATTATGTTTTCTGTATTTGGAAGAAATCTATACCACTATTCTTATTTTGCCAATTCACAGGGATCACAGAGATTAGTGGTAGATATTGCAGTACCGGAAAACTCTCTGGTGAAACAGTCTGTGAGCAGTCTTACAAACATGGATATTCCACCAGAGTCAAAAGAGTGACGTTACATTAATCATCAAAGAGAATATTTCAAGATCTAGCCTGAAGTACAATGTTGTCACTGATAGGCTAATATCCATACACTTACAAGGAAGACCAGTTTATATGACTCTTCAAATTTATGCACCAACCACCAATGCCAAAGACAAAGAAATTGAAGATTTTAAACAACTTCTGCAGCCTGAGATTGATCAAACATGCAATCAAGATGCATTGATAATTACTGGTCATTAGAATGTTAAAGTTGGAAACAAAGAAGGAAAAGTAGTTGGAAAATACAGCATTGCTGATAGAAATGATGCCAGAAATCTCATGAAAGAATTTTGCAAGACCAGTGACTCATTCACTGCAAATATTTTTTTTTCACCAACATAAACGGCAGCTATACACGTGGACTTTACCAGATGGAATACACGGGAATCAAACTGACTACATCTGTGGAAAGAGAAGATGGGAAAACTCATATCATCAGTCAGAACAAGGCCAGGGATTGATTGTGAAACAGACTGTCAATTGCTCATATGGGAGTTCAAGTTGAAACTGAAGAAAAGTAGAATAAGTCAAAAGGGCCAAAGTATGACCTTGAGTATATCTCACCTGTATTTAGAGACCACCTCAAGAATACATTTTATGTGGTAAACACTAATGACTGAAGACCAGGTGAGTTGTGGAATGACATCAAGGACATCACACATGAAGAAAGCAAGAGGTCCTTTAAAAGACAGGAAAGAAAGAAAAGACCATAATGGATGTCGGAAGAGACTCTGAACGTTGCTCTTGAATGTCGAGTAGCTAAAGTGAAAGGAAGAAATGATGAAGTAATAGAGCTGAACAGATGATTTCAAAGGGTGGCTTGAGAAGAAAAAGTATTATAATGACGTGTGAAGATCTAGAGATGGATAACCAAAAGTGAAGAACACACTCAGCATTTCTCAAGCTGAAAGAACTGAAGAAAAAATTCAACCCTTGAGTTGCCATTAATATTAAATGACACAGGAAGCATCAAAAGAAGATGAAAGTAATACCCACAGTCACTAAGCCAAAAAAAATTCGTCGACCTTCAACCATTTCAGGAAGTAGCATATGATCAGAAACCGATGATACTGAAGGAAGAAGTCCGTGCTGCACTGAAGGAATTGGTGAGAAAAAAAAGCCTCCAAGAATTGATGGAATACCAACTGAGATGTTTCACCAAATGGATGCAGCACTGGAATCGCTCACTTGTCTGATCTCAAGAAATTTGGAATACAGCTACCTGGCCTGTGAACTGGCAAGGATCCATATTTACGCCTATTCCTAAGAAAGGTGATCCAACCAAATGTGGAAATTGTCAAACAATATCATTAATATCACATGCAAGTAATATTCTGCTAAAAATCATGCAAAAGTAGCTGCAGCAGTACACTGACAGGGAACTGCCAGAAATTTAAGCAGGATTCAGAAGAGGACATGGAAGGAGGAATATCACAGCTGATGTCATATTGATTCTGGCCGAAAGCAGAGAATACCAGAAAGATGTTTAAACCTGTGTTTTATTGACTATGCAAAGGCATTTGACTGCTTGGATCATAACAAATTATGGATAACATTGCGAAGAGTGGGAATTCCAGAACACTGAATTGTGCTGATGAGGAACCTGATCAAGAGGTAGACGTTCAAACAGAAAAAGGTGATACTGCGTGGTTTAAAGTCAGGAAAGGTGTGTGTCAGGGTTGTATCCTTTTACAATACTTATTTAATCTGCAAATAATCTGAGAAGCTGGACTATACAAAGAACACGACATCAGGATTGGAGGAAGACTCATTAACAACCCGCATTTTGCAGATGACACAACCCTGCTTGCTAAAAGATAAGAGGACTTGAAGCACTTACTGATTAAGATCAAAGACCGCGGCCTTCAGTAGAGATTGCACCTCAACATAAAGAAAACAAAAATCCTCACAACTGGACCAATGAGCAACATCATGATCAACGAAGAAAAGATTGAAGTTGTCAAGGATTTCATTTTATTTGGATCCACAATCAACACCCATGGAAACAGCAGTTAAGAAATCAAAAGATGCATTGCCATCAGGCAAATCGGCGCAAAAGACCTCCAGAGTGTTGAAAAGCAAAGACATCACCTTGAAAACTAAGATGCAACTGATCCAAGCCACAGTGTTTTCAGTGGCCTCGTATGTGTGGGAAAGCTGGCTGATGAATAAGGAAGACCGTAGAAGAACTGATGCCTTTTAATTGTGTTGGTGAAGAATTCTGAATATACCATGAACTGCCAAAAGAACGAAAAAATCTATCCTGAAAGAAGTATAACCAGAATGTACCCTAGCCTAGAAGCAAAGATGGCTAGACTACATCCTACATACTTTGGACCTGTTTTCAGAAGGAATTAGTCCATGGAGAAGGATATCATGTACTATTTCTTTGGACTATCTAAGACGTCAAGAATAAAATCTCATGGTCCAAATTAACGTTTTTACTTACTAATTTTCAAATGTAGCCCTGGTGGAACAGTGGTTAAGAGCCTGGCTGAAACTAAAAGGTCTCAACCAGCCTCTCCTTAGAAACCCAACTGTGCAGTTCTATTCTGTCCAATAGGGTCACTGTTAGTTAAAATTTAATCCACAGCAATGAGTTATTTAATTTTCAAATATAAATTTTTTTGTGTTAATGTCTAAATTCTAAAGTAAATTTTATTTTATAAACTTCCGGTTTTATAAATTTATTTTTTATTATTCAAATTTATTGTTATGGCAGAATCAAATTTAAAAAGTGACATAATTTTCAATCCAGGCAAAATGAAACGGCAATAACTAAGTGCAGTGCAAAAATGGAAGCCTGCAGAAGATAAAAAGAAAATGATTTGTGAATCCCTGAACACTATTCCAAAATTCGTTTTTAGAATGTAATAAATCAGAAGAGACTTTTTCCATTAAAGGTACGTGCTTAATGGGTGGGAATCATCCTACTAGTACCACTAGTGCTGAAATTAACGATGGCAATACAAATATAACAGAATTTGTTCCAAATTCTGAAACTATTTCTTGCTGTAGTAAAAAAAAAAAAAATTAGTAATGATCTAGAAAGTGAAACTAAGAATATTAAATTGTCACATCTGCAGACCCCATAAATAACAGGAATGCAGATCCTGCCTTGTGGAATAATTTTCTTCCAATGAAGTAAATTACTGGATCAAAAGAGGCCCAAGTGATTGTCAACATCACAGTTGTCCTCTTGTAAATTTGTGTTGAAAATTCCTGGATGGTAAACAAAGTTCTGTAGCCAGAATTTTTTCTAGAGTGCAAAGTTAATGATGAAAATTATAAGAGGGAGTGGCTGCTGAAATCTCCATCAGTCAGCTCCCTGTATTGTTTTGTTTGCAAACCTACCAACCAAACAAACCTGTCATCCTCATTTAATTCTTGAATTGTTACAGATGAATTTAGCAATTGGTGCAAATTGAATAGGATCAGTAAACATGAAAATAGTTCAATTCACAGAGATCATGTTGTCATATTTAAACCAAACACATTGTTCTGGCTTAATTTATGAACTGGAATCACAAATTAATGAACATCAGTATTGAAAAGCCATTTTGTAATGTGTCGTTGTTGTCATAACAATCACTGAATGGGGACTATCTTCGTGAAAAAGAAATGAAGTCTTTGGGTCCCCACGAAATGGAAAATTTTAAAGTTGGCTTCAACTTGTTGCTCATTTGATCTATTTTTAGCAAGTCACATCTCAAAATACGGTAACACAGGAAAGGGCAATCCATCCTATAATTCTAAAATAATGTGTAAAAATTTATAATCTTGATAAGTGATGAAGTTCAATCAACTACTGTCAGTGAAATAAGTATAGCTCGATATTTTATTTTGTCTGTGGATTCCACTTCTGAGCCTTCTCATACAGGCCAGCTAAGTATTGTTTAAAGATCCGTATCTCCAACAAATAGAAAACCTGTGTGGTGATTTATCACATTTACTAGCTTAAAAAATCATACTGGTAAAGACATTGCAAAGCAAGTGTTTCTCTAATTATGTGAAGTTTGCAAAATTGATTTTTCTAAGTGCAGAGACCAATCCTATGACAATGCTGCCATTACGTCACTGCATTATAAAGGCATACAACAGAAAATTCTGGAATGAAATTAATATGCCCTTTTCATACCAAGGTGCTGCACATTCACTTAATTTTGTAGGATGTTTTTTTATCACAATAGATTTTTTTTGTCTAAAAGCAATTGATGTTTTTTCTAATATTCAGTTACTTTACAAACTTTTTGCCACCTCTACTCACTGATGAGCTGTTCTTAAAACACATTCAGGCAATGATTGAGCATTAAAATGTCTAATACACATTGGGAAGCACATGCTATAGCAACAAGTACAATTCTAGGCGCCACACAGAATATTGCTGAAGACCAGATACAAAAAGGAAACACCAAAACAGAAGCTAAAATCATCGCTGCCTTAGTCATCTAGTGCTGCCACAACAGATACCATAAGTGGATGGCTTTAACAAAGAGAAATTTATTTTCTCACAGTCTAGTAGGTTACAAGTCCAAATTCAGGACGTCAGCTCCAGGGGAAGGCTTTCTCTCTCTGTTGATTCTGGAAGAAGGTCCTTGTCCTCCATCTTCCCATGGTCAAGGAGCTTCTCGGGCGCAGGGACCCCGGGTACAAAGGACATGCTCTGCTCTTGGTAGTATGAGGTCCCCAACTCTCTATCCTTCATCTCCTGAGAGATAAAAGGTGGTGCAGGCCACACCCTAGGGAAACTCCCTGTATCTCGGATCAGGGAGGTGTTAAAATCCCACCCTAATCCTCTCAACATAAAATTACCATCACAAAATGGAGGACAACCTCACATCGTCTATCCAAGTTGATACACACATTTTGGGGGGACATAATTCAATCCATGACATTCTACCCTTTGACTCCCCCAAAATCACATTCTTGCAAATGGAAAACATATTCATCCCATCACAAACCAAAACCAAACCCACTGCCGTCCAGTCGATTCTGACTCATAGCGACCCTATAGGACGGAGTAGAACTGCCCCATAGAGTTTCCAAGGAGCGCCTGGCAGATTCGAACTACCAACCTTTCGGTTACCAGCCGTAGCACTTAACCACTATGCCACCAGGGTTTCCTCATCCCGTCATAGCATAGAAAAAGTCTTAAATGAAGTCCAAGTCCAAAATTCAAAAATCTCTCTTCATCTGTGAAATCTAGGACACAAGTTATCTGCTTCCAAAGGTACAATGGCATAAAAGGAACAAGCTAGACACTTCCATTACAAATCAAAGAAACTTGAGGGAAAGAAGGCATAACATGCACCAAGCGAGTCAGGAGAACACATCGCATTAGCCCTCAAAGACATCGCAAACCAAGTGTTTCACTAATTAGGCGAAGTTTGCAAAATTGATTTTTCTAAGTGCAGAGACCAATCCTATGACAATGCTGGGAAATGTCACTGCATTATAAAGGCATGCAACAGAAAATTCTGGAATGTAACGAATACGCCATGTTCATACCAAGGTGCTGCATATTCACTTAATTTTGTAGGATGTATCACAATGGATTTTTGTCAAAAAAATGATTTTTTTCTTCTATTCAGATATTTTACAAATTTTTTGCCATCTCTATTCACCGATGAGCTGTTCATAGGCAATGATCACCATTAAAATGTCTTTCTAATACCCACTGGGAAGCACGTGCTATAGCAACGAGTGCAATCCTGGAATCACACACTCAGATTCTAGGTGCCATAGAGAATATTGCTGAAGACCAGTCACAAAAAGGAGACACCAGAACAGAAGGTTAAAACGTCGTCAACAAAATGTGAACACAGACCATATATTTACGTTTGTTATGTATAATAATATATTGCATCATTTTCATTTGACGAGTCAATTCTCCAAGATTCAGTAGTAAATTTACAGACATGCATGGATCTCTACCAGCTATTAACAAGATATTTACATAAGAGAATATTTTGAAAACACAATAAAACAAACACTGCCAAATACTGATTATCAAGCAGTTTATTGTTGCAGAAGCATTAAAAAAAACAAGTAAATGACAGAAATGCTCCAGAAGTATTGAGTGCCAGGGATCAATTTCACATAACCATCATCACTGACACACTTGAATCTTGCATGAAATGAAGGGTGAAGATGTATGAAGTTCCTTCTGATATTTTTTTCCTTCTTAACGTGAATATAACTGATGAATAATTCCTGAAGGTACCCAATAAATTAGCACAGCCTTATCCTGATGAGGAAACCCTGGTGGCACAGAGGGTAAGTGCTACGACTGCTAACCAAGAGGACGGCAGTTCAAATCCACCAGGCGCTCCTTGGAAACTCTATCGGGTAGTTCTACTCTGTCCTGTAGGGTCAGCATGAGTCAGAATCGACTCGACGGCAGTGGGTTTGGTTTTCATCCTGATGACTTAAGATAAACCTTTATGGAGAAGTACTACAATTTCATTCTTACATTAGAATTAAGTTTAGAGATTCAAGACAAATTTTACTCATGTAGGTATGTAAACCAAAAAACCAAACCCATTGCTAGTGAATTGATTTCAACACATAGCAATGCTGTAGGACAGAGTAGAATTGCTCCCACAGGGTTTCCATGGAGCAGCTAATGTATTCGAACTGCCAAGCTTTTCGTTAGCAGCTGAGTTCTTAACCACTGCACCACCAGTGCTCCAAATATACTCTGGCCCAGTAGTTCAAATGCAACAGCTGCTCCTTGAAAACCCTATGAGGCAGTTCTACTCTGAACTATAGGGTCATTATGCATCAGAATCGACTCCAACCCAACCGGTTTGTTCTGCCTACTGCCTCATCCCTATTTCATTTTCTCAGAGATAAGTTTCTGTGATAGTGTCAGATTCAGGAATGTGATGAAAAATGTCTCTTGTAGAGGGTGGGGCCAAGATGGCAGAGTAGTCAGATGCTTTATGTAGCCCCTCTTATAACAAAGACCCAGAGAAGTAAATCGATTATATATGACAATCTAGGAGCCCTGAACATCAAAGGTGAAGTTACAGAATTGGACTTGGTGGCGGGGGAGGGGAATATGGTTCAGAAGCAGTGAGAGTTTGACAGACCGACCTGGCAGAAACCAGCACCCTGCAGGCTGGATCGGATGGCATGTGCGGTGACACAAGCAGTGACGCTCGGGACATGTTTTCCACATCAGAAGAGACCGAGTGGTGGAAAGTCTACACAAGCCTCCAGAACCAGTGAAAAGCAGTGCTAAGTTGGCAAAAGATAAGTACATGCATCTAAAATGCCACACAAATCAAAAATCATCCCCTTTGGGAAGAACATCTCTCCCATTTACCTGCTTCCTCCCTCTCTGTTTTTAGTCTTGGACCAGCTTCGGCTATTTCTGGGTCCTCTGGGCCCGAAGTAGGAACTATCACATGCCTTGGAGCAGGAACAAACAACAAAAAATAATCTGCCAGCTTCCCGAAGCCAGGAACTCAGGGAAGGCACAGACATAAGGGGTCCAAGGACTCTGAATGCCTTTCACCCTTGCATAGACCTGTGTGGGCCCATTTCAACAGCGTAGGCCCTCATTAGCACACTACAACAGGGTAAATACCTGAAGCCTATTTTCAACTGTATCAGTTATAAAGTGGAGTGGCAGATTCGTGATATTTGACAACGTTCTGCCAATGAAGCAGGGTCCTCACCTACCCACATCAGTGACCTGAGAGTTGGTGGCTCCACCCATGCCACCTAGCCACCCAATTCAGGAGTCTGAGAATAAGTGGTGAATCCCAGTCCTTACAACCAACAGCATTGGGTGACCATGGTCTGGCTGCAAAACCCACCCACCTATGTGCTCTAGGGAACAGGGACAAGCTTTCCTCCCAGACACTCAGGGGCAGTCATTCCCCCCACAGTAGCCAGACACCTGTACCTACACCAATCAACCCTGTCTATGTAGGACTGTAGGTGAGAGCCTACACCACACACTTCGTGACCGACTACCTGGACACCTGAGCTGAATCCATACAAGAAAACTAAAAGGGCGCCTAGGCTCACATACCTAGTAACAGCTCTGATCACCTGGTGACAGGATGTAAGAGCTTCAAAGGTGCCAGTAATCAAACTAGCTCACCCAAGCAGCCTATTTGGGCATATCACAATGAAACAAGAAGCTAGGACGCAGTACACCAAAAAAGAAACAACAACAACAAAAAAAAACCAAACCCAGTGCCATCAAGTAGATTCCGACTCAGTAAGCAAACATAAAATAAATGAATATAATAACTTATTGATGGCTCAGAGACAAGTGTAAATATCAAATAACATAAAGAGGCAGACCATGATGGATTCAGGAAGCTCCCAAAACAACAAATCAAGAAATCTTCCAAATGAAGAGAAATTCCAGGAATTACCGGAGGTAGAATTTAAAAGATTAAGAGACCGAGCTCTTCAAGAGATCCAGGAGGAGATCAGGCAAAACGAAGAACAAGCCAAGGAACACACAGATAAGACAATAGAGGAACTTGAGAAGGTTATACAAGAGTATAATGACAAATGTAACAGGCTGCAAGAGTCCATAGAAAGATAGCAAGCAAATCCAAAAGAGTAACAATAAAATTTCAGAATTAGACAACTCAATAGAAAATGAGAGGAGCAGAATCGAGGCACTGGAAGTCAGAATTAGTGAGACTGAAGATAAAGCACTTGACGCCAACTTATTTGAGGAAAAATCACATAAAGTAATTTTTTTTTAATTGAAGAAACTCTAAGAATTATGCGGGACTCTATCAAGAGTGATTGGAACACCAGAATCGGGGCGGGTGGTGGAGGGATAACAGAAAACACAGTGAGAATTGTTGAAGACTTCTTGGCTAAAAACTTCACCAATCTTGTGAAAGATAAGAAGATATCTATCCAAGATGCTTACTGAACCCCACGCAAGGTAGATGCCAAGATAAAGTCACCAGGACATATTATAATCTTGCTTGCCAAAACCAAATATAAAGAGAGAATTTTAAGAGTAACTAAGAGTAGCTAGGGATAAACAAAAAGTCACCTATAAAGAAGGGTCAGTAAGACTAAGCTCGGACTACTCAGCAGAAACCATGCAGGCAAGAAGGAATATACAAAGCCCTGAAGGAAAAAAAAAAAAAAATTCCCTGCCAAGAATGATATATCCAGCAAAACTGTCTCTCAAATATGATGGTGAAATTAGGACATTTCCAGATAAGTAGAAGTTTAGGGAATTTTTAAAAACCTAACCAATATGACAAGAAATAATAAAGGGAATTCTCCAGTTAGAAAATCAATAACATCAGCTAACAACCCAAGACTAGAACACGGGACAGAACTACCAGATATCAAGCCACATAGGGACATCACAAATAAATCAAAGCTAAAACACTGAAAATATAGAAACCGAGACATTGATCTGTAAAAGGTGACAACATTAAGACAAAAAAGAGGGACTAAATAATGTAGTCATAGATCTTTCATATGGAGAGGAAGTCAAGACGATATAAAGAAATAAAAGATTGGTTTAAATTTAGAAAAACAGAGGTAAATGTTAATGTAACCCAAAGGAAACTAACAATGCTACACATTAAAATAAAAAAAAAAACAAGGACAACAAAATTTTCTGCAAATACAAAAGCAACAACAAGGAAAAAGATGACAGACTAAAAAGAAAAACGATTCAGCACAGAAAAAAATAAATTAGCAGTAAATACAAAGGCAACAAAAATGAAGAGGATGGAAAGAAAATGCACAAAGAACAACGACTTAACAGAGAAAATTAAGTGGAATAAGGAAAATGTCAACAAGACATACACAAAAAAGACAAAAATGACAGCACTAAACTCAAAACTATGAATAATTACAATAAATGTAAATGGTTTAATTGCACCAATAAGGAGACAGAGAGTAGCACAATGGATTAAAAAACATGATCCGTCTGTATGCAGACTGCAAGAGACACACCATAGACTCAAAGACATAAAAAAACTAAATCTCAAAGAATGGAAATATATATATATATATCAAGCAGACAACAATAAAAAATAAGAGTGGCATATTAATCTCTGATAAAACAGGCTTTAAAGTAAAATCTGCCAAAAAGGAAAAGGAAATACACTATATAATGATTAAAGGGTCAATAAAAAAAATTTTTTTTTTTATACCAGGAGGACAAAATCATAATGAATGCTTATATACCCAAAGACAGGGCTCCAAAACACATAAAACAAACTCAAACAGCATTGAAAAGAGAAATAGCTCCACAATAATAGTAGAAGACTTCAACATACCACTTCTGATGACAGACAGGATATCCATAAAGAAGCTCAATAAAGACACGGAAGATCTAAATACCACAATCGGCCAACTTGATCTCATAGACTTAAACACAACACTTCACCCAATGATAGTCAAGTAAACTTTCTTTTCTAACGCTCATGGAGCATTCTTGAGAATAGACCACGTATTAGGCCACAGAGCAAGCATTAACAGAATCCAAAACATCAAAATATTACACAGCATGTTTCCTGACCATAAAGCCATAAAAGTCAAAAGGCTGTAGTTATCATACATTTTAATTTCTTACATATTTTAAACCCAATAAAGTCTATTCTTATTATGTTATGCAGTCAGCAATCCTCTATTTTTACCCATTTCATTAACTTCCATTCCTTCTTGCATCTTAAGCCTTTCACCTTATTTTCTTTCTGCTTGAAGAATACCTTTGGAATTTTCTTTAATGTGGGCATGCTGATGTTAACTTATCTAGGTTTTGTTTGTCTGAAAACAAAAGGTCTTTGCTCATTCATGATGTTTTCCTCAGCATAGAGTTCTGGGTTGCCATGTATTTTCTCTCTATAATTTAAATATATCATCTTATTGTCTTAGGGTTTTCACTATTTCTGTAGAGAAGTCATCAGTCAGTTTTTTTGTCCTTTAAAGATAATCTCTTCCATTCTTTAGTAGTGTTAAATTATTTGTTTTTTGTGGGTTTTTTTGTCTTTAGCTTCAGCAGTCCCACTATGAATTTCTTTGTATTTACCCTACATGGGTCTTATAAGGAAACCCTGGTGGCGTAGCGGTTAAGTGTTATGGCTGCTAAGCAAAACGTCAGCAGTTCGAATCCACCAGGCGCTCCTTGGAAACTCTGTGGAGCAGTTCTACTCTACCCTGTAGGGTCGCTTTGAGCCAGAATCGACTCGACGGCCGTGGGTTTTTTTTTTTTTTTTTTTTGGTTTGGGTTTTGTAAGTCTTCTAGGATCTGTGACTTGATATCTTTAATCATTTGAAGAAAATTCTCAGTCATAATCTCAGTTTTTCTGCCTCATTCTTTTTCTTCCTTCTTAAAGTATCTTATGCTAGATATTCTCTTTATATTCTCTGTATCTTATTCCTTTTTATATTATATCCATTTTTTCTTTTGTCTGTGCCTCTATTTTCTTCCAACATATCTTCCAGTTCACTAAATCTCTCTTCAGCATTTTTAATCTGCTGTTATATACATACATTAAGATTTTAACTTCAGCTATAGTTTTCAGATGACTTTCTAAGTTGATCTTTTTCGTAGTTTCTAGTTTTTTTTGCCAAATTTCTAAGTCTTGCCTTTATTTCTATGAACATAATAGAGTTATTTCAGTGTCTTTGTCTGATAGCTCCAATATCTAGTTTTTCTGTGGATCTCATTCTGTTATTTGTTGTTTCTACAGGTTTCACTCTTTTTTTTCTTTTTTAAAAAAATTGTCGATTATATTAGAGAGGCGAGGCCCAGATGGCAGAGTAGTGAGACGCTGCCAGTGATCCCTCTTACAAAAAAGACACGAAAAAACAAGTGAAGCGATTATATTTATGACAAGCTAGGAGCCCCGAACATAAAAGGCAAAGTTAGAAAACGGACTCAATGGCAGGGGGAGGGAGAGACTATTCAGAAGTGGAGAGGAGTTACTGGACCTGAATAGCCAGGAACTCTCAGGCACCGTTCCCTGGAGCGACTGCAGCAGGGCTGGCAGTAGCGTTCCAGAGGTGTTTAGCTCAGGGAAAGACAGCAAGTTGCACAGACTACTCACACCTCCAGAATAAGAGAAGAACAGCACTCTCAGCGAAAGCTAATTACTTGTGTTTATTTTACCACGCCCCCAGCCCCCAAGCCGGCTTCAGTGGCTGTCAACTTCCCTGGGCCTGAGATAGGCCCTGGTACCACTCTGAGCCATTTTTCCATCCTTGAAGAAGGTATAAGTTCACAACTGGGGGAAAGATAATCTGCCAGCTCAATTAAGCTGGGGAGCTCAGGACAGAAGCAGCTCTTGTTCAGGCACAAATGGTCCATGGGCTTTGAATACCTTTCACCCCAGCATGGACCTGTGTGGGCCCATTTCAGGAGAATAGGCCCTTGTTGCCAGACTGCAACTGTTTCAGCTGGACGGTGGAAAGATGGGTGTTTGATGTTTGACACTGCTTTGCCTATTAAACAGGGTCTTCACCTACCCACATCAGGGGCCTAAGGACTGGTGGCTCCACCCATAATACCTAGCCACCTGTGACAGGGCTCCAAGGATAAGTAGTACCTCCCAGAACTTACAACCAAAAGCATTGGGTACCCGTCGCCCTTCTGCAGAACCCACCCGTGTGCTCTACAGAACAGGGATGCACTTTCCTTACAGACACTCAGAGGACAGCTGTCAGCCCCATGCCTTGATCAGACTCTGACCCCCTACTGCAGCCAGATGATTCTGCCTACACCAATAACCCCTGCCCCTCTAAGACTGTAGGACAGAGCCTGTACCTTACACTTTATGACCAACTACCTGGGCACCTGAGTTGAATCCATACAAGAAAAGTAAATGAACTCCTAGGCTCATACACCTGGTAACAGTGCTAGCCATCTGGTGATAGTACATTAGAGCTTCAAAGGTGAAAGTAATCAACCTAGCGCACTCAAGCAGCTTATTTGGGTATACCAAAACTAAACAAAGCAAGAAGCTAGGATACAAAAAGCAAGCATAAAATAAACTAATGCAATAACTTACAGATTGCTCAGAGACAACAGTCAATATCAAATCACATAAAGAGGCAGACACAGGAGCAGGACCAAGATGGCTGACTAGGTAGAAGCTTCCGCTTATCTCTCTTGAAACAAAGACTTGAAAAAACAAGTGAATCAATTACATAAAGGACAATCTACAAACCCTGACCATCAAACACAGAACTAAGGAGTTGACCTGAGTGACAGGGGAGCAAAAAGCCACACTGCAGCAGGGACCGCTTCCGGAGCCAGTGTCCCACGCCACAGCCTTGAGCCCTCACGGTTCCCTGGTCCCAGAATGGTGGGGCTGATTGTGGCTTACTGAGACAGGGAAGCACGGATGTAGGCCTAACCTCAGGAAGAACCTCGGAGGAGACCCAGGCAGCACACGCAGGCTCCACACAGACGCAGCTGACAGGGAAATGAAAAACCACGGGGAAGCAGCGACTGGTTTTGGAGCCTGGAGTGCAGCGTCCCAGAAAGGAAACCTTGGTGCTGGGCTTGGGACTAAGTGTGGGGGAGCTGATTGTGGCTTCCTGAGACGGTGTGAGCATGGACGCAGCCCTAATCCTCTGGGACAGTCTCAGCAGGGATCCAGCCAGCACACACAAGCTACACAATGCTCTGGAATCTCAGAAAAAACAGTCCTCACCAAACAACATGAGTAAACTTTGTATATTTTGCCAGGCTACTCTCTTCTATATATCTGATTCCACCCCTCATTGCCCCAGCCAGCTTCATTAATATTGGAATTCTCTGTGCTAGAGAGTGAAGTGCACTGCTGGATTTTTTTTCTTCTTTCTTTTCTAACCCATTCCCCTGGCCTGAGAAAAGCAGCATTTAACAATCAAAGAAAAAATCCTTCCCTGACTTCCCTAAACTGGAATAACAATACAGAATCAACTCCATCCAGGCATTAAGAGACCCATAGTCTCTAGCTTTCACCCTACAGGCAACTAGGTGGCTATTATAATGCAAAGGCGATTCTGATAGAGATCTCACCATAATTATTTTAGCTCAGCACTGGAAAGGCAAGTTTTGGAGGTCAGATACCTCTCTACCTACTAAACAGAGCCCTCGCTGATCCACACCAGCGAACTGAGGGCTGAGACTCCACCCACACCACCTAGCCACCTGCTAGAGGGGTCTGACAATAGTGACGTCTACCCAAGCATTGGGTGCCTAAGATACAGCTGCAGAGCCCACCCACCAGAGCGCTCTAGAGAATACAACCACACCTACCTCACTGACACTTGAAGGAAGGCTGTCAGCATCCTGCCCTCCTCGAAATGTGACCCCCCGCCACTAATAGAAACTGGTGCATACAACCATCACCACTACTCCTCTAAGATAATAGGTGAGAGCCTACACCACACACTATGTGACCAGCTATCAGGACACCTGAGCCGATTCTATTCAAGAATAGAGAATGGACTCATACACTTATATACCTGGTAACAGCTCAGGAAAGCTGGTAACAGGATGTAAGTGGTTCAAAAGCTACAGCAATCACGATACCACAATCTACTATCCCGTCTGGGTGTATTGTAACAAAACAAAACAAAAAGATAAGACTCAGTGAGCAAATACAAGAAAAAACACTACAATACCTTATAGATGGCTTTGAGACAGCAGTCGACATCAAATCACATGAAGAAGCAGACCATGATTGCCCCAAATCAAAGAATCAAAATCATTCCCGGATGTAGATACATTCCTAGAATTGCCAAATGTAGAATATAAAACAATTGTATACAGAATGCTTCAAGACATCAGGAATGAGCTCAGAAATGAAATAAGGAAATCTACAGAAAAAGCCAAGGAATACACGGATAAAGCAGTTGAAGAAATCCAAAAGATTATTCAAGAACATAGTGAAAATATTAATAAGCGGTAAGAATTCATAGAGAGACAGCATTCAGAAATCCAAAAGATTAACAATAAAGTCACAGAATCAGAAAACTCAATAGGAAGTCAGAGGAGCAGACTCGAGGAACCGGAATACAGAGTGGGGGAGCTGGAGGATAAGGCAATTGACACAAATATAGTTGAAGAAAAATCAAATAGAATTTAAAACTATGAAGAAACCCTAAGAATCATGGGGGACTCTATCAAGAATAATTTGCGTGTGATTGGAGTTCCAGAACAGGGAGGGATAACAGAAAATACAGAGAGAATAGTGGAAGATCTGATGGCAGAAAAATTCCCTGGCATTGTGAAAGATGAAAAGATATCTACCCAAGATGCTCAACGAACCTCATACAAGATAGATCCCAAAAGAAAATCACCAAGACATATCATCAAACCTGCCAAAACCAAAGATAAAGAGAAATTTCAAAAGCACCCAAGGATAAACGAAAAGTTACCTACAAAGGAGAATCAATAAGTTTGCACTACTCGGCAGAAACCATGCAGGCAAGAAGGCAATGGGATAACATTGAGCACTCAAAGAGGTAAAACTGTCAGCCAAGAATCATATATCCAGCAAAACTCTAAAACATGAAGGTGAAATTAAGATAGTTACAGACAAACACAAGCTTAGAGAATTTGCAAAAACCAAACCAAAACTGCAAGAATTACTAAAGGAAATTCTTTGGTCAGAAAATCAATATCAGATACCAACACAACACAACATCACAGAACAAAACATCCTGATATCAACTCAGATAGGGAAATCACAAAAACAAAATAAGATTAATTAAAAAAAATTGCTCAAAACATGGAATCATTGATGTGATTATGTAAAAGATTACAATAGTTAAAAAAGAGGGACTAAATACAGGAGGCATAGATCTTACATATGGAGAGGAAACCAAGGCGATACAGGGTTAAACAACTTAGGTTTTTACTTAGTCAAACCGGGGTAAATATTAAGGTAACCACAACGAGGTCTAACAATTCCATACTTCAAAATAAAAACCAAGATAAACATAACGACTCACCAACATAAATTCAAATACTATAAAAAGGAGGAACACACATTCTACAAAGAAAAACTCAGCACAAAAAAGTAAATGGAAAAATGAAATTGTCAAAAACAGGCATCAAAATGACAGCACTAAACTCATACTTATCTCTAATTACACTTAATGTAAATGGGCTAAATTCACCAATAAACAGATAGAAAGTTGCAGACTGGATAAAAAAACACGATCAGTCTGTATGCTGCCTAAAAGAGACACGCTTTAGACTTAGAGACACAAATAAACTAAAACTGAAAGGATGGATAAAAATATATTAAGCAAACAACAATCAAGAAAGAGCAGGAGAGGCAATATTAATTTCCAACAAAATAGGATTTAAAGTTATATCCACCACAAAGGATAAAGAAGGACACTACATAATGATTAAAGGGACAATTTACCAGGAAGATATAACCATATTAAATATTTATGCACCCAATGATAGGGCCGCAACATTCATAAAACAAATGTTAACAGAATTAAAAAGTGAGATAGACACCTCCACAATTATAGCAGGAGACTTCAACACAACACTCTCGGTGAAGGATAGGAAATGCAGTAAGAAGCTCAACAGAGACACGGAAGATCTAAGTGCTACAATTAAACAACTTCACTTCATAGACTTATACAGAACACTCCACCCAACAGCTGCAAACTATAATTTCTTTTCTAGTGCACATGAAACATTCTCTAGAATAGATCACATATTAGGTCATAAAACAAGCCTTTGCAGAACCCAAAACATTGAAATATTACAAAACATCTTCTCTGAACAAAAGACCATAAAAGTAAAAATCAATAACAGAAAAACCAGGGAAAAGAAATCAAATGCTTGGAAACTGCACAATACCCTGCTCAAAAAAGACTGGGTTATGGAAGACCTTAAGGAGGGAATAAAGAAATTCACAGAATTCAACGAGACTGAAAACCTTAAGGAGGGAATAAAGAAATTCACAGAATTCAACGAGACTGAAAACACTTCCTATGAAAACCTTTGGGACATGGTGAAAGCAGTGCTCAGAGGTCAATTTATATCAATAAAGGCACACATATTAAAGAACAGCCAAAATGAAAGAACTGTCCCTACAACTTGAACAAACAGAAAGAGAGCAACAAAAGAAACTGTCAGGCACCAGAAGAAAGCAAAAAATAAAAACTACAGCAAAATTAAATGAATTAGAGAATAGAAAAACAATTGAAAGAGTTAAGAAGGCCAAAAACTGCTTCTTCGAAAAAATTAACAAAATTGATAAACCATTGGCCAGACTGACTAAAAAAATACAGGAAAAGAAACCAAGAATCCAAATAAGAAATGGGATGGGCCATATCACAACAGATCCAACTGAAATTAAAACAATCATATCAGATTACTACAAAAAATTGTACTCTAACAAATTTGAAAACCTAGAAAAAAATGGATGAATTCCTAGAAACACACTACCTACCTAAACTAACACAAACTGAAGTAGAACAACTAAATAGACCCATAACAAAAAAAGAGATTGAAAAGGGAATCAAAACACTCCCAACAAAAAAAAGCCCTGGCCCTGACGGCTTCACTGCAAAGTTCTACCAAACTTTCAGGGAAGACTTACCACTACTACTGAAGGTATTTCAAAGCATAGAAAAGGACGGAGTACTACCTAACTCCTTCTATGAAGCCAGCATAACCCTGATACCAAAACCAGCTAAAGACAGCACACACAAAAAAAGAAAATTACAGACCTATATCCCTCATGAACATAGATGTAAAAATCCTCAAGAAAATTCTAGCCAATAGAATTCAACAACATATCAAAAAAATAATCCACCATAACCAAGTAGGATTTATACCAGGTATGCAAGATTGGTTTAATATTAGAAAAACAATTAATGTAATCCACCACATAAAAAAAAAGACAAGAACCACATAATTTTATCAATTGATGCAGAAAAGGCATTTGACAAAGTCAAACACCCACTCATGATAAAAACTCTCAGCAAAATAGGAATAGAAGGAAAATTCCTCAACATAATAAAGGGTATTGATACAAAGCCAATACCCAGCATCATCCTAAATGGAGAGAGCCTGAAAGCATTTCCCTTGAGAACGGGAAACAGACCAGGATCCCCTTTATCACCGCTCTTATTCAACATTGTGCTAGAGGTCCTAGCCAGAGCAACTGGGCTAGACAAAGAAATAAAGGGCATCCAGATTGGTAAGGAAGAAATTCAATTGTGTCTATTTTCCAACAACATCATCTTATACACAGAAAAGCCTGAGGAATCCTCAAGAAAACTATTAAAACTAATAGAAGGGTTCAGCAAAGTTTCAGATTACAATATAAACATACAAAGCAGTTGGATTCCTCTATATCAACAAAAAGAACATTGAAGAAGAAATCACCAAATGAATATCATTCACAGCAGCCCCCAAGAAGATAAAATACTTAGGAATAAACCTTACCAAAAATGTAAAAGAGCTATACCAAGAAAACTACAAGGCATTACTGCAAAAAACCAAAAGGGACCTACGTAATTGGAAAAACATACCTTGCTCATGGATAGGAAGACAACATTATAAAATTGTCCATTCTACTAAAAGCCATCTATAGATACAATGCACTTCCAATCCAAATTCCAATGACATTTTTTTAAAACGATGGAGAAACAAATCACCAACTTCATATGGAAGGGAAAGAAGTCGCGGATAAGTAAAGCATTACTAAAAAAGAACAAAGTAGGAGGACTCACTCTGCCTGATATTAGAACCAATTATACTGCCACATTAGTCAAAACAGCCTGGTACTGGTACAACAACAGACACATAGACCAATGGAACAGAACTGAGAATCCAGATATAAATCCATCCACATTTGAGCAGCTGATATTTGACAAAGGCCCAGTGTCAGTTAATTGGGGAGAAGACAGTCTTTTTAACAAAAGGTGCTGGCGTAACTGTATATCCATCTGCAAAAAATGAAACAGGACCCATACCACACACCATGCACAAAAACTAACTCCACATGGATCAAAGACCTAAACATAAAATCTAAAAAGATAAAGATCATGGAAGAAAAAATAGGGACAACATTAGGAGACCTAATACAGGGCATAAACAGAATACAAAACATTACTAAAAATGACGAAGACAAACCAGATAACTGGGAGCTCCTAAAAATCAAACACCTATGCTCATCTAAAGACTTCACCAAAAGAGTAAAAAGATCACCTACAGACTGGGAAAAAGTTTTCAGCTAAGACATCTCCACCCGGTGCCTGATCTCTAAAACCTACATGACTCTGCTAAAACTCAACCACAAAAAGACAAACACCCCAATTAAAAAATGGGCAAAGGATATGAACAGACACTTCACTAAAGAAGACATTCAGGCAGCTAACAGATACATGAGGAAATGCTCTCGATCATTAGCCATTAGAGAAATGCAAATCAAAACTACAATGAGATTCCATCTCACTCCAACAAGGCTGGCATTAATCCAAAACACACAAAATAATAAATGTTGGAGCGGCCGTGGAGAGACTGGAACACTTATACAGTGCTGGTGGGAATGTAAAATGGTATACAACCACTTTGGAAATCAATTTGGCGCTTCCTTGAAAAGCTCGAAATAGAACTACCATACAACCCAGCAATCCCACTCCTCGGAATATATCCTAGAGAAATAAAAGCCTTTACACAAACAGATATATGCACATCTATGTTTATTGCAGCACTGTTTACAATAGCAAAAAGACGGAAGCAACCAAGGTGCCCATCAATGGATGAATGGATAGATAAGTTATGGTATATTCACACAATGCAATACTACACATCAATAAAGAACAGTGATGAATCTGTGAAACACTTCATAACATGGAGAAACCTGGAAGGCATTATACTGAGTGAAATTAGTTGCAAAAGGTCAAATATTGTATAAGACCACTATTATAAGATCTTGAGAAATAGTTTAAACTGAGAAGAACATATTCCTTTGTTGTTACGAGAGGGGGGAGGGAGAGATGGTAGGAGAGGGGTATTTACTAAAGAGATAGACAAGAACTACTTTGGGTGAATGGAAGGACAACACTCAACACAGTGGAGGTCAGCACAACTGGACTAAACCAAAGCAAAGAAGTTTCCTGAATAAACTGAATGCTTCGAAGGTCAGCAAAGCAGGGGCAGGGGTTTGGGGACCATGGTTTCAGGGGACATCTAAGTCAACTGGAATAATAAAATCTATTAAGAAAACATTCTGCATCCCACTTTGAAGAGTGGCATCTGGGATCTTAAATGCTAGCAAGCAGCCATCTCAGATGCATCAATGATTCTCAACCCACCTGGATCAAGGGAGAATGGAGAACACCAAGAACATAAGATAATAACAAGCCCAAGAGACAGAAAGGACTACATGAACTAGAGACTACATCATCCTGAGACCAGAAGAACTAGATAGTGCCGGACCACAACCAATGACTGCCGTGACAGGGAACATAACAGAGATCCCTTGAGGGAGCAGGAGAACAGTGGGATGCAGACCCCAAATTCTCATAAAAAGACCAGACTTAATGGTCTGACTGAGACTGGAAGGACCCCAGTGATCATGGTCCCCACACCTTCCTTTCACCCACTATGGGAACCATCCCCAAAGCCAGTTCATCAGACATGGATTGGACTAGACAATGGGTTGGAGAGGGATGCTGGTGAGGCATGAGCTACTTGGTTTGGGTGGACACTTGAGACTATGTTGGCATCTCCTGCCTGGAAGGGAGATGGGTGGGCAGAGGGGCTTAGGAACTGGCAAAATGCTCACGAAAAGAAAGAGTGGAAGGAGGGAGTGGGCTGTCCCATTGGGGGGAAAGTAATTGGGAATATGTAACAAGTTGTGTATAAGTTTTTATGTGAGAGACTGGCTTGATTTGTAAACTTTCACTTAAAACACAATAAAAATTATTAAATTAAAAAAAAAAGAAGCTGACCCATGATTGCTTCAACAAGCTCTCAGAACAAAGACTCAAGCAATCTTCTGGATGAAGGTGCAATCCTGGAATTACCAGATGCAGAATACAAAAGATTAATATACAGAACTCTTAAAGACATCAGGAAGGAAATGAGGCAAAATGCAGAACAAGCCATGGAACACACAGATAAAGCAGCTGAAGAAATTAAAAAGGTTACTCAAGCACATAATTAAAAATTTAATAAGCTGCAAGAAACCATAGAGAGACTGCAATCAGAAATTCAGAAGATTAACAATAAAATTACAGAGTTAGAAAACTCAATAGAAAGTAAGAAGAGCACAACTGAAGAACTGGAAGGCAGAATTACTGAGATTGAAGATAAAACTCTTGGGACTAATATATTTGAAGAGAAAGCAGATAAAAGAATTTTAAATGAAGAAATCCAAAGAATCATGTGGGACTTTATCAAGAGAAATAACTATGAGTGATTGCAGTACCAGAACAGGGAGGGCTAACAGAAAATACAGAGGGAACTGTTGAAGATTTGTTGGCAGAAAACTTCCCTGATATCATGAAAGATGCTCATCGAATTCCACATAAGGTAGATCTCAAAAGAAAGTGACCGAGACATATAATAATCAAACTTGCCAAAATCAAATATAAAGAGAATTTTAAGAGAGGCTAGGGATAAAGGAAGTCACCAACAAAGGAGAGTAAATAACAATAAACTTGGACTACTCAGCAGAAATCATGGAGGCAAGAAGGCAATGGGATGACTTACACAAAATATTGCAGGAAAAAAATTGCTAGCTATGAATCAAACCATAACCCCGGCCCTCTGGCCTTCTGGCCCTCTGGCCTTAGCCCTCTAACTCTAGCCCCTAAGCCCTGAGCCCCAAAGCCCCTAAGACCCTAAGCCCTTAGATCCTAACCCCCAAGGCCCTAAACTCTAACCCTAACCCAAACCCTAACCCCTATACCCTAAACCCTACAACCTAAACACCTATACCCCAAAACACTACACACCAAAACCCTACACTCTAAACCCTATACTCTAAGCCCCAAACCCTAAACCCAAACCTCAAAACCCAAAGCCCAAACCCTAAACCTAACTATAAACCCTAAACCCTAACACCTAACCCTAACCCCTAACCACCCTAACGACCCTAACCCTAACCCTCGAACCATAACCCTCTAACGCTAACCTGAAACCCTAACCCGAAACCCTAACCCTCTAACTCTAACCCTCGAACCCTAACCCTCTAACCCTAGCCCTAAACCTAACCCCAACCCCCAACCCCAACCCCAAACCCTAAACCTCAACTCTCTAGCCCTAAACCTAAGAATGAGCCTAAGCCTAACCTTATCACTTAACCCTAAACCCTAAACCATAACACTTAAAACCCTAACACCCTTAGCCCTAACACATTTAACCCTAACACCCTAAATGCCAAAACCCTGAACACTAACACCCTTAACCCCAACCCCTAAACCCTAAACTTAAACGCTAAACCATCTAACCCTCTAACCCTAATACCCTAACCCTAAACCCTAACCCCAGCCCCTAGCCCTAACCCTCACTCTAAGCCTTAAACCCTAAACCTTAAGCCCTAAACCCTAGGCTCTAAGCCCTAAGCCCTAAACCCTAAGTCCTAAAACCCTAAGCTCTAAGCCCTAAGCCCTAAACCTAACCCTCTAACCCTAAATCCTAAAACCTTACCCCAAACCCCTAAACCTGAACCTCTAAACCCTAGCCCTAACCCCTAACCCTAAACCTCTAAACCATACCCCTAATCCTCTAACCCTAAACCTCTAACCCTAACCCTCTAACCCTAACTCTGTAACCCTAACCACAACACCAACCCCAACCTCTGAACCCTGAAACCATAACCCCCAACCCGCTAACCCTAAGCCTCTGAACCCTAAGCCTAAAACCTCTAACCCTAAACCCTAACCTTCACCCCCTCACACCCTCACCTTCTCACTCCCTCACTCTATAATCTTCTCAACCTCTAACCCCCTCACCCTCTAACCCCTCACCCTCTAACTCCCTCAATCTCTAACCCTCAACCCTCTAAACCTCAACCCTCTAACACCCACCCTCTAACCCCAAACCACATATCCCAAACAAACCCAACACCAACCCCAACCATAAACCTAAACCCTAACCCCTAAAACCTAACCCAAACCCTAATGACTAAACCCCAAAACCCTACACCCCAAACTGCAACCCCTAACACCTAACCTGTAACTCCAAAGTCTAACCTCAAACCCTAAACCTAACCCTAACACCTAACCCCAACCCAAAAACCCTAACCAAAAAACCCTAACCCTAAACTCTAACCCCAAACCCTAACAACCCTAACTCTAACAACCCAAACCCTAATGTCCCGAACCTCAAACCCTAACCCTTTTTGTTAGCAGCCGTAGCACTTAACCACTAGCCACCAGGGTTTCCATGAGCAGTCACAAGAATAGACATATGCAAACCCGTGTTCATTGCAAAATTATTCACAGTAGCAAAAAGATGGAAACAACCTCAGTGCTCATCCACAGAGGAATGGATAAACAAACTACGGTACATACACACAGTGGAACACTACACGACAATAAAGACCAATGATGAATCTCCGAAACATCTCACGCCATGGATCAATCTGGAGCGCATCATACTGACTAAGTCAATCACAGAACGACATATACAGTAAGAGACCACTATCATAAAAACTCATGAAAAATTTACACACAGAAACAATCCTTGATGTTCACCAGGGAGACAAAGAGGGTAGAGAAAAGCCAACTAAACAATAACCAAAAAAACCAAACCCACCGCCGTCGAGTCGATTCCAGCTCATAGCGACCCTATAGGACAGATGAGAACTGCCCCATAGAGTTTCCAAGGAGTGCCTGGTGGATTCGAACTGCAGACGTCTGGTTAGCACCGGTGGCTCTTAACCACTACGCCATCTGGGTTTCCTACCAAACGACAGATATGTGGTAACTCCGGTGAAGGAAGAGACAGCACACAAGACTGGGGAATCAACCTCAGCCTCACTCTAACCCTAACCATAACCCTAAACCACTTGTGCCCTAGCCTAGTAACCCCAGCCCTAACCCCAACCCCCAACCACCTAAAACCTATACCCCTAAACCTAACTCCCAAACCTCTAACCCCCAAACCAGGACCCCTAACACCAAACCCTAACCCCTAACCCTAATCCTCTAACCCTTCTGCATCTCTGGGCCTCTCGAGTCTGTCTGTTTTCTCCCTCCAAATCCTACTAACACTCAGTGGAATTTTGAAGTTTCAGCTGTTCTGTGCTTCTTGTTGTCTCCACCGGTCCCATCAAGGCACTGCATCATTTGCTCTGCTTCACTATTGAGTTCCAAAACCATGGCTTAGAATCGCCTGACACTGAACTTCAGCGATTCGGCGCAAGGCCAGCGAGAGGACGCGCGCACCGCCGGTTCTGTTCTGCCCCCCAGGCCCTCCAAGCACGGGAACCTCCTGGACCTAAGCCGGGATGACCTGGGTACCGCTCCAGTGGCAATAGCAGCTTTTCTTCCCGAGAGACCCAACGCCCCAGGGCGCTCTCTCAGTACTCCCTTTAATGCTGTTATTATCCTAACCCACTCCTTCTGCGAGACCTAGTGGGTCCTCGACCAGGCCCAGCCTTCACGACCCGCACCCCCCCGCCCGCTGTGGTCACATAGAGGAACCTGCAGGACCGCGCCCTCCCCGCCCAAGCTCTGCCCCTCCATACCCTGATGCCCTGCAGGCCTCTACTAGGTCCCCACCCAGGGGAGAGTTGTCGCCCCGCACGGGGTGGTGGGACACGAGGGAACATTCGGAAACCACCCCCCAGGCACGAAGCCCACTACCCGTATTGAGACCACGTGAGCAGCGCTGCCCCGCCGACTGGAGCCTGCAGGGCATCACTCACGTTTGTCAGCTTCTCACCGCCCTCTGGGCTTGGGGTCCCAGAGCAGCCAATCCCCCCGGGGCACGGGGCGGTCCGTCCGCAGGGGCTGGAAGATCGGGTTGGTGCCCATGGCCGGAGCGCTTAAAACCCTTATAAACCCTCACAAACCGTCAGCTCCAGACCTTCAAATGTCAGCCCGAGACACACCTAATCTCCTCCAACCTAAAAAAAAAAAACCACACCTGTTGCCATCCAGTCAATTCTGACTCATAGCGACCCTATAGGACAGAGTAGAACTGCCCCACAGAGTTTCCAAGGAGCGCCTGGTGGATTCAAACGGCCAACCTTTTGGCTAGCAGCCTTAGCACTTAACCACTACGCCACCAGGGTAACCCACTAAACCCACTGCCACCAGGGTAGAGGCTCCAAATCCCGCCAGTTTGAGGACCCCTCAAATCCCCTCAGCACCAGAGACAGTCCACAGCGACCGGTACACAGCGCCGCACAAATGTTTAAGGTAACAAACGACCTGGTTGCTCAGGACCCCTTCCTGCTACCCCCACCCCCGCCACCCAGAGGGGGAGCAGGACCCGGCATCCACACTGTTAACACACACTGAATCGCTGCTTACACAAGGAATAGGATTCCCGCGCTGCTCAACAGATTCCCAGGACCCCTTCCTTTCCAGGTGGGGCCCCGGCCGCGCCGACGCCCCAGCCCCGAGAGTAGACCAGCTGGGCACGGGCGCGGGGTGCCTCAGCCTCCCAGGCACAGCGCCCAAAACAGTAAGGGGCAGCGGGGCCTTGGGCGGGGGATCCCTCTCTCGCCGCCCCTGGCACCCTACGGAGTCTGGTGGGGGTGGGACGATGAACGGGGGCGAGTGCCCCGCCCTCAGTCTGGAGTCTCACCCCCCCCGGGCGAACTCTGGGCCTTTGTTTCCCCCCTGGCACAGGGAGCAGGTGGTGGGTGGGGGGCAGGCGCCCATCCCCCAGCTTGGCCCGCAAACCCGCCCCGGGCAGAGTAGGGACCTTGGCCCAGCACTGGACACGGCCTTTCTCCCCAAGCCCTTCAAGCCCCCAGGCCCGAGGGCACTCCGCAGCTGGATCCCGCGGCTGGACCCCCCCCCCGCCACAAATCCATGGGGATGAAATTTCGCAGACCAGCTGCGTCTCCCGGGCCAGAGGCTCCCTCTCGCAGCCCTTAGAGTGGCTGCGTCCGCCCGGCCCCGCGCCGCACCCGCCCCTGGGGATCACTCGGGACGGGGTACGGTGGAGGGGGCGATGCGAGCTGCTAACCCAACGTCCGGACTCTCCAACCTCTGGAGCCCACGGGATGCTGGCACTGGAAACCGCCCTCCTGGCGCCTTCCCTCCACACCTTCGAGGGGCTGGGCTTGTTCAGTCAGGGAGCGGGTCCCTCCACCCAGCTGCCGGAGTTTCATACCTTTCAGAAAACACGGCACGGAAAGCAGCACGAACACCATCCTCTCTAAGGTGCGCCATCAGGCCCGGGCCCCTCACCACCCGTCCCAGCGCTTCCGGGAGTAACTGGCTGTGGGCGAGGAACATGGCTGCCGGCCCCCCCCAGCGGCCCGGGTAGGGGGCGGGCGTGGGGGGGTTGGGCCTCCAGAGGGGACGGTGGGGTCTAGAAGCAAGGACAACGCCAAGGTGTACGGGTTGAGGAGACCAGAGACGTCAGGAGAGGGCCCTCTCGCGTACAGAGTTAAGTATTGGAGGTGCAACGGTTAGGTGCTTTGCTAACTGAAAGATGGGCCATTGGAACCCACCAGCTCAGGGGTTGAAAAGATCTGGAGATGGGCTCCCATAAAGATTCTAACCAAACAAAATCCAAACCAGTTGCTGTGGAATCAATTCTGACTCAGAGTAGAACTGCCCCATAGGGCTTCTAAGACTATAAGTCTTTACAGAAGCAGACTGCCATGTCTTTCTGCCAGGAACCAACTGGTGGATTCGAACTGTCCACCCTTTGGTTAGCAGCTGAGCTCTTAACCACGGGGCCACCAGGGCTGCACCATGAAGGCTGCAACCTAGGAAACCTTGTGAGGCAGTTCTAAGTTGTCATACAGGGTTGATATGAGTCAGAATCTCTTGATGGCACACAACCATGATTGTACTAAGAAAAATTCCTGCAAGCATCTGTCTACATGACCCCTGAAGCACACATGCATGCACGCTATCAAAGCAGTGCGGCCAAAGACAGGATATTGGAATAGAGACATTATAGAGTGGACAGTGAAAAGTGATTTCTGAGGGGCGTGCAGCTCAAGCGGAGGAGGTAGCATACAACTAAATGCCCTTCTCCTTCTATTGTTCAATGGTCTTCAGAAAGAATGTGTCCCAGGAATTAACTGTAGCCCAGGAGAACTTGAAGACAGCAAATACAGAGGACTGGTCAGGATGATTCTGCAGTGGTCAGGGTGAGGAGTGATGGTGGTAGTGCAGGTGGGAACAGTGGGCAGGCTTGAGGTGAACTTTGGAGCTTGAGCTGCCAAGAATTGCTGGTGGATCAGATGTATGGGATGAGGGGAATGGAGAATCAAAGGTGACTTCTAGAATTCAGGCTACCATGAGAGCATGGTCACCAGAGCCATTCTCTACCATGTGGAAAACCATGGAGGAACAAACTTGAGAAAATGACCAAAAGATTTTTTTCTGGACATGTTAGATTTGGATGTCTGAGGTCATCCAAGTGTGGAGAACAGTTCCCAGCTGTGGATACCACTCTGAGGTAGAGTAGTTTTCCAGGTTCTAAGAATTTGAAGATCATCAGCCTATAGCTGATTTGAAAGCCACTGGTGGTGCAGTGGTTATGTATTTGGCTGCTACCAAAAGGTCTGCAGTTTGAATCTACCAGTCGCTCCTTGGAAACCCTGTGGGGAAGTCCTACTCTGTCTTATAGGGTCCCTACGAGTGAGAAACCACTCGATAGCGACTTTTTTGTTTTGCTTTGTTTTAATACTAAGCTCAGAAAAGTTGTGTGTCAGGGTTGTATTTTTTCACAATACTTATTCAAGCAGTTCGAATCAACCAGCCACTCCTTGGAAACCCTATGGGTCAATTCTACTCTGTCCTTTAGGGTCACTATGAGATAGAATTGACCCAACAGCAATGGACTTAGAACTTGGACTTAGAGGAGCCCTTTCTTTGTCAAAGCTGAAAGTTTTACTTCATACTTTTTAAAAACCGCCATGTCTCATGCTACACAGCTACCCTTACAGGAGCATTTTTGGTGCTAACTTGACTTGTTCTTGGTGAAGGGCTCTGTATTCATTTTCTAGGGCTGCCATAGTAAATTACCAAAAACTGCGTGTCTGTAAAAAAACATATAATCCATACAGTCCAAGAAGCTGGACTATATGAAGAAGGAGGGGCACCAGGATTGGAGGAAGACTCATTAACAGCCTAGACATGCAGATGACACAACCTTGCTTACTGAAAGTGAAGAGGACTTGAAGCACTTACTGATGAGGATCAAAGACTTCAGCCTTCAGTATGGATTACACTTCAACATAAAGAAAACAAAAATCCTCACAACTGGAACAATCAAAAAAATCACAATAAACAGAAAATACTGAAGTCGTCAAGGATTTCATTTTACTTGGATCCACAATCAACACCCATGGAAGCAGACTTCGAGAAATCAAATGACATATTTTATTGGGCAAATCTGCTACAAAAGACCTCTTTAAAGTGTTAAAAATCGAAGATGTCACTTTCAGGACTAAGGTGTGCCTGAACCAAGGCATGTATTTTCAATTGCCTCATATGCATGCTAAAGCTGGACAATGAGTAAGGAAGACAAAAGAACTGAAACTTGAATTATGTTGTTGGTGAAGAATAATGAATATACCATGGACTGCTAGAAGAATGAACACACCTGTCTTGGAAGAAGAACAGCCAGAAAGCTCCTTAGAAAGGTGGGTGGCAAGACTTGGTCTCACGTACTCTGGACATATTATCAGGAGGGATCAGTCCCTGGAAAAAGACATCCTGCTTGGTAAAGTAGAGGGTCAGTGAAAAAGACAAAGATCCTCAATGAGACCGATTGAGATGGTGGCTGGAACAGTGGGCTCAGACATAGCAATGAGAAAGGCCCAGGGCTGGGCACTGTTCCGTTCTGTTGTACATAGGGTCGCTATGAGTTGGAACTGACTGAACAGCACCTAACAACAACATCATAAACTCACTAGATCTCCTGGGGATAGAATGTCATATTCACTGTAGAATAGATAGAGTCTTTTTGTTTGTTTGTTTACCATATTTACTAATACTATGATTTACATTTGATAACTTCCACAATCTGTTGGATCGCTTTTCTTTGGAATGGACACAAACGTGCGTCTCTTGCAGCCTGTTGGCCAGGTAGCTAGCTTCCAAATTTCTTTGCATAGTGGAGTGAGCATGTACAGGGCTGCATCTGTTTGTTGAACCAACTCAGTGGGTATTCTGTCAGCTCCTGGAGCCTTGTTTTTCGCCAGTGCCTTCAGTGTAGCTTGGACTTCTTGCTTCACTACTACCAGTTCTTCATCATATGCCAGCTCATGAAATGACTGAAAGTTGACCATTTCTTTTGGTACTGTGACTCTGTGTATTCTTTCCATCTTTTGTGTGTGTGCTTTAAGTGAAACTTTACAAATCAAGTCAGTCTCTCATACAAAAATTTGTATACAGCTTGCTATGTACTCCTAGTTCCTCTCCCACTAATGAGACAACACACTCCTTCTCTCAGCCCTGTATTCCCCGTGTCCATTCAGCCACTTTCTGTCCCCCTCTGCCTTCTCATCTCCCCTCCAAACGGGAGCTGCCCACATAGTCTCATGTGTCCACTTGAGACCAGAAGGTCATTCCTCACCACTATCATTTTCTATCCTATAATCCAGTCCAATCCCTGTCTGAAGAGTTGGCTTTGGGAATGGTTCCAGCCTTGGGCCAACAGAAGGTCTGGGGACCATGACCTCCAGGGTTCCTCTAGTCTCAGTCAGATCATTAAGTCTGACTTTTTTATGGGACTTTGAGGTCTGCATCTCACTGCTCTCGTGCTCTGTCGGGGATGCTCTGTTTCGTTCCCTGTCGGGGCAGTCTTTGGTTGTAGACGGGCACCATCTAGTTCTTCTGGTCTCAGGCTGATGTAGTCTTGGATTTATGTGGCCATTTCTGTCTTTTGGACTCATAATTACCTTGTCTTTGGTGTTCTTTATTCTCCTTGCTCCAGGTGGGTTGAGACCAATTGATGCAACTTAGATGGCCGCTAGATAGTGTTTTTAAGACTGCAGACGCCACTCACCAAAGTGGGATGCAGAATGTTTTCTTAATAAATTTTATTATGCCAATTGACCTAGATGTCCCCTGAAAACATGGTCCCTCAACTGCTGCCCCTGCTACTCTGGCCTTTGGAGCATTTGGTTTATTCAGGAAACTGCTTTTGATTTAGTCCAGTTATGCTGACCTCTCCTTTATTGTATGTTGTCTTTCCCTTCACCTAAAATAGTTCTTGTCTACTATCTAAATTTGCAAATATCCTTCTCCCTCCCTTTCTCCCCACCCTCATAACCATCAAAGAATATTTTCTTCTCTGTTTAGACTATTTCTTGAGTTCTTAAAATACTGGTCTCATACAATATTTGTCCTTTTGCAACTGACTAATTTCACTCAGCATAATGCCCTCCAGATTCCTCCAAGCTATGAAATATTTCACGGATTCATCATTGTTCTTGATCTGTGTGAAGTATTCCATCTTGTGAATGTACCACAATTTATTTATCCATTCATCTGTTGATGGGCACCTTGGTTACTTCCATCTTTCTGCTATTGTAAACAGTGCTGCAGTGAACATGGTTGTGCATGTATCTGTTCATATAAAGGCTCTTATTTCTCTAAGATATATTCCAGGGAGTGGGATTGCCATACCCTATTGTAGTTGTATTTCTAGCTTTTTAAGGAAGTGCCAGATTGATTTCCAAAGTGGCTGCACCATTTTAAACTCCCACCAGCGGTGAATAAGTGTTCCAGGCTCTCTACAACCTCTCCAACATTTATTATTTTGTGATTTGGGATTAATGGAAGCCTTGCTGGAGTGAGATGGTATCTCATTGTAGTTTTGATTTACATTTCTCTAATGGCTAATGATTGTGAGCATTTCCTCATGTATCTGTTACCTGCCTGAATGTCTTCTTCGTTGAAGTGCCTGTTCCTATCCTTTGCCCATCTTTAAAATGGGTAATTTGTCTTTTTGTTGTTCAGTTTTTCCAATATCATGTAGATTTTAGAGATCAGAGGCTGATCGGAAATGTTATAGCTAAAAACTGTTTCCCAGTCTGTAGGCAATCAGTTTACTCTTCTGGTGAAGACTTTGGATGAGCGTGTTTGATTTTTAGGAGTTATCTAATTTTTCTTTGGGTGCCCTGTACATTGTTAGTAATGTTTTTTGTAATGTTTATGCTATGTATTAGGGCTCCTAGTGTTGTCCCTGTTTTTCCTTCCATGATTTTTATCATTTTAGATTTCATATTTAGGTCTTTGATCCATTTTCAGTTAGTTTTTGTGCATGGTGTGAGGTATGGATCTTGTTTCATTCTTTCGTGAGGGATATCCAGTTATGCCAGCACCATTTGTTAAAGAGGCTATCTTTCCCCCATTTAACTGACTTTGAGCCTTATCAAATATCAGCTAATAAGTGAATGGATTTATGTCTGGATTCTCAATTCTGTTCCATTGGTCTATATGTCTGCTGCTGTACCGGTACCAGGCTGTTTTCACTACTATGGCGGTATAAGTTCTAAAATCAGGTAACGTGATGCCTCCCACTTTGTTCTTCTTTTTCAGTAATGCTTTATTTATCTGGGGCCTCTTTCCCTTCCATATGAAGTTGGTGATTTGTTTCTCCATCACATTAAAAAATGTCCTTGAAATTGGGATTGGAATTGCAGCATATCTATAGATCGCTTTCAGTAGAAGAGACATTTTTACAATGTTCAGTGTTCCTATCTATGACCAAGGTATGTTTGTCCACTTATTTAAGTGTCTTTTGATTTCTTGTAGTAGTGTCTTGTACTTTAGTTTGTATAGGTCTTTTATGTCTCTGGTTACAATTATTCCTAGTATTTTATTTTCTTGGGGGCTACAGTAAATGGTATTGATTTGGTGATTTCCTCTTTGATGATCTTTTTGTTGGTGTAGAGGAATCCAACTGATTTTTGTATGTTTATCTTGTATCCTGATATTCTGCTGAACTCTTCTATTAGTTTCAGTAGTTTTCTTGAGGATTCTTTAGAGTTTTCTCTGTATAAGATCATGTCATCTGCAAACAGAGATACTTTTATTTCTTCTTTACCAATCTGGATGCCCTTTATTTCTTTATCTGGCCTAATTGCGCTGGCTAGGACCTCCAGCACACTGTTGAATAAGAGTCGTGATAAACGGCATCCTTGTCTGGTTCCCGATCTCAAGGGAATGCTTTCAGACTCTCTCCATTTAGGGTGATATTGGCTGTTGGCTTTATATAAATGCCCTTTATTGTGTTGAGGAATTTTCCTTCTATTCCTATTTTCTGAGAGTTTTTATCATGAATGGGTGTTGGACTTTGTCAAATGCCTTTTCTGCATCAATTGATAAGATCATGTGGTTCTTGTCCTTTGTTTTACCTATATGGATTACTTTGATTGTTCTAATGTTGAACCATCCCTGCATACCTAGTATGAATCCCACGTGGTCATGGTGAATTATTTTTTTGATATGTTATTGAATTCTATTGGGTAGAATTTTGTTGAGGATTTTTGCATCTAAGTTCATGAGGAATATAGGTCTGTAATTTTTTTTTGTGTGTGTGTGGTGTCTTTACCTGGTTTTGGTATCAGGGATATGCTGGCTTCATAGAATGAGTTTGGGAGTATTCCATCTTTTTCAATGCTCTAAAATACCTTTACTAGTAGTAGTGTTAACTCTTCCCTGAAAGTTTGGTAGAACTCACCAGGGAATCTGTCAGGGCCAGGGCTTTTTTGTTGTTGTTGTTGGGAGATTTTTAATTTTTTTAATTACCTTTTTCAGCTTCTCCTTCTGTTATGGGTTTATTTAATTGTTCTACCTCTGTTTCTGTTAGTTTAGGTAGACAATGTGTTTCTAGAAATTTATCCATTTCTTCTAGGTTTTCAAAGCTGTTAGAGTATGATTTTTCATACTAATCTGATATGATTCTTTTAATTTCAGTTGGGTCTGTTGTGATGTTGGGTAATTTGCTTCTTCTCCTGTTTTTCTTTTGTCAGTTTGGCCAATGTTTTAGCAATTTTCTTGATTTTTTCAAAGAACCAGCTTTTGGTCTTGTTAACTCTTTCCATTTTTTTTCTGTTCTCTACTTCATTTAATTCTGCTCTACTTTTTATTATTTAATTTCTTCTGATGCCTGAGGGTTTCTTTTGTTCCTCTCTTTCTATTTGTTCAAGTTGTAGGGATAATTCTTTGATTTTGGCCCTTCTTTTTGGATGTGTGCATGTATTGCTATAAATTGACCTCTGAGCACTGCTTTACCTGTGTCTCAAAGGTTCTGGTAGGAAGTGTTTTCATTCTCATTGGATACTGTGAATTTCTTTATTCCATCCTTAATTTCTTCTATAACCCAGTCGTTTTTGAGCAAGGTATTGATCAGTTTGTGAGTGTTTGATTTCTTTTCCCTGCTTTTTTTTTTTGTTGTTGTTTTTGGTTTCTACTTTTATAGCGTCATGGTCAGAGAAGATGCTTTGCAATATTTTGATGTTTTGGATTCTGTTAAGGTGTGCTTTATGGCCTAATATGTGGTCTCTCCCAGAGAATGTTCCATATGTATAGGAAAAGAAAGTATACTTGGCTGCTGTTGGGTGGAGTGTTCTGTATATGTATGTGAAGTCAAGTTGGTTGATTGTGGCATTTAGATCTTCCATGTCTTTACTGAGTCTTTCTGAATGTTCTGTTCTTCACCAAAGTGGTATGTTGAAGTCACCTAATATTGTTGTGGAGCTGTCTATCTCACTTTACAATGCTGTTAGAGTTTGTTTTATGTATCTTGAATCCCTGTCATGGGGTGTGTGAATATTTAATATGGTGATATCCTCCTGGTATATTGTCTGTTTAATCATTATATAGTGTCCTTCCTTATCCTTTTTGGTGAATTTAACTTTAAAGTCTATTTTGTCAGAAACTATTGCCACTCTTGCTCTTTTTTGATTGTTTTTGCTTGATATATATTTTTGCCATCCTTTGAGTTTTAGTTTGTTTGTGTCTTTAAGGAGTGTCTCTTGTAGGCAGCATATAGATGGATCGTGTTTTTTGATCCATTCTTTCACTCTCTGTCTCTATTGGTACATTTAGTCCATTTACATTCAGCGTAATTATGGTAGTTATGAGTTTTGTGCCATCATTTTGATATCTTTTTTTGTATGTTGTCGAGTTTCTTTTTTCTGCTTAATTTTTTGTACTGCGTAGTTTTTCTTTGTATATTGCCTTTTCCTCTTATTCATTGTTGATTTTTTTTTTCTGAGTTGTTATGTTTTTCTTGTATTTTATTTCGATGTGTAGAATTGTTAGTCTCCTTTTTGGTTACCTTAATATTTGCCATTATTTTTCTAAGTTTAAACCTAACTTTTATTTCTTTCTATCCCTTTGACTATCTCTCTGTGTGAAAGACCTATGACTACATTTTTCACTCCCTCTTTATCATTTTAGTATTGTCATCGTTTACATAATAACATCACTGTTTCCCTGTTCTGAGCATTTTTTTATCTTGATTTATTTTTGTAATTTCCCTACCTGGGTTGATATCTGGTTGCTCTGTCCTGCATTCTAGTCTTGGGCTGATATCTGATATTGTTGATTTTCTAACCAGAAAACCCTCTTTAGTATTTCTTGTAGGTTTTTTTTTTTTTTTTTTTTTTTTACAAATTCCCTAATCTTCTGTTTATCTGGAAATGTCCTAATTTCACCTTCATATTTGAGAGACGGTTTTGCTGGATATATGATTCTTGGCTGGCAATATTTTTCCTTCATCACTTTATATAAGTCATCCCATTGCCTTCTTCCCTGCATGGTTTCTCTCGAGTAGTCTGAGCTTATTCTTATTGAGTCTCCTTTGTAGGTGACTTTTCATTTATTCCTAGCTGCTCTTAAAATTCTCTCTTTGTCTTTGGTTTTGGCAAGTTTGTTTATAATATGTCTGGGTGACTTTCTTTTGAGATCTACCTTATGTGGGGTTCAATGAGCATTTTGGATAGATATCTGCTGCTCATCTTTCATGGTATCAAGGAAGTTTTCTGCCAACAAATCTTCAACAATTCTCTCTGTTTTTTCTGTTATCCCTCCCTAATCTGATACTTCAATCACTCATAGATTATTTCTCTTGATAGAGCCCCGCATAATTCTTAGGGTTTCTTCATGATTTTTAAAAATAATTTTATCTGATTTTTCTTCAAATATATTGGCGCCACATTATTTATCTTCAATCTCACCAATTCTGCTTTCCATTTCGTCAATACTGTTTCTCTGTCTACTGAGTTGTCTAATTCTGTAATTTTATTGTCAATCTTCTGAATTCCTGATTGCTTTCTTTCTATGGATTGTTGAAGCCTATTAAATTTTTCTTTATGTTCTTGAGTAACCTTTTTAATTTCTTCAGCTACTTTATCTGTGTGTTCTTTGGTTTGTTCTGCATTTTGCCTGATCTCCCTGATCTCTTGAAAGTTCTGTGTATTAACCTTTTGTATTCTACATCTGGTAATTCCAGGAAAACACCTTCATCTGAACGATTCCTTGATTCTTTGTTTTGAGAGATTGTTGAAGTGATCATGGTCTGCTTCTTTATGTGATTTGATATTGACTGCTGTCTCTGAGCCATCTATAAGTTATTTTATTTTTTTACTTTTGCCTACTGTATCCTAGCTTTTTGCTTTGTTTTGTTTTGATATGCCCAAATAGGCTGCTTGAGTGAGTGAGCTTGATCATTTACAACTTTCAAGATTTAACGTCCTGTCACCAGATGGGTAGAGCTATTACCAGGTATATGAGCCTAGGAGTCCATTCACTTTTCTTGTATAGATTCAGCTCAGGTGTCTAGGTAGTTGGTCATCAATTGTAGGTCATCAAGTCCTATAGTCTTAGATGGGGAGGGGTGATTGTTGTAGACACAGGTATCTGGTTGCAGCAGGGGGTCACACTCTGAACAAAGGCAGGGGGCTGACAACCATCTCCCAAGGGTCTGTGAGGAAAGTGCACCTCTGTTTTCTATACTGCACAGGTAGGTGGGTTCTGCAGTCAGACCACAGGCACCCTATGCTTTTGGTCGTAAGGACTGGGAGGCACCTGTTATCCTGGACCCCTGTTGTGGGTGTCTAGATGATGTGGGTGGAGCCACCAGTTCTCAGGCCCCCAATGTAGGTAGGTGAGGACCCTGTTTAATAGGCAGAGCAGTGTCAAACGTCAAAAACACACCTCTCCACCACAAGGTGAAACAGTTGGAGTTGGATACCCAGCACATACACCATTGCAGTAACAAGGGCCTAATCTCCTGAAATGGGCCTACACAGGTCCATGCAGGGGTGAAAGGTATTCAAAGTCTGTGGACCATTTGTGCCTGGAAAGGAGCTTCTTCTGTCCTGAGCCTCCCAGCTTAGTGAAGCTGGCAGATTATCTTTTCCTCCAATTGTTAATTTATTCCTTCTCCAAGGCCAGGAGAATGGCTCAGGCTGCACAGCAACACCTATCTCACGTGCAGGGAAATCTACAGCTACCGAAGCTGTCTTGGGGGCTGAGCGCACAGTAAAACGAATGCAAGTACTTAGCTTTTGCCAACAGCACTGTTCTTCTCTGGTTCCAGAGTTGTGAGTAGACTGTGAGACTTGCTGTCTCCCTCTCAGGAAACTACATCCTGAATGCTACTGCCAGCCCTACCACTGTCCCTCCAGGGGACTGTGTCCAAGGGGTGCCATTTCTCACCAAGTCAGGTCCGGCAACTGCTCGCCACTTCTGAACCGTGTCTCCCTCCCCCAGCCACTCAGTCTGATTTCCTAACTTTGCCTTTGATGTTCAGGGCCCTTATCTTGTCATGTATAAAATTGTTCCACTTGTTTTTTCAGGTCTTTTTTTGGTTTTTGTTGTAAGAGGGATCACTGGAAGTGTCTGACTACTCCGCAGTCTTATCTCCACCTCTCTCTATCTTCTTCTGATGCTTTCTGCGTCATTTAATATTTTCCCTGTAGAATCCTTCAATATTGCAATACAAGGCTTGAATTTTTTCTTCAGTTCTTTCAGTTTGAGAAATGCTGAGCATGTGCTTCCCTTTTGGTTTTCTAACTCCAGATCTTTGCACATTTCATGATAATATTTTACTTTGTCTTCTTGAGGTGCCCTTTGAAACCTTCTGTTCATCTCTTTTGCTTCATCATTTTCTTTTTGCTTTAGCTACTCTACATTCAAGAGCAAATTTCAGAGTCTTTTCTGACATCCATTTTGGTCTTCTTTTTTTCTTTCCTGGCTTTTTAATGACCTCTTGCTTTCTTTTTTTTTCTGACAGATATACATATATATTTTATTTTACATCTTTATTGTCATACTTTAGATGGAGGTTTACGGAACAAACTAGGTTCCCATTAAACAATTAGTACACATATTGTTTTGTGACACTAATTACCAACCCCACAATATGTCAACACTCTCCCCTTCTTGATCCTGGGTTCCATATGACCAGCTTTTCTGTCCCCTCCTGCCTTCTAGCCCTTGCCCCTGGGCTGGTGTGCCCCTTTAGTTTTGCTTTATGGGTCTGTCTAATCTTCGTCTGAAGGGTGAACCTCAGGGGTGACTTCATTACTGAGCTAAAAGTGTGTCTGGGGGACATACTCAGCATTTCTCCAGTCTCTGTCAGGCGAGTAATCTGGCCTTTTTTGTGAGTTAGAATTTTGTTCTACATTTTTCTCCAGCTCTCAGACCCTCTACTGTGATCCCTGTCAGAGCAATGACCTCTTACTTTCTTCAAGTATGATGTCCTTGATGTCATTCCACAACTCATCTGGCCTTCAATCATTAGCCTTCAATTCATCAAATCTATTCTTGAGATAGTCTCTAAATTCAGGTGAGATATAATCAAGGTTGTACTTTGGCTCTCGTAGACTTGTATATGAGAAATTGGTGGTCTGTTCCATAGTCAGCCCCTGGTCTTGTTCTGACTGATGATATTGAGCTTTTCCATTGTCTCTTTCCACAGATGTAGGCATTTGATTCCTGTATATTCCATCTGGTGAAGCCCATGTGTATACTCACCATTTAAGTTGTTGAAAAAAGGTATTCGCAATGAAGAAGTCATTTGTCTTGCAAAATTCTATCATGCTGTCTCCAAGGCCAGATTTTCCAACTACTGTTCCTTCTTCTTTGTTTCCAACTTTCACATTGCAATCATCAGTAATTATCAATGCATCTTGATTGCATGTCTGATCAATTTCAGACTGCAGAAGTTGGTAAAAATCTTCAGTTTCTTCATCTTTGGCATTAGCAGTTGGTGCATAAATTTGAATAATAGTCATGTTAACTGCTTGTCATGGATTGAAATGTGTCCCTAAAAAATATCTGTCAACTTGGCTAGGCCATGATTCCCAGTATTGTATGATTGTCTACCATTTAGTCATCTAATGTGATTTCCCTATGTGGTGTAAATCCTATCACAATGATGTGATGAGATGGATTAGTCGCAGTTATGTTGATGAGATCTATAAGATTAGATAGTGTCTTAAGCTAATACCTTTTGAGGTATAAAAGAGATAAGCAAGCAGAGAGATATGGGGACCTCATAACACCAAGAAAGCATCCCCAGTAGCAGAGCATGTCCTTTGGACCCACGGTCCCTGCACCTGAGAAGCCCCTTGACCAGGAGAAGATTGATGATGGAGACCTTCCCACAGTGCTGACAGAGAAAGTTTCCCCTGGAGCTGACACCCTGAATTTTGAATTCTAGCCTACTAGACTGTGAGAAAATAAATTTCTCTTTGTTAAAGCCACCCACCTGTGGTATTTCTGTTATAGCATCACTATATGACTAAGACACTGGTCTTCCTTGTAGGCATATGGATATTATCCTATCACTGACAGCACTGTACTTCAGGATAGATCTTGAAATGTTCTTTTTGATGATGAACTCTCTTTGATTTGGCACAGTAGTCCATAAAAAAAAAAGTCCATATGATTGTCCAATTCAAAATGGTGAATATCAGTCCATTTCAGCTCACTAATGCCTAAGATATTGATGTTTATGTGTTCCATTTCATTTTTTAATGATTTCTAATTTTCCTAGATTCATACTTCATACATTCTATGTTTCTATTATTAATGGATGTTTGCAGCCGCTTCTTCTCATTTTGTGTCATGCCATATCAGCAAACGAAGGTCTCGAAAGCTTGATTCCATGCATGTCATTGAGGTCAACTCTACTTTGAGGAGTGTGTGCGGTTTTGTTCTTCTGTAACTTGTATCTTTTAAAATAAATCTTATAAAGCTTTTGTTTAATTAAATGGTTTTAAAAATTCATCTAAAATCATTGCTAAGCTTTCTGTTACAATTCTTCAATTGCATTTAATTTCTATTAGGTTTTCTGTTTAGACTATTGTATAACCTTCAATAATAATTTTTATATCAATTCACAACCATTATAATTCCTTTTTCTTTTTTGGGGGGGTGTTTAAATCTGAAATATAATTATGAATAGAAGTGTTAATAGCAGATATTATTTTCTCATTTCTTCTGTTAAATAAAGGTTTGAACTTAAAACTGTTGATCTGTTTCATCTAAAAAACTGCATCTTTTTTTTTTAAGAAATAAACTATTAGTCTTATTTTGTTTATTTATTATATATATATAACTATATATGTCTCTCTTTACTCTCTGGTTCTTTTTAAGATTTTTTATTGTATTCATGTACTGAAGTTTCACTACATTATATCTTGATTCAGATTTATTTTTACTTTGCCCTCTTGGAATATCTTTGCCTTCCCTAATCTAAGGATTGATATGTTTCATTGTTTTTAGTCACTAGTTCCCCTAATGTTTTTTCCTATATTTTTGAAGGGACAGAATTTCTCCACGTTTTGTGACTATATGTACGTCATATTTACAATCACGTTTTTAAAATGATTTTGCCTACGAGGTAGCTAATATTTTCCTAAATTAAAGAAGTGGGGAAAACAGCACAATACAGAAATAATGAATGCCACATCACATCAATTATTTGATGCCATGTCTTATGACTGCCAATGGAACATATTGTTTTTTTATCCATGTCTCCCTGTTTATGTGCTAGTATCCTGTCCTCTGAACTCATTTCAAGGGCTGTGTGCCTGACCCGGAAGCAGCTTTCAGCATTTTCCCCAGGTCTAAATAGAAGAGGATGTTTTTTCTTCTGTAAAAATAAATCCAAATAGGTTTTTTTTTGTCCCTTTTATTTTTATTTCATCCATTGAAAGAGAAATAAATATTTATTTGTAGTCTATTTACAAAACTTTTCCACCTGTCTTTATTTTTAATTTTCCCCCATAATTTTGTGATATGGGTATTAGCATTTATTACATTATACACAAAAAGAAAGGACAAGGAGAAAAAATTCTGATGATAGTTTCAGAGAAGAAACAAAAGTGGGAGAAACAAGACTTAAATCTGGACCATGACCATACATGGGAGGTAAAACTTTTATTCACCACCTTTACTGGGTGACACCTAAAATATTTCAGGATTTCTGTCAGGATTAATTGTAGTTTATACTTCACACAACCTCTTAAGGTTGATATCACCACTGACATTTTATAGATGATAAAATTGATATGAGGAGATTTTAAGTAGTTTTCCCTAAATGTCCAGCTAAATTATATATATATATAAAACCTTTTAAAATACATACCCTGGAAACCAAACCCATTGCCATAGAGTTGATTCCAACTCACGGCTACCCTATATTATCTCTCAACTATTTGGAACTGGTGAATCTAAAGGATGGTACAATTTTTAATGACATAGAACAGAAAGAGAGAGAGAAAGGAAAGAAGTAAAGGAAGGGAGGGAGAGAGGAAGAGAAAGAGAGACGGAGGAAGGAAGGAAGGTTGAAAGAAAGAAACGAAAGTTATTAAAATAGAAATTCTCTGTATAGTAGAGGATCAACAATATATATAAAAGAATTTTTATTCCCAGATGAAATTGTTTTAGTGTTAAAAATTTATTCATTTAAACAAATTCTTGTGTTTATATTTCGTCATATGTCCTGGCTCTAACATATTCTCATTCAACAGCGAGTTATTCTAAAACAACCCAAATCTAATGAATGATAGAAGACATATACACTATCACAGAAAAATGGCTTCTCAGAGCCTCCTAACGAACTCCAATTAAAGTATTGCTCCCAATTCAAAAGTATCTGTTCTTAGGAGATTTTGCTTACAAAGAAACACCCATGTTGTCTCCTTAGTAAGTCAGGGTGTACATATTATGTAAAGGAATATCCTCCAATGGCTTCCAAGTTTGAAATAAATTACATATCATCATGACGTGTATTGCCTTGCATTGTTGTTAGTTCCCTCAAGTCAGTTCCAAATCATAGTGGCACTATGTACAACAGAATGAAATACTGCCAGGTCCTGTGTCTTCTTAAAAAAAAAAAAAAATTTTTTTTTTTTTTTTTTTGGGTCTTCCTTATTCATTGTCCAGCTTTCACGTGCATATGAGGCAATTGAAAACACCGTGGCTTCGATCAGGGACACTTTAGTCTTCAAGGTGACATCTTTGCTTTTTAACACTTTAAAAATTTCTTTTGCCGCAGATTTTCCCAATGCAATGCATCATTTGATTTCTTGACTGATGTTTCCATGGGTGTTGATTGTGGATCCAAGTAAAATAAAATCCTTGACAATTTCAATCTTTTCTCCATTTATCATGATGTTGCTTATTGCTCCACTGATGAGGATTTTTGTTTTCTTTATGTTGAGGTGTAATTCATACCTAAGTCTTTACAGTCTTTGGTCTTTATCAGTAAGTGCTTCAAGTCCTGTTCAGGTTCAGCAAGCAAGGTTGTGCAATCCGCATATCACAGGATGTTAATGAGTCTTCTTCCAATCATGATGCTCTGTTCTTCACACAGTTCAGTTTGTTGGACTATGTGCACTGCATACAGATTGAATAATTATAGTGAAAGGATTCAACCCTGATGCACACCTTTCCTGACTTTAAACCATGCACTAGTAGCCCATTGTTCTGTTTGAATGACTGCCTCTTGATCTATGCAGAGGTTCCCCATGAGCACAATTAAGTGTTCTGGAATTCCCATTTTTTGTGATGTTATCCATAATTTGTTATGATTCACAGAGTCAAATTCCTTTGCATAGTCAATAGAACACAGGTAAACATCTTTCTGATATTCTCTGCTTTCAGCCAGGATCCATCTGACATCAACAATGACTTACCTGTTCCCACGTCCTCTTTTGAATCTGGCTTAAATTTCTGACAGTTTCTGTCAATGCACTGCTGCAGCCACTGTTGAATGATCTTCAGCAAAAATTCACTTGCATGTGATATTGACGATAATTTCTGCATTTGGTTGAAACACCTTTCTTTGGAATAGGCATAAATATGGATCTCTTCCAGTCAGTTGGCCAGGTAGCTGTATTCCAAATTTCTTGGCATAGACAAATGAGCACTCCCAGTATTGCATATGTTTGTTGAAACATCTCAATTAATATTCCATCAATTCCTGTAGCCTTGTTTTTCTCCAATGCCTTCAGTACTGCTTGGACCTCTTCCTTCGGTACCATTGCTTCCTGATCATATACTGCCTCCTGAAATGGTTGAACATCTACCAATTCTTTTTGGTGTAGTGACTCAGTGTATTCCTTCCATCTTCTTTTGGTACATTCCGAGTCGTTCAATATTTTCTCTGTAGAATCCTTCACTATTGCAACTTGAGGCTTGAATTTTTCCTTCAGCTCTTTCAGCTTGAGAAATGCTGAGGGTGTTCTTCCCTTTTGATTTCTAACTCCAGATCTTTGTATATGTCATTATAATACTTTGCTTAGTCTTCCGTAGCTACTCTTTGAAATCTTCTGTTTAACTCTTTTACTTCATCTTTTCTTCTGTTCTTTTTAGCTACTAGATGTTCAAGAGCACATTTCAGAGTCTCTTATGACATCCATTTTGATCTTTTCTTTCTTTCTTGCCCTTTTAATGACCTCTTGTTTTCTTTGTATGTCTGATGTCCTTGATGTCACTCCACTGCTCATCTGGCCCTCAGTCATTAGTGTTCAACGTGTCAAATGTATTCTTGAGACAGTCTCTAAATTCAGGTGGGATATACTCATGGTCATAGTTTGGCTCTCATACACTTGTTCTAATTTTCTTCAACTTCAACTGGAACTTGCATATGAGCAGTTGACTGTTCTGTAGTTGGCCCCAGCCATGTTCTTACTGATGGTATTGAGCTTTTCCATCATCTCTTTCCACAGATGTAGTCAATTTGATTCCTGTGTATTCCATCCGGTGAGGCCCACACTTATACTTGCTGTTCATGTTGTGGAAAAAAGTTATTTGCAATGAAAAAGTCGTTTGTCTTGCAAAATTCTATCATGTGATCTCTGGTAACATTTCTGTCACCAAGGCCATATTTTCAACTACCGATCTTTCTTTGTTTCCAATTTCTCATTCCAATCACCAGTAGTTATCAATGCATCCTGATTGCACATTCCATAAATTTCAGACTGTAGAAGTTGGTAAAAATCTTCAATTTCTTCATCTTTGTCCTTAGTGGTTGGTGTGTAAATTTGAATAGATTGTATTAACTGGTATTCCTTGTAGGCGTATGAATATTATGCTATCACTGGCAGTGTTGTACTTCTGGATAGATCTTGAAATGCTCTTTTAAGTGATTAGTGCACAGCCATATTCATTGCAGCACTGTTTACAAGCAAAAAGATGGAAACAACCAAGATGCCCATCAACAGATGAGTGGATAAACAGATTATGGTATATTCACATAATGGAATATTAAACAGTGATAAAGAACAATGATGAATCCATGAAACATCTCATAACATGGAGGAATCTGGAAGGATTTATGCTGAGGGAAATTAGTCACAGGAGGATGAATATTGTACGAGACCATTTTTATAAGAACTCAAGAAAAGATTTAAATACAGTAGAAAACATTCTTTGATGGTTGCCAGTGTGGGGAGGGATGGAGAAGGGTTTTCACTAATTAGATAGTAGATGGAATTATTTTAGGTGAAGGGAAGGACAACACACAATGCAGGGGAAGTCAGCACAACAGGACTTATCCAAAGGCTAAGAAGTTTCCAGGATAAGACCAAACATTTTGAGGGATAGAGTAGCAGGGGCGGGGGTCTGGGGACCATGGTTTCAGGGGACGTTTAGGTCAATTGGCATAACAAAGCATATTAAGAAAACGTTGTGCATCTCACTTTGTTGAGTGGCGTCTGGGGTCTTCAAAGCTAGCAAACTGCCATCTAAGGTGCATCAATTGCTCTCAACCCATCTGGAGCAAAGGAGAATGAAAAACACCAAAGACGCAAGGAAAATATTAGCCCAAGAGACAGAAAGGGCTACATAAAGCAGAGACTCCATCAGCCTGAGACCAGAAGAACCAGATGGTGCCTGGCTACCACCAATAACTGCACTGAAAGGGAACATAGCAGAGAATCCCCGATGAAGCAGGAGAAAAGTGGGATGCAGACCTCAAATTCCAGTAAAAAGACCAGACATAATGGTCTGACTGAGATGGAGGTACCCCAGAGGTCATGACCCCCACACTGTCTGTCAAAACTAAAACCATTCTTGAAACCAACTCTTCAGACAAAGATTAGACTATAGGACATAAAATGATACTGGTGAGGAGTGTGATTCGTAGCTTAAGTAGACACATGAAACTATATGGACAGCTCCTATCTGGAGTCAAGGTGAGGAGGGAGAGGAGAACAGGAGCTGGTTGAATGGACACAGGGAACACAGGTGGAGAGAAGGAGTGTGCTGTCACATTGTAGTGAGAGCAGCTAAGGTCACATAATAATGTGTACATAAGTTTTTGTATGAGAAACTGACTTGGATTGTAACTTTTCACTTAAAGCACAATAAAAAAAAGAAAAGAAAATCTAGTATAGACTCATAAACAACTTTTATGACCTTCAGGAGATGATGCTTTTCTTCTAAATTTATATCCTAAGATTTGCTGAAGCAGTGCATCTGCTCCCGTTGAGGAGCTATATTTCTTCCTTGGGTGTTCTGTGCACAATAATGCCAAAGCAAGCTTTCTCGAAGTCAGGTATCATTACCTGGATCTTCTGCTCAGAAATCCACGATGAATTATCATTGCCAATTACTAGCTACACAAAGTTATTTTAATTCACATATATACACATATATATATATATATATCTTCAGTTTCTCTACTATGCATTCCTTTCTACCCATTCACGCAATTTCCAAAGTTCTAGTTAACCAGACCTTTTACTGGAGCATCTATATGACATGGTCATTGTAGCTGCAGTGACTCTGCTCAAGCTTTCCGCAAAGAAGAAGTGCATTCTGTCACTCTGGTTCCTTGATGCCTGGCTGACACAAAGTATTGCACAGTGGCACCTTCTCTTACTCATTTCTTTTTTTGAATGTTTTTTTCTTGTATTTAAAATTCAAGTTATATGATGATTAAGTAATAGAAATGTTATAAATTTAAAAAGAAACAGTATAGAGAGTATAAAGAGATTAAGAATGAGAGCATGAGATGAGACAGTGAAAGATTTCAGGCCCTTCCCACCTCCCTGTCACAGCTGGCAACGCCCAATAATCTTTGGTTTCTATATATTTGCTTATTTCATATAAGTAAGATCATACAGTAGTTGTTCTTTTCTGACTAACTTTCTTCAATCAGCATGATGTTTTCAAAGCCTAGCAAGAATTTTCAAATTCCAACTATAGCTAACCTCAGTTTCTGCTATCATGCCCAGTTCTCAATCCTTTCTCCAACTAGTGTACCCCCTTTGTCTTTTCTGTTGCTGCCCCATTCTGCCTTTCAGTGGCTGAGCCCTGCTTTCTGCTCCCTCCTTAGTCTCTGTATCCCTCTAACACACTGCTGGCAGGTTCCGTCTCTGGATCTTGTCCCTGAAGCTTTCCCTCCATCCAACACACACGACCTAGCTCTATCTCTTTCTGGATCCTGAAGTCTACGGTCTTTCCCACATATTCACAAACATACACAGACCTTTAGGTTGACATAGGCAACCCACCCAGACACACCCAGTTAAGGTGGTTGTGTGCTGTCTGTCTGAGGTTTCTGGCATCAGGTTCTCAGATACGGACATCTCATTCTGCCTCACGCTGAAGGAGTTCCTCTAATAAGGACAAGGGCTTCTATTCCGAGAAAAGCAATTTTAATCCTCTACTGTAGCTTGGTTAAGAAGGGTACAAGAAAGAGGTATACATGTAAGAGTCTTAACTAAATATACGCATTCTTCTCTTTAAGTATAACTTCTCCGTAAAACAGCCTTTCAGTAAAAGAGGTTGAAAAGAGGTGAGCATTGCTCTCGTTTGAGTGCTTACACCCCAAATTGACTAAGAAAATCACCCTCATAGAAAACTTCTTTCAATGACATCACACATTTATTATGAAGTTATAGGGGAATGAGGTCATTTCTAAGTTCCAAAGGAACAAATTCATTGGAATTCAATAAATGTGGAATTAAAGAAAAATAACTTCTTAAAAAATGAACTACCGTAAACAGTGCCACTTTACAATGGAGACTTTGTCTTCCACAGCAGTGCCCCCAAAGGGTGGTGGGTCTCTGGGGAAGAAGAAACCATGGGGTCTGCAGAGGTGGAGAATGTGGTGATGGAAACGCCTCCAGGGGTCCCTATGACCAAAGCTTTGGGCTCACAGGTGAGGATAAGGACCCTGAAAGCTCAACTAAATCTACTCTCTATTCTCAGAGGTCTCTATTCAAGAGGAAAATGCGCAAGAGTCAACAACATCCCAAGCAAAAAGCCCAAGTTCCAGGCCTAGGAAGATTCCAAAACCATCCGAGAGCTCTTTTCCTTCATCTTCCACCGAGCAGACCTCTCATTCCTCCAGCTATGGGGCAACTTCAGAGAAGCGATGGGTCAGGTGCGCATATTTCACCAAGGTGCGCACGGTGAAGGGGGTGGCGGTCGCCTGGCAGACCAAAACCTCCTTTGTTCCCGTGGGCAAGATGCCCCAGGTCTTTGAGGCCGAGCTCTCTGAGGAGAGCACCATCGGCTTTGCCCCCAGTCTGGCCAACACTGACTCCCTGATCAGCAACCTGGAGCCCTGGCAGGAGGGGCCCCAGGCCTATACCCAGGAGCCCACTGACCAAGGGGAGGAGCATGGGGAGAGCCCCCACGCAGCCACCCCGGAGTGGCTGGTGACCCGTGAGCACAGCTTCCGCTGCGTGGCCTGCTGCTGCGTGTTCGAGTCCTGGGAGGCCCTCGTGGCCCACTCGGTGCATGGTGTGAGCCAGGGCTTCAGCTGCCGGGTCTTCTTTAAAGAGCTGCTGGAGAGGCAGCTGCCAGGCTCAGTCCAGCGCAGGCCCCAACGCTGCCACCAGCTGGCCAGGTGTTACCTGATGGCCTCCAAGAAGAGGGAGTTGAGAGGGAAGGGAGCGGTCTGCAGGCGCCTGGAGGAGCAGCTGGAGAAGCAGAGAGAAGAACTGAAGAGGCTGAGGCACCAGCTGGACAGGCTGCAGAGGCAGGCCAGGCTGCAGAAGGTGCAGCACCAAGGCCAGAGGAGGATGCGCCTAAAGACCTGCTAGCACCCTGGGACTAGGAGGAGCAGGGCCTTTGGGCTGGAAACGTGGGCCCTTCAGGAGAGACCTCCATTCAGGTTCGTTTAATCCAGCTCCCCTGGAAGATCATACTCTCCTTCCCCTGTGACCACCACCCTTCCTCCTCAAGGGCACAAAGAGCTCCACCCCTAAGGGGGATCTGGATTGAAGAAGCCCCAGATAGCTGACCACAGATGCCAGGTCCCCTCAGAGCCTCCCCTGGCCCAGGAGAGGACAGGACAGGCCTCATCTTGATGGTGAGGTCTTGGGACCCTAAGGATGAGCACAGCATAAGTAGGCAAAGGGAAATGGGATTTCAGTGGGACTTGGGAGGGTAAGGGTGACCCTGGTGAGGTGTGATGGTGAAGGGGGTATCAGTGAGTTCTTTGGAGGAGAAGGAATCAGAGAGATGGCAGGGTGTCAGGAAACCTGCCTGCAGGTGAGCAGTGGGCATAAAGCCCTAAACCAAGGACTCTGGGTCCCTTCCCAGCAGCATACAGGCAGAGAAAGAGGTAGGGCTTGGCAGAAGGAGAGGAGGGCCCAGTGAAGGAAAATGAATTCACCCCAGCCATGTCTTCTGGTCTCCTAGGGTGAATTTGGGGTTCTGATTAGGATGCATTGTTGTTGCCTCATTAGGGGAATGTAAGTGGGAGGTGGTGTAGAAAAATCCCCCTGAGAGTTAACCATTTCTGGATAAGAGTTGATCCAGTGTTTGCAGGGTATTTCTTGTAGAGCATGTCCTCGCGTAAGGGGTAGAGCTTTGGAACTTTTTCTTCTCCTTTAAATAAAGCTGTACATTCCAGTTCTTGACACGTCAATAAATCTTGTTATTTTTTTTTTCCCCCTGTGGTCAAATCTGACCTGTCCCGAGGTCAAAGAACTGGAAGAAAAAGGCCGTCTGAGATGAAAGAAGCAAAAGAGAGGAGAGGCTTCTTAACCTGGGGAGAACAGCGAGAACACATTTGACCAGAGGTATGGATGGAAGAGGCAAATTCAGGACCAGACTCAACAGTGGACAAAAAAGACCAAGTCTCAGTCACAACATCAAATCCCAGGTGTGGGGAAGCCCTGGACATGACAGGGATGTATCCATCTCTCTGGGCGATGAGACCGCAGAGGGCAGAGGAAAGGAGGGCAGGGCCTCTAGGATGGGCACCTCCATCCACAGTCTGTCCTGTGTGTATGCCTCAGAGTGACAGAGACAGCTCCTGTGAGGGAGAGGGTCACAGGCAGAGAAGAGCCATGGTGTTCAGGCCAGGTAAATTCTGCTGTCTCCTAAGGATCCAAAACAAAAAATCAGAGATTCTCAGAGGTATCAGGGTGGGAGGGGTTGGCATTCCCAGGCTGGGGAGAGGCTGGCTGGGGAGGTGCTGCTTTCTGAAGTCTTTTGATCAATGTCTTAATTCTTAAAAGCTACCTTCCCAGTTGATGTCCTCTTTTATGCTCTACGCTCAGACCTGAAAAGGGCCTCGAATGCACAAAGGCGGGTTATACAGTGGGTCAAGGCAGGGAGGAGGTGGTACCAGCACATCCAGGAAAGAGAATTTTCTGGAGCATCATGAGTTACCTAGTGAATCGCACATGGTGTCCAGCCTTCTACATTTAGCTGTAGACATGTGCTTGCAAACGTGTTTGAGGGGTAACTCTACTGACTTCCCCTAATTATTTTTGGTCATTTCCAGTTATAGAGACCAGAAGAGCTCACTGGTTCCAAGAACAAGAAGAAATGCACTGGATCTCATTACTACTGTCTGTTGTGTGCTCTCCTTCCAGTGATTAAAATCTTTTGTCTGTCATTGTAGAGAATTTTCACCTATTTAAAATATCTAACAAAACATGTTAAAATATACATGTATCTATGATGTTTATCAATTTCCAAGTTCTGAAATTGTTTTTTATTACATTTTCAAGATTACAGATTTGTATGACAAAAAAGTTATGTCAGGGTCCCACCCTCCTATGTAATTTGCTCCCGCTCCCACAAGGTATCCAATGTTAATAGACACATGTGCATCCTTCCCTACGTTTCTCTGCAGGGACACATATACACAGTCACAGGTACACAAGGACATCTGCTGGGGTGTTTGCTTTTATGGAAACTTGGTTTCACTCTACCCACATTGCTCTTGCCCCTTCTTTCACTTGACATTCTACCTTGATTCTCTGTAAGTCATTAGATATGGCACTAACACTATATTTTTGGGTCTTTAACTTACATGAATAATTTAAATAGATGATATCAACTCAGTACACTTTATCTGGACTTATACATGTTGTTGTTAAAAGCTATCAATTCAGTTCTGACCCACGGTGACCCTAGGTACCACAGAACAAAACTCGGCCCCATCATTGCAATCCTAATAATAGTTGCTGTATTTGAGCACACTGTTGCAGCCACTGTATCAATCTCATTAAGGGTCTTCCTCTTTTTCCCTAGACCTCTGCTTTACTAAGCATGATGTCTTTTTCCAGGGACTGGTCCCTCTTGATAACATGTCCAAAGCCATCCTTACTTCTAAGGAATATCCTGGCTTTCTCTGCTCAAGACAGATTTATTCGTCCATACACAACACCACTAAAATGGAAACATTATCATTCATGCTTTTTAAGTCCACTCTTCCTGCATGTTCTAACTCTCCTCCCCCTGTTCTTTCCCACAAGTGAATCCAAGGTAATTCAGGTTAACAATGTGGTAAGTAGTCTCTCTTATCCTTGCTTAAACAAGCACATACAGACTTACATGTATCCTCATCTTCTCATTTATACACACACATAAACATCAACAGGTATTCAAGCATATTCAAACAATTGATATTGTTTAACCGAGATGTGCTCATTTTATATACACTTCTCTGTACCTTGATTGTTTCAGTAATACTTCCATAATACTTCATAGAGATTTCTCCCACTCAATTACTACAACTCTTTTTCATTCTAATGACTCCCTGTTTTACTGATGATGTAGCTTTACCATAAGTTATCTATCATTCCACCATCAATGGACAGTCAAAGTTTGGTCATATTAATAATAACTATCCTTTCTATACTATAGGATTTGTTTCTGTGGAATAGACTCCACAGAGTGAGATTTCCAATTCAAAGAATGTTAAAAGTACAGAGCCATGGCCATGTCGTTCCCCTAGAGGCTGCCATAATGCACATTTCCAGCCATGTCTCGGGGTATCCTTCTCCCCACAGCCCAGCAAGCTATAGGTGGTGCTGATTTTTAAATGTGCCAGTTTCACTGGCAGTTTGATATTTTCTTAACTTGGACTATGTTTATTGGGCATGTGGATTTACTCTGAACGATCTGTTTGAATTCACTGCTCATTGTTCAAGTGCTTAACTTTTATCCTTCTGTGTAAAATGGAAATTGTTATTAAGCCTTGTCATCTCCATTTCACATGATTTTCCAAATCTATCATTTGTGTATCACATTTTTGCAAGCTTTGTCCCCCAGAACGATCACTTGAGTCAGCACCATTTATTAAATAAATATAATTTTCTTGAAATACGACCTTCGTAAGTTATTGTGACTTCTTAACAGATTTTCTGTTTCATTGGTCGACTTCTCAGTTTCTATGCTATGTAATATCAATTTCTTCTGTTACCCGAAGAGGTAGACACCTGTCACTACCCTGCTTTTTCATGTTTTACTTTGGTAAAACCGCCCTGGTTTTGCAGCGATTAAGTGCTCAACTGCTAATCCAAAGACACTTTGGCAGGTCGAGCCCACCAGGTGGCTCCAAGGGAGAAAGACCTGGTGTTTTGCTCCCATAATGATTACAACCTAGAAAACCCTATGGGGCAGTCAAATGGGATGGCTTTGAGTCAAAAATTGCCTCCAAGTCTCGTAACAACAGGAATATTCTTTGTTATCTATTCTTTGTTATCTACTGTACTATTTGTAGCATATGATTACTGTATACAGTTCAAAAACAACTATCTTAATATTCCGGCTAAAAATGCATTCCACTTATATATTAGCTTTAAGGACCTCCATTTAATTGACAAGACGTTCCATTTGAAAATATGGCATATTTTTGCATATATTCAGGTTTCATTTTATGTACTTTAATACATTGTTTTCCCTCATAGAGGTCCTTTGCTGCTCTGGTTAAAACAATGTTTTGCTAAATATTTTACACTTTTGGACACAGTGTGGTACAGTCAAGTACTAGGGGAAAGAAAACGGTCTGCCCTTCCCATCCTTGCCAATTTTAGACCCTTATTCTATACTGGAGAGAAACCATTGATTTTGATGCATTTGTCTTTTATGCAGGTATGTAATTATATCATCATTATTTAAAATATCTCTTTTAATACTTGTACTAGTTATTTAAATTTTCTAGTTTATTCCTTCACCTAAAAACTATGTTGAGTGATAGCAAAATTTTTGTCTAGTTCCAAATTTAACGGAATGGGTTTAATATTTTTCCATTTATCTCACACCTGATAAGTTTGGGGATAATTTGTTATGCACCAATAGATAACTAATACTCTGACCTACTGACCTTTATGGTAATCTACACACAACTTGTTTCTGACAGTTAAGTACTTCCACCTGGCCTCTGTTCAGCTGGGATACCATGATTTACATTGCTACTAGGCAGCCCAGCCTCCACTAAAACCTGAGCCTATAGAGAATTGTTCTTGTTAGCTGTCATCAGGTCATTTCTGACTCATGACAACCCCATGTGGGCATAGTACAAGTGTTCAATAGGGTTTTCAAGGCTGTGATCCTTTAAAAGCAGATCGTCAGGACTGTCTTCTGAGGTGCCTTTGGGTAGGTTCAAACCACCAAACTTTCAGCTAGTATACAACACTTAACTGTTTGTGCCACCCAGGGACCCCCTGCAAAGGATACAAATTGGTAAGCTTCATGTTGCTGGTGCTCCCCTCATCTCCACATTCCTTATTCTTTTGATGAAATGGGTGTCCTTCAGGACCTCCAAGAAATGGTCTTATAGAAGACTAACTCAGACATGCCCACATATTGGAGGCTTTTATTCCCTCTTCCACCACCTGACACAGTAGGTCTGGCATTTCGATTTCATGGAATTTGGGCCATTGCCTTTTTCAACCTTCCAAAAGCAATCCCACAGCATATTAAACCCATTTCCAGAACCTTGCTACGGCAATAAATCCTTGTCAACAAACTTTCCTTGACCCAACTTTATATTAAACTCCCCTTGACTCAGCACCTTCAGCACTCGTCCCTCAGCACAGCCCCGTCTTGCTCACACAAGGCAGCCAGGTCTTGCAGCTCCTTCAGTGTACAGTCCCTTCCCCCTCAACCACAACCAGCCCTTCCGCCGGTGGCTATGCTGGTATCTGACAGCTAAGTATCTGGACAAATGCATGGGACACTATCTGAGGATTCTGCAAGGGACACTGTTGAAGGTGGATTGGGGGGGGCGGGAAACCAGAACACAGAGTATGAACATTCCAGAGGTTGAAATTAAATGAGCCCAAATCCCAGAGCTGCACATCCGTTGTGGACAGAAACAGCTCCAAAAGAAGCCCTCTCTCATATAAATGGGATAGAGGGTCCGTAAAGGAGAGAGACGGGCAGGTGGGGAGACACCTGAAACTCTGGCAGAGGAGAATCCTTCTCTCTGACCAGAGTATGGAAGGGCCAATGAGTGTAGAGGAATCTCCAATATATTTTTTCTCTCTCTCTGCTGTTAACTGGAACCTAGTCAATTCTACCTCAAAGGCTGAGACTTTTCAAAACCAGATAGCCAGGCTCGTCTTCTGAGGTGCTTCTTGACAGGTTCAAACTGCCAGCCTTTTGGCTGGTTGTCCATCCAGTGCTTTGGCCCCATAGGTAGAACCAGTCACTTATATGCACGACAGAATGAAGAGATTAAAGCCCCAGCATTCCTGCCAGTGGACCAGGAAAGCACTCCTTCAGAACTCAGACAGCAGCAGAGAAATAAAGAGAGGAGACTGTGCAAGAAAGAGATTCTGCAGACTTGCCAGGAACTCCTGGTTCACCCGCCAGATGCATCTGCATTGCCCTGACTCTAAGAAGCATTATCAAATCCTTTAAGAGGCGCCCTATGGGTTAGAACGCCATCAAGGTTCCAGACTGAGTGGGGCTCACATAGATTAGATCTGAATACAGCTGCAAAGCCTTCAAAAATTGAACTTACATTTGAACCATAGAATACAGAAGATGGGACAGAACTTGGAGCCTGAACATAACTGGGTCAATAGACTGCTAAAAAAAAAAAAAAGAAAAGAAAAAAATTCTCATAAAATTAAGCCGGACTTGTAGTCTCGAAATCATAAGATACAGATTTTAAAATGCTATTCTAATCATTCTCCAAGAAATAACAGGGACACTTTTTAAATAAATGGAAAGATAATAGGTACTATTTGCAAAGGAAAATTTTATATGGTAGAAATAAAATTCATTTGATAGTTTCAACAGCAGAATGGTGATGACAGAAAAAAATAGATGAGTTTAAATATTTACCCTGAAAAGAGAGAAAAAATATGGAAAAAAATGAACAGAGCCTCAAGAATTAGAGAAAAAGCCTGTTTATTTATTAGAACTCCAGAAGAAGTGGAGAAAATGTGTGCAGTAGGAAAACATATTTGATGAAATACTGGGTGAACATTTTCCAAATTTGATGAAAGACGTGAACTTACAGATTCAGAAGGTCACCAAACCCCAACAGGTTAATCCTAAAGAATTCTATGTGAAAATATCATATTTTTATGCAAATATTGTGTTATGTGTTTTTTCCAAATCACAAGCTCCCCTCCCCGCAAACCAGCATATTTGCAAGCATGCTATGCTAGTTTTTTACACCAACATATAAAAAAAATAAATAAAATTAGGCACCATTCTCATAAGAGTACCCGGGAAGAGGAAGGCTCAGTTGGCAAAAAATATCTATAATGTGTGCATTATTTGCACAAAAATACAGTACATCATAATCAACTGCAGAATAACAAAGATCAAGAAAATACCCAGGAAGAAGCTAGAGAGAAAACAATACATTTCACATGGGAAAAATAATTTCACTGACTCTTTCTTCATTATCAGAAAACCACAGAGGCCGAAAGGTTGTGAAAAAACATTTTTTCAACACTGAAGATCAGAAACATTACCCCAGATTTCTATATCCAATCATTACCTTCAGGAGTAAAGAAAAAACAGTGCCATTCTTAGGGAAGGAAAACTGAGAGAATTCATCGCCACCAGACTTCTTCCAAATGAGACGCTAATGGAAGTGCTTCAGGAGGTAGACTTGGAATTTCACCCATATTTCAGGAAAGCAGAAAACATGGGAACTATGTGGGCAAATATACTGTGTTAATACTGTAGTCACTGCACAACATGGCGCTGGACATGATTCTTTGGAAAGTTTTTCCAGTCTCTTGGAAACGCTTGGGAATATACTCTTGATGGAAAATCATTGTTAGAGAATAGAATTAATTTTGACAATATCTGAGAGATGTCTGTAGGCAAGTCTGGTGAATAAAATGGGAACTAAATTTCGGGACCCAAAATCAGGTGTGGTAACAAAAAATGAGTCTCAATTCCAATGTGGCCATGAGCTGGCTCTGAAGGCCGGCCTTCCCCAGAGAGGCGGTTCAGGCACATTGGGAGCAATGGCTTGTTGTTCTTGTTGCTAGGTGCGATCGAGCGGATTTCTGAGTCATTGCGGCCCAGAGTGAAGGCAATACTGTCCCAACAGGGTTTCCTGAGTTGTAAACCTAATGGAAGCAGGTAGCCACATCTTTACACCTTTGAGCCTTTGGGTGGGTTCAAACCACTGACCTTTTGGTTAGCAGCCAAGCACTTAAACTTTGTACCACCAGTGCTCCTTGGAATAATGGCAGCACCACAGAATTTGGTACAAACTTCCCCATGGGCCTTGCCCGAGAAGTAATCTCTTTGCTGAAGGACCAAGTTTAGTTTTCATACATAGTCATTCTATACAAAGTCTCCATAAGAATTAGAGTGCTTCCTTGAATGGACAACATTTTACATGCCCTCCATGAAGAAAATGCCTCAAGGGCAAAGTTTAAGAGTAAACCAAGGCATTTCCCATAACTCCTTACCTGAGAGCGTCTTCATGAGGATTTCCTAAACACATGGAAAAGAACATAGTAGACACTGCCTTCTTTTACCTCTTCCCTCCTAAACAAACAGAAATCTTTGCTGAGATGTCAGGTGTCAAGCCCCAAACTCCTCTTCTTATCCTGTATGTAAGTTCTGTGATGAGACCAGGACCCAGGCAATATTTCCCATCTTTCAAAGTTTCGAGGTCCAGTGAAATCCTGTTACAAGTCACTAGATCAGCCCAGGAGCTGGAAGACTGAAATTCCTGGTCCTCTGACAAGTGGGAAGGGCAGGGTGGGATTGGGCGGAGCCTCCTTGACCATCACTTGCCCCAAGAGGCTCTGGAGGCTGCTTCATGTTATAAGTCAAAGGCCCTTCCAGCCCAGTCGCATAAGAGCAGCGAAAGGCTTTTTCCATTGAAAGAAGAAATGGGCTCAGGAGCAGCAGGTTTGAGGCCATTCAGCTTCTGTCAGCTTTGCGGCCATTCAGCTTCTGTCAGCTTTGCGGCTTCGGACATCTTGGCCGCTGGTCGCCTTCACAACTGGGTCTTTATACCTCTCCACCTCTCTCTCCCTCCCAGTTTTCTCCCAGTACCATGGGCTGTGGCTTCTGCTAGTTTTAATGATTTCAGTGTTTCAGTAGCTCCTGGCCCACTCAGAGGAGGCAGGTTTGCAGGGTGTGAGGGACAAACCCATAGTGTTGCTTAGGTTTCCTTCAACAGAAACAGTTCTGAGGTGACAAGCTGTCCTGACTGATCTTGAGACCAAGACAGAGAGAAACTCAGTGAGAGGGTCATTGGCTTCTGGAAGTGTCAGCACTCTCAGAGACATGTCCTGGGGTCATGCCCAATTGCAGGAAAAATGAAGTGGCTCTGAACCTCAGTGTGTTGACCGTCTAGTACACAGGACCCAGAAGCCTCTGGAGGATTCTCAGTCTTAGTCTAACCGAGCACTGGGGAAATCCTCACAGGGTGGGAGCAGTGATATTCTTGGGCATCTTTATTCTAAAAATCTCAGAGCAGTTGATACAGTCTTGTGAAGTGGGAAAAGAGAAAGCCTGGGACCACAGGAGGGTGGCAAAAGGAGGCTCCTATCACTCACTCCCTCTGGGATCTTGTTCAGGTTTTTGTTTTATAATGCAACTTGGGCTCCTGGCAGGCACTTATTGCTAAAGCTGTATTTCTCTGTTTTAATTTATGATATCTAAGTCAAATCTGGAGTCTTGAGCTCATTTTGATAATTCGTCTTTAGTCTGTGCAAACAAGAGACCGCTCACACCCATGGTGAGAGCAGAGGAAATAAATTCCCTAGCCTAGACCAGGGCTGGCTCTCTGGCTCCTCAAACTAAGAGTACCACACTTGGGGAGCTCTCCTAGGGCAGCGCAGGTGGTGAGTCCAGTCTGGGGCCCTGGGAGGGGGATGGGGTGGGTGCCAGGCAGTGTGGCCTCTGTGGCTTTGCCTTCTCCTCCTGGAAGTGCATCTCGAAGGCCTCCACATTCGGATCCTGACGCTAACCACAAGTTCCTATCCTTCTGTGTCCATTGTCTGCACCCAAGTCCCCATATGCCTCCTCTGCCCTCCTATCCCATCATATGCGCTGTGATCAGGCTCATGTGTGTACCCTGGGTCTTGCCCTCTATGGCCTTATGCTTCCCCTAGTTCTGTTGGGACCTGCCAGCCTGGTGGGTCTGAGGTCCAGGTGGGGCTGGGTGGGCTGGGACTGTCACAAAAGGCTCCTGAAGCCAGCTCTTTCCTGCTCCCCACCAGCTTGTGGTAGGGCTGCCTGGGACCTCACGCCTCCCCCGGGTGCCCCTCTCTGAGCATCCCTGCCGCCCCCTCCCCTAGTTCTTGAGGCGCCTTCTCTTGACGCACAGATGCAACTGGGCACCTCACCGCACTGAACCTGGAGTCGGTTCTCAGCTAGATTGAAGACCTGAACCTGAAATGCACAACCTTAAAACCACTAGAACTAATAAGTCGTTGTTGTCTAATCCATTCCGACTCATAGGGACCGTAAAGGACAGAGTAGAACTGCCCTATAGGGTTTCCAAGGAGCAGCCGGTAGACTTGAACTGCCAACCTTTTAGTTACCAGCTGTAGAGTTTAACCACTACTCCACAAGGTTTCCTAAAACTGCTAGATAGGTGTGAAATGAAAAAAAAAAAAAGTAAATAAAAAAATTTTAAGAAAAAGAACAATTACATAATATGTAAAAGAAAAAAAATAATGAAACAAAAAAACAACTACAAAAAAAATCACGTAATATGAGACTGTAACCTCACATTATGGACTCGAGGAGGCTGGGTTGTATCTTTCTTTGCAAATAAGTCTTAGATAAGGGAATTGGTACCAGGAGTAGATACACACTCTCACTTCAGGAAAATGGAAAATCTGGGATTAATTGACCTGGATGAGGTGGAAAACAGTGATAACCACATGATATTTAAAGATGAAATCCTAAAAGCCTAAAACATGCAGTGGAAATTTCTCTAAGTAAAGTAGCATCAGAAGAGGCCTTTAATCACTACACAAGATGGGTCAGTAGTTCAAGATCTCCCTACAAAGATGGAATCAACTCAATGGCCAACTGGTTTTGGGTTTGGTAGATCACTTTCAGGCAGGTTCCAGCAAACACGCAAAAAACAGATCATTTCAATCTTGTACACAGTCAATAAAGAAGAGAAAACTATGAGATGCTTCCCAACTTGTTCCCTAAGGCTACTTTAATATTGATACCAAATTAGAAAAGGAAGGTGTAAGAGGAGTTACAGGACAAGCACACTAAGCAATTGAGATGCAAAAACCTACAGAAAATGCTGGCAAAGAAATCCAGCAAGGTATAAAGCATGTAATACGCCATGATCAAAGGGGTTTATTTAAAGGATGCAAGCTTGAGTGAACATTAAAGGTTTAATAATTTAATTCACCACATGTGTAGGTTAAGGAAGAAAAGACATAGGTTCACCTCAAGAGACGGTATAAAATCCAACCACACTGAGACATAAGAACTCTAAGCAAACATGGAACAGAAAAGGAGTTCCCGAATGTGGAAAACTACAACTAGCATGATAGTTCCTGGTGAAATATGGGACATTCTCTTTAATATTCATTAGCAATAAAATAAGGATGCTTTCTCTCATTATTTCTATTAAATATTTAACACTGGAGTACAAAAAGAAAACGTATAACTCTTATTATTCATAGATTATAGGAATGTCTCCACAGAAAAATTTAAAAACCATAGAAAATATTAGAATTAATATTAGTTAATCATAAATACAAAGTAAAAAATAAAGTGGATGTCTATGCAGCGGCATCAAGACAACTCTGTCACAGCTCTCAGTGAAAGCAGAGGACACTGACAGGGAAACAGCGGGATTCAGGTGGGCTAGACCACGGAGGGGAGAGCACTATTTTACACTGGGCTGGATTTATAAGCACAGGTATGTGTGTTAGTTACCTAGTGCTGCCGTAGGAAAAAAAAAAAATAACACAGTTGGGTGGCTTTAGAGAATAGAAATTTATTCTCACAGTTCAGGAGGCTACCTGCCTGAATTCAGGGTATGGCTCATGTCTACTCCAGCTTCTAGCAGCTTCTAGCCACCCTTTGTGTTCCTGGTCTTGTAGATACATCTGCTCCGTTGTCTGTCTTCCTTTCCCACTGAGTGTGTCTGTGTCTATTCTGCTGTTTTTATAACTCAGAAGGGACTAGGTTTAGGACCCACCCTACACTGGTATGGCCTCATTAATATAATTTTAAAATCCCCTATATCCAAATCAGGTCACATTTACAGGTAGGGTGGTTAGGATTTCAACATACCTTTTGGGGTTATACAATTCAGTCCATAATAGTGCCCTCACCAGATACTCTGGACTGAGAATATTAGCATGAGCAGCTGAAAGTGGTTCTATTTTTTTTTCGCATTAGTTGGTTGTAGCTTGTCTCAGTGGCCACTCATATGAACTTTCGAGCAGCTTATTATGAAGACCCTGGCCAACCTTTCATAACCATGTCCATTGTGTGGAAAAACACACAGACTCCCATCACTGAAGCCCTGGGAAATTCATTTATAAGTGTGGAATGGAGTTGGGACCAGAATTGTTTCGTGGCCTTGATAACATGGAATAGCTGTTAAGATATCCACATGGAGATGTCAGGTAATAATACTAACAGCTAACACTTACTGAGTACATGCACTGGTGCCAGGATTCTTGTAAGGGCTTCTCCTTTCCTAAGATATTTGTTCTGCATGATAGCCCTATGAGGAATGTACCATTATAACGCACATTTTATACATGAAGAGGCCGATACAGAGATTTAAGCTGATGTTTTGTATTTGAGTATAAGTCTGGACCCAGGAGGAGTTGAAATGGCTGGAGGTGTAAATCTCACGACCTCAGCTACAGACCGATGGCTGTGGACACACTGAGGCATTCCAGACAGAGAGTGTCAATAGAGAGAGAGGACTAAACACCAAGCCCTAGGGCACCCTGATGCCTACAAGCTGGCCAGGTGAACCACAGCCAACAAAGCTCTCTGAAGGTCAGTGTGGTTCCTGGAAGGTGGTCTGTCCTTTCTCTAGGCCGAATTTCCCCACTGCCCCTCCCACCCGCACTGGCTTGTCCCCTTCCTAATGGCAGGGACAGTGTGTAACTTTCACCACTGCCCAAGATCCCAAGGTTACAATAACATTGGTATGGAAAGCAGAATGATGGAGTCAGGAAGCCTGGTGGTCACATGCAACCAGTTGGAAACAGAAAAGAGCAAATAAAGAAGGGGAGAAGACTGTGAGCCAGAGGGGTAGGAGAAATGAATATTTCCTGAGTGCTAAATAAGGCTGGGCGTCTGCTAGTGGCATGTAGTTCCTCATTTAAACTTCAGAGGGACACAATGGGTGGAATAGACATTGCTATCCACTTTCATCATGCAAACGTTTTATTTCCTTTGATTTTAACAGTAACTTCTTATAAAAACAAATGAGAAAATAGAGAAGAGAATAATAAAAGAATACATCTCATCAATTCAGTACTATCATTTTGCCTCAGCAGCTACACATTTTTGTTGTTGATGTAAATATAACACACAACCTTTGCCAAATGAATGAGTTGTACAGGTGTACACACTATTGACAGGAATTACATTAATCGGCTGTGCAACCCTACCCTTAATCTGTGTGATTTTTCCATCATTGTAAACAGAAACTCAGTTTCCATATGCAATAAAAAAAAATATGCAATAGCACCTCTTTATTCCCTCCCTCCTGCCCCTGGGAACCCCTATAAACTTTCGTCTCTGTACATTTGCCTGTTTTTGTAAAAGGCATGCTTTTTAATTTGAAAGTTCATGACAAGCTACAAGGGAGAACTCATGTGGAAGCAGAAGTTATTTGCAATACATACATCCTACTACAAACTTGGATCTAGAATATAAAAAGGATGATTCATAAAGAAAAAAAAGAGAATTCAATAGGAAGACAACACTTGAATGCTCTATAAAAGATTTCTGTATGGCCAACATACATATGGAAAGGGACTACATCAGTTATCAGAGGAATTCTAATAAAAACTCACAATGTGATCCTAACCCTGCACACCAGAATGGCTAAAATAAAAAAAAAAAATGGAAATACCAACTATTTGGTAGAACATGGAGCAACTGGGATTCTAATCTACTGCTAGTGAAAGTGTAATTTGGTACAACCACTTTAAAAATGCTTTGGCCATATCTACTAAAGCTGTGAACATCCATATATTCTATGACCCAGCAATTCTACTTCTAGATACATACCCAATAGAAATGGGTACATATGTTCACCAAAACACATAAGTCTAAGCATCTGCTAAGGAATGAATACCCTCCTTCTGAATGCCTAACTTTTGTTTTTAATTGTTCTTTAGATGAAGGTTTACAGAGCAAACTAGCTTCTCATTAAACAGTTAGGACATATATTGTTTTATGACATTGGTTACCAACTCTAAGACATGTCAACACTCTCTCTTCTTGACCTTGGGTCCCCTATTACCAGCTTTCCTGTCCTCTCCTGCCTTCTAGTCCTTGTTCCTGGGCTGGTATGCCCCAGGAGTCTCATTTTGATTTATGGGCCTGTCTAATCTTTGGTTAAGGGTGAACCTCAGGAGTGACTTCATTACTGAGCTAAAAGGATGTCTGGGGGTCAGATTCTCAGGGTTTCTCCAGTCTCTGTCAAGCTAGAATTCTGGGTTTTTTTTTTTTTTTTTGGAATTAGGATTTTGTTCTACATTTTTCTCCAGTTCTGTCCTGAGTGCCTCACTTAAAAAGCACTATTCTCGTCTGTTCTAAGGTGATGGCCATATATAATGATAAGCTTATAAGGAAAAGTCTAGAGCTTTCTGTGAAATGCAGTAGCAAATCTCTAGAGGCTCATGTTCTTATAGCTTCTGTTCCCTCTGGAGCTTCTGCTTCTGTCTGTCCTTCTGCTGGGCTGCACCACATGGAACCAGTTATAAAATTCAGCCTCATCTTATAAATTCACAGGAGTCCTACTCACACAAAATTTTTATTGGCTATGAGAACAGGTGTGTAGATTAGGTATAGAAGGGATTTCTATTGCAGCAAAGCAAAACCTTAAAATGAAATGGCTGGGAATGGCGGGCCTACTTCTGTAAAAATGCTTTTCTAATGGGATATGGGAAAATGCAGTTAAGATATGGCTTATGCAAAAAGGCAAAAAGGAGTGCTTGCAGCAATTTGGTAATCATTTAGATCACCTGTAAAAATATTTTCATCCTTTTTCTCATAGCTTACAGGAAACGAAATTCCAAAAGGATCACATATTTAAAAGTAAAATATGCCACCATACAAATTTCAGAAGAAACTATGAGAGATTTTGTTTTGCTTTTTGTTGGTAAAGGAGAAAGATTATCTAAAAATCCCAAAGCTGTGAAGGCTAAAACTGGTAAGATACAGATATAGATATTTGGCATATGAAAAACTATATGAAGAATGCAAAAATACAGGCAAAAATCTGAAGAAAAATTCGTAGGCTAAGGATTTGAATAGACATTTCTCCAAAGAAGATATAGAAATGGTCAATAATCACATGAAAAGAAGCTCAACCTCATTAGTCATTAGGGAAATGTGAATCAAAACCAAAACGCACTATGATTTCAAAACCACTAAGATGGCTCAAATCAATAGGATGGACAACAGAAGTGGTGAGGATGTGCAGAAACTGGAAGCCTCATACATTGCTGGTGGACATGTAACATGATCCAATCGCTTTGGAAAACAGTTAGGTCCTTGCTCAGAAAGGTAAACATAGAGTTAACATGCAACATAGCAATTCCACTCCTAGGTATGCATCCAGGACAACTGAAGCATGTTCACATAATAACTTACAAAAGCATTTTCATAGCAGAATTATTTATAAATAGCCAAAATGTGGAGAGAATCCCAAAGTCATGAACTGACAGATAAACTGTGGTATACTCGTAAAATGGAATATTACTCAGCCATTAAAAGGCATCAGGTACTAATACATGGCACAACATGGACAAACCTTGAGAACATTATGCTAAGTGAAAGAAGCCAAACAGAAATGACCGCATGGTGCATGATTCCATTTACATGAAATATCCAGAACAGACAAACCAACACAGACAGAAAGTAGATTAGCAGTTGCTATGTCTTGGAGGAAAGGAGTAATGAGGATGACTACTAATATGTAGGGCGTTTATTTACAGGATACTGAAAATATCCTGAAGCTAGACAGTGGTGATTGTTGCACAACTCTGTCCATATACTAGCAACCACAGAATTGTGCACATTATAAAAGGCAATGTTATGGCGGGTGAATTATATCTCAATAGAAATATTTGTGACTCCCGAAAGACTAACATTTCAATTAAATATACAGAACCTATAAATCAGTAGGCGAAAACAACCCAATTTTACCATATCTCTCTCCAGCCAAAGTGAAGGGGGTACATTCTATTAATACATCTTATTTTTTTATCTCTTCATTAAAAAGTTCTGTTCTCATTATATATAACTAGTCTCCATTTCTAATCATACATAACTAGTCTCCATTTCCTTATGCCTGTTTTCACTATTGTAACTGCATAAACAGAGCACTTCCTTGGTTTTTATAAAAACCCACCCACTCATTCAATCAGACATATCATTTTTGGAAGCTTCTTAGGTGCCAGGAACTAGGACACTCTGACCAACACAGCAGACAAGGTCCTGCCTGCATGGGACTTCTATTTTTGTGGAGCAGTCAGATGATAAACCAGCCAAACAGTATGTAATGTTACCTAACATCAGGAAGGAGACGTATAATTTTGGAGGTGTCCCAAGCTGTGTCTCTCTCATGAAGAGTTCCCTCTTGCCTCTGAACCCAGTGGAAAGTAAACACTTTGAAGGAACTGTGAGGTCAGTAAGTGTGAAAAAAGACATTTCATCTCAGTTTCATTTTGTTGGTTTTACCTGCTACACTGCCAATATTTTTTTAAACACTACCCTGCAGCTGATATCAACCACCCCCTCAAAAAGCAAAAACAAAACCCGATGCCATGGAGTCGATTCCGACTCACAGTGACCCTGTAGGACAGAGTAGGGTCTCCAAGGAGTTCCTCGTCTTAGGACACAAATAATGGACACAAATAATTCTTGTTTATGAGAATCTGAAAGTTGTTCACTGTGGATGTGTGAGGGACTCAGTAACACTTGCAAAGATTTCCATGTGGGTGTGGTGCTCAAGTGTGAGCATCGGGGGGAATGGACCCCATGTGCACTTTGCAGCCTTCTGCAGATTATGACACAACAAACATTCCCTCTTCATCGTCCTGCATCTTGTAAGAGGACAGAGGCAATTGTTAGGCAGAACCATTTGAAAATGCATGGCAAGAAATTTTATTGAAACATTAAATTCAAAATAAAATCTTCCTATGTTTTTCAACCTTCCCTACCTCATTTCAAGGAGGTAGTTGGACTCACAGAGTTAAAGCCCTGAAACTTCGAGACTCTGAAGAGTCTGTTGTAAGAGTCTCAGCTCACTGGAGTAATCACACTGAGTGAACTGGAACCCAGGGGAAAAGTGGGAGTCAGACAGCAGAGACCTACACATTGGGAAGGGGTGAGGCCTGCTTCTTGATAATGCCCTGGGGTAGGTGGCAGCACCTCAAAGGGTAATGCAGGCACACAAGTAGACAAACCACGTTATGGTGTTCCCAGCCCTGCCAAGGTTCTCATGCTCCATCTGGGAATGGAAGCAGCAGAGACAATGCTTCTAGAGAGATCACCCACATAGGCTGAGGCGATGGGTGTGTGAAAGATCTCCAAAACTTGGTCCTTATTTAGACCCTGGGGTACCCAGAAAATAAACCAACACCAAATATACCCCTACAAAGAAGTAAGGTTAAAATTTTACCCAATTTTGTAAGCCGAGAGCTCTGAGTTGGAATTCAGTTTATTTAAAGAAATATCAAGTTTTCTTGCACACAGGAATTTGTGCTGATTCACACTTACAATTCATATTACTCATTCATCCATGAAGTCAGCAAACATTTACACTATAACAGCTATATGTGAGACCCTATGGCAGTTGCTCTTGATGATGAAATGACTCAGAGAATTTCCCTCAATGCCCGGTGAGAGAAACAGCCAAGTTAACAGTTGTATCAGTCATGTATTGCTGTGTAACAAATGACCGCAAATTGTCGTGTCTTAAAAGAGCCACAATTTACCAGCTCACAATTTTTCAAGTTGTCAGTCTGGAGCTCTTCTGATCTGGGCCAGCCACAGTGGCTCACAACACGGCTTCCTCCTGTGTCTACAATTTGCTTCCAGGTAGCTGGGAGCCAGTTCATAACATCAAGTCAGTGAAACCGCTAGATCCTCCCTCCATTGGTCTTCCATCATCTAGCAGGCTGGCATGAGGATGTTCCCATGAGTTCTCAGGGTTTAAGAGCAACAAAAGGGAAGTCTCAATGTAAAGCCTTTCAACTCTCTCATTTTGTCAGGTTTTCTACCATCCCAATGTCCAAAACAATAAAGTCAGCCCCAACTAAGGGATGGAGAAAGACTCCTACTGCTAATTAAAGGCGCTCCAGAGTCTCATAGAAGTCATGGGCACAGAGAGAGGATGAATGCGTAGACATTTCTTACCTCAAGCACAACAAGTAAATGCAATTGTATTTTATGCTGCGGTAAAGGGTTTTGCAGGTACAATGGAGTAGGGAGCAAGAAGTGAACAAATCTACCAGGAGGATATTTAGGGAAGAGCACAACCAGGAAGTGATGCCTGAACCCAGTTGGGAATATGATTGGATAGTTAAGGGGTGACAAAAGGCCCGGGTCCAGGAAGGCCCATGTCTTCTCCAGAGAGAAGTCTGAGGAGACAGGCTGAAGCCACTGAGGCATCTGAAACATTTCTGACCAGATGCAGATCATCTTTTGTTCTACTGTTTTCCAACCACTCATCCCTATTTATAGTTTGGAGTCATACAAGAGTAGACCCTTGTTTGCACTCATGGAGTTTGCACTCCACTCCCAAGCTGCTTCCATCTCTTTCTTCCTTAACTCGCCAATCCTACCTTCATACTCAGAAAAATACAGACCCTTATGCTGACATATACAACCCACCCACACACACAGTTGATGTGGTTGTGTCTTGGCTACTGAGATTTGTACCATCGGACTCTCAAATATGGACATCTCTTTCTGCCTCACACTGAAAGAGTATTTCTCATAATGACATGGTGAGAGCTTTCTGTTCAGGGAAAGGCAATTTTAAAGGAGAAGTTTTAAATAATACATAAATATACAAATTTGCTCTAAGTATAATTCCTTGAATAACAGGTCTTCCCTTAATGGCCACATAAACCAGGGACTCCATCAGCCTGAAACCAGAAGAACTAGGTGGTGTGCAGCTACAGTCAATAACTGCCCTGACAGAAGATACTTGCAAGTTATAAAAATGATGGTACCCTCAAATACAGCCCTTATACTGAAAGAAAAGACCAATATGAATGTCAGAGATACTCTGAAACTTGCTCTTGAACGTAAAGTAGCTAAAGCAAATGAAAGAAATGATGAAGTAGAAGAGCTGAAGAGAAGATTTCAAAGGGCGGCTCGAGAAGACAAAGTATGATAATGACATGTGCAAAGACTTGGCGTTAGAAAAACAAAAGGGAAGAACATGCTTGGCATCTCTCAAGCTAAAGGAACTGAAGAAAAAATCCAAGCCTCGAGATGCAATAGTGAAGGATTGTATGGGCAAAATATTGAACAACACAGGAAGCATCAAAATAAGATGGAAAGGATACACAGGGTCACTGCACACACACACACACACACACAAAAGCATGGGTCGATGTTCAACCATTTCAGGAGGCAGCATGTCATCAAGAACTGATGGTATTGAAGGAAGAAGTCCACGCTTCACTGAAGGCATTGGCAAAAAACAAGACTCCAAGAATTGACAGGTACCAATTGAGATGTTTCAACAAATAGATGCAGCACTGGAGGTGCTCAATCGTCTATGCCGAATAATTTAGCCAACCGATTGGAAGAGATCCATGTTTGTGCACATTCCAAAGAAAGTGATTCAACAAAATTCAGAAACTATCAAACAATATCATTAATATCAAAACCCTGTAAAATTTTGCTGAAGATCATTAAAAAGAAGTTGCAACAGAAATTCAAGTCAGATTCAGAAGAGGATATGGAATGAGGAATATCATTACTGATGTCTGATGGATCTGGGCTGAAAGCAGAGAATACCAGAATACCAGAAAGATGTTTCCATGCATTTTATTGACTATGAAATGGCATTATACTGTGTGAATCATAACAAATTATGGGTAACACTTCAAAGAACGGAAATTCTGGAACACTTAAGTTTGCTCATGTGAAACCTGTACATAGACCACGAGGCAGTTTTTCAGAGAGAACAAGGGGTACTATGTGGTTTAAAATCAGGAATAGTTTGTGTCAGGGTTCTATCCTTTCATCACATTTATTCAATCTGTATGCTGAGCAAATAATCCAAAAAGCTGCACTCTATGAAGAAGAACGTGGCATTAGGTTTAGAGGAAGATTCATTAACAACCTAAGATATGCAGATAACACAAACTTGGTGAAAGTGAAGAGGACCTGAAGCACTTAGCGGTGAATATCAAAGACTACAAACTTCAGTATGGGTTGCACCTCAACATAAAGAAAACAGAAATCTTCACAACTGGACCAATAAGCAACATCATGATAAACAGAGAAAAGATTGAAGTTATCAAGGATCTCATTTTATTTGGTTCCCCAGTCCACGCTCATGGAAGCAGCAATCAAGGAATCAAATGATGTATTGCAAATCTGTTGCAAAAGAACTCTTTAAGGTGGTGACAAGCACAGATGTCACTCTGAAGGCTAAGGTGTGCCTGACACAAGCCATGACATTTTCAAACGCTTCATACGCATGTGAAAGCTGGACAATGAATAAGGGAAACCGAAGAAGAAATGCTACCTTTGAATTATGGTGTTGGTGAACAATATTGAATATACCACAGACTGCCAGAAGAACAAACAAGTCTGTCTTGGAAGAAGTACAGCTAGAATATTCCTTACAACACAGATGGTGAGTGTTTGTCTCACATATTTTGGACATGTTATCAGGGGAGACCAGGCCCTGGAGAAGGACATTATGCTTGGTAAAGCAGACAGTGAAAAAGAGGAAGAACCTCAGTGAGATGGATTGACACAGTGGCTGCAACAATGGGCTCTAGCATAATAACAAGTGTGAGGATGGCACAAGACTGGCCAGTGTTTTGTTCTGCTGTATATAGGGTCACTATAAATTAGAACTGATCTGATGACACCTAACAACAACAATATGCTGTTCAGCTCACTGCCTGTCTCTTAGTTTGCTGTACTGTGGTGGTTTGGACGTTGCTACGATGCTGGAAGCTAGGCCACCAGTATTTTAAATACCAAGATGGTTATCCACGGTGGACAGGTTTCAATGGAGCTTCAAGACTAAGACAGACTAGGAAGAAAGACCTGGAGATTTACTTCTGAAAATTAGACAATTAAACCCTTACAGATCACAAGAGAATACTGTCCAATTCACTTGCTTTGGACATGTCATCAGGAGAGATTAATCAGTCCTAGAGGAGGATATCATGGTTGGTGAAGAAGAAGGCCAACAAGGCTGTAGGAGACCCTTGGTGAGATGGACTGGCACATTAGCCATAATGACGGAATCTAAACTGCTGGCAGTTGTGAGGATGACACAGGACCTGGCAACCTTTAGTTCTGTGTTACCTAAGTTCACCATTAGTCGGAGTCACCTCAATGGCAGCTAGCAAAAAATTACTGTTTGAGAGGAGAACTGAGACATGAACTTGATACAATATACCAAATATTAAAATGTTCAAAGATCTCATGTTTACTAAAAAAGAACAGGAATTAAAAATACAACTTTCAGACAGCTAGAAGGAAAAAGAAAATTTCATCATTCCAATAAAAAAAGAAACAGGAAAGGCAGAATAATAATAAAAAAAAGAACAGTGAATATGAAGTATAATATGGGAATTATGTCTAAATGTATGAGTAATAGCAAGAAAAAGGGATTAATACCTTAGGAAAAAACATGTACACTCAGCTTAGACTTGCAAATCCAGCCATATCTTATTTATAAAACAAAATTAAAACATAATGACAGAAACTTTTAAATTATGTAAATGAAGAAATTTCTACTGTCTAATGACTACAGGAACAACCCTCTGCCAGATACTGTTGATACAGAAATGATTAAGAAAAGATTCCTTGCAGTCTCGAGAGAGAAACAGCCCAGTTAACAAACCAGTTATCAATTGCTGTATAACAAATGACCCAAAAATGAAGTGCCTTAAGAGAACTAGCAGTTACTTCGCTCACAGCTTTGCAGGTTGGCAGTTTGCGGTTCTTCTGGTCTGCGGCAGACTCAGCCGCTCTTGGCTGGGCTCCCTCATGTATCTGGAATCAGCCACGATGTCAGCGGGAGGGCAGAGGGTCTGAATTCTTCTCAGCTGGATTCTCTCTCTAATGATCTCTTGTCATTTATTAGGGTGGCCTGGGCTGTTCCCATGGGTTCTCAGTGTTTGAAGAGCAGCAAGAGGGCAAGGAGGAGCCCTGGTGGTGCAGTGGTTAAGGGCTCAGTTGCTAAAGGAAAGGTAATCAGTTTGTACCCACCAGCTGCTCTGTGGAAGAAAGACATGGCACTCTCCTTCTGTAAAGATGACAGCCTTGGAAATCCTATGGGGCAGTTCTACTCTGTCTTTCAGGGTCACTATGAGTTAGAATATACTTGAGAGTGATGGGTTTGGTTTTTGGTAAGACAGCAAGCCACGATGTGTCTAATTATATCTGGTCTCTGCTTCTATTAGTCTTTGTACTCTCCCAAAGACCAAAGCAATCATAGATCAGTCCAAATTCAAGGAGTGGAGGAAGAATCTTGCTCTTGAGAAAGGGAGCTTTAAGTCATATAATATGTATGGATACATACATATTAGAACATGTGGCCATTTTTGCTATCCATCACAACATGTAAATGCAATCAAGTTTGTCCCTAGTTCTGGCAGAAGCGTTTCTTAAATACAATAGAGTATGGAGCAGGGTGGGAAATTCTATCAGGTGTAGGGTTGGAAAGGCTTCCACCAGGAAGTGATGCTTGACCTAAATTTTGAAATACGAGTGGATGGTTAGGAGATTTTCTTTTTTATATATACTTCCAACCACTTGTCCACATTCTACCATCTGTAGTCACACAAAACGAGCCCTCTGCTCCCATGTTGACATCTTTCATTTTCCTTCAAATCCTCAGGCTCTCCTCTACCTACCAAGCACAACTTCCCAAACCCTGCCTTAAAATGTTTCAATAATTTGTTTGTTCCTTTTCTAATTGCCCCCGGACAAAAAAGGAGATCAAGCAGAGGACAGTGGACCTTTCCCCGAGGGCTCTCCTAAGCCTCCCAGGCAGGTCGACCATAGACGTCTGGAGTCTCTGTGCTCCTCTGTGATGATGTAATCCTACCTTTTTAGTGGCTCCAAGGGAGAAGCATGTGGACAGGCCAAGAGGCTTCACAGGGTTTAGAGTCAGGAGGTCAAGAGAGAGTGGCCTAGACACCACCACTGAGTGATGGTACCTCCAGGCAACAGACTGAAAACTCCATTCTGCACGGATGGCTACGAAGGGTGAGTCTTTTGGAAGAGTCTTCTTTTATTTCATCAATAGATATATATTGAGTATCTCCTATGGGTGAGGCTCTGTCTCACTTTCTGCGACTGCCAAAAACAAGGCAGACCCCATCTTTGTCCCCAAGTTATTTACAACCCATTTGGAAGACACAAATTGGAAAATGAGCATCTCCTATGACTCAGTGCTACGATGGAGGATTACTAGATCCTCTGAATACATAAAGCAGGAGCACACACTGGGTACCTTGGAGGAGGAACCAGTCAACAGGAAGGGAGAGAACGTCTACTAGTCAGAGGGAACAGCCTGTGTGAAGCCAAAGTGGCAAAGGAGGCCTGAGAGGTGTTCAGAGTGGACATTGTGTTTCTAGGGCTGGAGAGATTTGATTCAGGGCCAGAGAAGAGGTTTGGGAGAAACAGCGACTCATTATACTCTTCTATTCCCTCAACTCACAGTTTCCTTCCTCTTGGATGTTGACTTCTTTAAGTGAACATTTCAATTCATTTTTAAGATATAATTTCCCTCCTCCCAGCCTCCTAGCCTCTCCCACAACAGTTGCCATATTTTTTCGTAGTGTGGTGTTTAGATTCAAACTCGGCCCTTGGAACTGAGCGATGTCAGCGATGATGTCACACAAGGGTTACTGGAAGCCTTGGTGCTCACTCAGATCCCAAAGGCTCTTTGGAGAGGTTGTTGGTATGAGGTCTCCTGTGGGAGAGCAACTTTGGATACCAAATTACAAACGGTTCTGCCTAAATCAAGGTCCCCAACTTGTGAGAGTTTGGGACATCATCTCTACGTGGGAGGAGGAGAAACATCTTGCCGGTGACCATCCTTCCTGGTTCATCTTCACCCGGCCAGGATGGAGCGGCAATACGTGAGGAAGAGGCCTTTCTCTAAGGCCCGAGGTAAGGGTGGGAGAAAAATTCAGTCTGTGCGATGGGTGCTGGGCAGCAAGAGGTCTGATTCTCCCTGGAAACAAGGACCACAAGGGATCACCGAGGCTCTCACCTGAAAAAACTTCCAGTCAATTAGTAAACATTAAGAAATTATACTGTGAATAAATAAATGAAGGCATAAATATGTGAGTGAAGTATAGAATTCTGCTGTCATCTGAGGGGCTTTCCAGAACAGTAGCAGACAAGTCGAATCTGTGAACTCTCCTGCTTTGTTAGTGGAAAGAACGCAGGTGGGCAACTGGGGCAGTGGGTATAGGACCAGGGAGAAGTGTGGTTACAGAGACTTGTACTTAATTTTTTCATGAGACTGAATTAATATATCATTTGAATTAAAAAAACAAATATCAAATTTATCAGGAGGTTTTGGGAGTGGGTGGTGTGATGGAGCACAGTACCACACATTCATTCAGAGTTCCCAGTCAATGTAAGCTGCCACAGTCCTCAGCCTGGACTCAGGCAGAAGGTCCAGGAAGGCCCTGCCCCTCTAGCTCTGGGGATTTCCCTTCTCCTCCAAGGTCTCCTGACCATCTTTTCCTAAGGGTTTAACAGTTCTTCTAGGTAAAGACAGCTATAGTCTAGATCTTTTTTTTTTCCTCTTGTAATTGCAAAGTTTAATTTGTTTAATTGTGTTGAAAATATACATAAAACATAACTGAATAATTTCTAATGTATGAGTCAGTGATACTCATTACATTCTTCAAGTCATGTAACCATTCTCAATATCCTTTTCCAAACTTTTCTACAACCATTAACATAACCTCAATGCCCCAGTGGAAAAACTTCCCCTTCCCCCTGCCCACAACTGGCAAAGATCAATAATCTTTGCTTTCTATATATTTGCTTATTTCATATAAGTCAGATCGTACAGCATTTGCCCTATACTTAGGGCAAATACTAACTTATTCCATTTAGCATGATGTTTTCCAAGTCTAGCAGGAAAGAATTTTAAAATTCCAACTATAGCTAACCTCAGTTTCTGCTATCATTCTTAGTTATCCATTCTTTCTCCGACTAGTGTGCCCCCCTTTGTCTTCATGGTTGCTGCCCCATTCCGCCCTTCAGTGGCTGAGCCCTGCCTTCTGCTCCCTCCTTGATCTCTGTATCCTTCTAACCAACTGCTGGCATGTTCCATCTCTGAATCTTGTCTCTCTCTCGAGCTTTCCCTCCATCCAACGCACCTGACCTAGCTCCATCTCTTTCTGCATCCTGAACTCTGCAGTCCTTCCCACAGATTCAGAAACATACACAGACCTTTAGGTTGACATAGACAACCCACTGAGACATACACAGGAGAGGTGGTTGTGTGTTGTCCATCTGAAGTTCTCGCATCAAGGTTCTCAGATATGGCCATCTCTTTCTGCCTCACTTCATCTACTAAGGACTGGGCTTCTATTCCGAGAAAAACAATTTTCATCTTCTACTGTGGCTGGGTTAATAGGGGTGCAAGGAAGAGGTACACATGTAAGAATCATAACCACATATACACATTCTTCTCTTTACGTATAACTCCTCTATAAAAAGCCTTTCAGTAAAAAGAGGATGAAGGAGGGGGGGCCAAGATGGCGGACTAGGTGGACGCTACCGCGGATCCCTCTTGCAACAAAGACTCGGAAAAACAAGGGAATCGATCACATACATAACAATCTACGAACTCTGAACAACAAGCACAGACTTAGAGACGGAAAACGAACAAATACGGGCAGACAGCGACTGTTTTCAGAACTAGGAGCCAGCGCACCAGGCAGGTGACCTTTGGAGCTCAATCGGAGGCAGAGCCCAGGGGGGCAGACGGCACAGAAAGGGGGCCCACCCCTTCCCCCCCGAATCCATCCCGGGAGGAAGCCTAGCAGGTTGGCGCGGGCGGCGTAGGGGCGCAGCCGGAGGGAGAAGCACCCGGGAGGCAGTGACTGATCTGGGAGGGGGGAGAACAGCGTCCCAGCTGGGGTGCCGTCCCACCGGGAGTTAGGCGAGAAGCCGACGGGGCGCGAGCGGGTGGGGGGTCAACTATATTTCCCTAAAGTGACCCCAGGGCGGGGCCCACACGTTCGTGCGGGAGGACGCACACCCAGTCCGCGCGTGTGGCACGGCACACCAGAGGGAGAAATCCCCGGAAGTGTCTGGTCTCAAAACAGGGAAAGCAGCATCCCAGACGGGCAGTCATTCCGCTGGGATCTGGGCACGCGTGCGCACGCGCGGGCGGGGCATGAGCGCGCGCGGGCGGGGCATGAGCGCGGGGGTCCATTTTTATTACCCTGAATTGACCCAGGGGGCGGGACCACCTGGTCGTGCGAGTGACGCCCTCCCAGTTTGCGCAAGAGGTGTGGCACACCGGAAGGAGAAGTCCCCGGGAGGAACTGATTGGTCCCGAAGCGCAGAAAGTAGCGTCCCAGACAGGGTGCCGTCTTGCCGGGGCTTGGGCGCGCGCACGAGCGGGGCGTGAGCGCGGAGTCCATTTTTATTGCCCTGAATTGACCCAGGGGGCGGGCCCGCCTGGCCGTGCGGAGGAACTGATTGGTCCCGAAGCGCAGAAAGTAGCGTCCCAGATGCGGTGCCGTCCTGCCGGGGCTTGGGCGCGCGCACGAGCTGGGCGTGAGCACGGAGTCCATTTTTATTGCCCTGAATTGACCCAGGGGGCGGGCCCACCTGGCCATGCAGGTGACCCCAAACCAGTTCGCGCGAGAGGTGTGGCGCTCTGGAAGGAGAAGTCCCGGGGAGGAAGTGACTGGTTCCCGAACAGGGAAAGCAGCGTCTTAACCCGGAAGTCATCCCGCTGGGATTTGGGCGCGCGCACAGGCGGGGCGTGACCGCGGGACCTAATTATAATCGCCTGAATAGACCCTGGGGGCGGGCCCACCCGTTCGTGCGGGAAACGCCCACCCAGTGCCCACGAGCGGTGCCGCGCACCGGAGGAAGTCCCCAGGAGGAATTGACTGGTTTCCGAACAAGGAAAGCAGTGTCCTAGCCAGGGACCCGTCCAGCCCGGATTTTGGCGAACGGGGGCGGAGCGTGAACGTGTTGTTCAGCTCTATATTCTGTGGTGCTACACTCCTAGCTCTCAGATCCCTCCCCCACCCTCCCCAGGCGACCCCATTAACATCCGAATACCCGGAGCCAGAGAGAGAATTCAGATAGGGATCTGACTGCATTTTTTTTAGCTGACTACTTGGAAAATCTAGTTTCCCAGTGATGGCTCGGAGACAGCAGTCCATATCAAACCACATAAAGAAACAGACCATGACAGCTTCTCCAACCCCCCAAACAAAAGAATCAAAATCTTTCCCAAATGAAGATACAATCCTGGAATTATCAGATACAGAATATAAAAAACTAATTTACAGCATGCTTAAAGATATCACAAATGAAATTAGGATAAATGCAGAAAAAGCCAAGGAACACACTGATAAAACTGTTGAAGAACTCAAAAAGATTATTCAAGAACATAGTGGAAAAATTAGCAAGTTGCAAGAATCCATAGAGACAGCATGTAGAAATCCAAAAGATTAACAATAAAATTACAGAATTTGACAACGCAATAGAAAGTCAGAGGAGCAGACTCGAGCAATTAGAATGTAGACTGGGACTTCTGGAGGACCAGGGAAACAACACCAACATAGCTGAAAAAAAATCAGATAAAAGAATTAAAAAAAATGAAGAAACCCTAAGAATCATGTGGGACTCTATCAAGAAGGATAACTTGCGAGTAATTGGAGTCCCAGAACAGGGAGGGGGGACAGAAAACACAGAGAAAATAGTTGAAGAACTCCTGACACAAAACTTCCCTGACATCATGAAAGAAGAAAGGATATCTATCCAAGATGCTCATCGAACCCCATTTAAGATTGATCCAAAAAGAAAAACACCAAGACACATCATCATCAAACTTGCCAAAACCAAAGACAAACAGAAAATTTTAAAAGCAGCCGGGGAGAAAAGAAAGGTTTCCTTCAAGGGAGAATCAATAAGAATAAGTTCAGACTACTCAGCAGAAACCATGCAGGCAAGAAGGGAATGGGACGACATATACAGAACACTAAACGAGAAAAACTGCCAACCAAGGATCATATATCCAGCAAAACTCTCTCTGAAATATGAAGGAGAAATTAAGATATTTACAGATAAACACAAGTTTAGAGAATTTGCAAAAACTAAACCAAGACTGCAAGAAATGCTAAAGGAGATTGTTTGGCCGGATGACCAATAATATCAGGTACCAGCACAATACAAGGTCACAAAACAGAACGTCCTGATATCAACGCAACTCAAACAGGGAAAGCACAAAAACAAACAAATTAAGACTAATTCTAAAAAATAAATAAATAAACAAAATAATACACACACAGGAAATCATGGAAATCAATAGATAAACGATCAAAATAATCAAAAAGAGGGACTAAATATAGGAGGCATTGAACTGCCAGATGGAGAGTGATACAAGGCGAAATAGAAGGATACAAGTTAGGTTTTTACTTAGAAAAATAGGGGTAAATAAAAAGGTAACCACAAAAAGGAATATCAATCCCATAACTCAAGAAAAAAGCCAAGAAAAACGTAACGACTCAATAAACACAAAGTTAAACATTATGAAAATGAGGATCTCACAAGCTACTAAGAAAAACGTCTCAGCACAAAAAAGCATGTGGAAAAATGAAATGGCCAACAACACACATGAAAAGGCATCAAAATGACAGCACTAAAAACTTACTTATCTATAATTACGCTGAATGTAAATGGACTAAATGCACCAATAAAGAGACAGAGAGTCACGGACTGGATAAAAAAACACGATCCATCTATATGCTGCCTACAAGAGACACACCTTAGACTTAGAGACACAAACAAACTAAAACTCAAAGGATGGAAAAAAATATATCAAGCAAACAATAAGCAAAAAAGAAGAGGAGTAGCAATATTAATTTCTGACAAAATAGACTTTAGACTTAAATCCGCCACAAAGGATAAAGAAGGACACTATATAATGATAAAAGGGACAATTGATCAGGAAGACATAACCATATTAAATATTTACGCACCTAATGACAGGGCTGCAAGATACATAAATCAAATTTTAACAGAATTGAAAAGTGAGATAGACACCTCCACATATATAGTAGGAGACTTCAACACACCACTTTCGGAGAAGGACAGAACATCCAGTAAGAAGCTCAACAGAGACACGGAAGACCTACTTACAACAATCAACCAACTTGACCTCATTGACTTATACAGAACTCTCCACCCAACTGCTGCCAAATATACTTTTTTTTCTAGCGCACATGGAACATTCTCTAGAATAGACCACATATTAGGGCATAAAACAAATCTTTCCAGAATCCAAAACATCGAAATATTACAAAGCATCTTCTCAGACCACAAGGCAATGAAGCTAGAAATCAATAACAGAAAAACTAGGGAAAAGAAATCAAATACTTGGAAACTGAACAATACCCTCCTCAAAAAAGACTGGGTTATAGAAGACATCAAGGAGGGAATAAGGAAATTCTTAGAAAGCAACGAGAATGAAAATACTTCCTATCAAAACCTCTGGGACACAGCAAAAGCAGTGCTCAGAGGCCAATTTATATCAATAAATGCACACATACAAAAAGAAGAAAGAGACAAAATCAGAGAACTGTCCCTACAACTTGAGCAAATAGAAAGTGAGCAACAAAAGAATCCATCAGGCACCCGAAGAAAACAAATAATAAAAATTAGAGCTGAACTAAATGAATTAGAGAACAGAAAAACAATTGAAAGAATTAACAAAGCCAAAAGCTGGTTCTTTGAAAAAATTAACAAAATTGATAAACCATTGGCTAGACTGACTAAAGAAAAACAGGAAAGGAAACAAATAACCCGAATAAGAAACGAGAAGGACCACATCACAACAGAACCAAATGAAATCAAAAGAATCATATCAGATTACTACATAAAATTGTACTCTAACAAATTTGAAAACCTAGAAGAAATGGATAAATTCTTGGAACAATACTACTTACCTAAACTAACGCATTCAGAAGTAGAACAACTAAATAGACCCATAACAAAAAAAGAGATTGAAACGGTAATCAAAAAACTCCCAACAAAAAAAAGTCCTGGCCCAGATGGCTTCACTGCAGAGTTCTACCAAACCTTCAGGGAAGACTTAACACCATTACTATTGAAGGTATTTCAAAGTATAGAAAAAGACGGAATACTACCCAACTCATTCTATGAAGCTACCATCTCCCTGATACCAAAACCAGGTAAAGACATTACAAAAAAAGAAAATTTTAGACCTATATCCCTCATGAACATAGATGCAAAAATCCTTAATAAAATTCTAGCCAATAGAATCCAACAACACATCAAAAAAATAATTCACCCTGATCAAGTGGGATTTATACCAGGTATGCAAGGCTGGTTTAATATCAGAAACACCATTAATGTAATCCATCACATAAATAAAACAAAAGACAAAAACCACATGATCTTATCAATTGATGCAGAAAAGGCATTTGACAAAGTCCAGCACCCATTTATGATAAAAACTCTCACCAAAATAGGAATTGAAGGAAAATTCCTCAACATAATAAAGGGCATATATGCAAAGCCGACAGCCAATATCACTCTAAATGGAGAGAACCTGAAAGCATTTCCCTTGAGAACGGGAACCAGACAAGGATGCCCTTTATCACCACTCTTATTCAACATCGTACTTGAAGTCCTAGCCAGAGCAATTAGGCTAGACAAAGAAATAAAGGGTATCCAGATTGGTAAGGAGGAAGTAAAGCTATCACTATTTGCAGATGACATGATCGTATACATGGAAAACCCTAAGAAATCCTCCAGAAAACTACTGAAACTAATAGAAGAGTTTGGAAGAGTCTCAGGATATAAAATAAACATACAAAAATCACTTGGATTCCTCTACATCAACAAAAAGAACACCGAAGAGGAAATAACCAAATCAATACCATTCACAGTAGCCCCCAAGAAGATAAAATACTTAGGAATAAATCTTACCAAGGATGTAAAAGACCTATACAAAGAAAACTATAAAACTCTGCTACAAGAAATTCAAAAGGACACACTTAAATGGAAAAACATACCCTGCTCTTGGATAGGAAGACTTAACATAGTAAAAATGTCTATTCTACCAAAAGCCATTTATACATACAACGCACTTCCAATCCAAATACCAATGTCATACTTTAAGGGAATAGAGAAACAAATCACTAATTTCATATGGAAAGGAAAGAACCCCCGGATAAGCAAAACATTACTGAAAAAGAAGAAGAAAGTGGGAGGCCTCACCCTACCTGATTTCAGAACCTATTATATAGCTACAGTAGTCAAAACAGCCTGGTACTGGTACAACAACAGGCACATAGACCAATGGAACAGAATTGAGAATCCAGATATAAATCCATCCATTTATGAGCAGCTGATATTTGACAAAGGACCAGTGTCAGTCAATTGGGGAAATAATAGTCTTTTTAACATATGGTGCTGGCATACCTGGATATCCATTTGCAAAAGAATGAAACAGGACCCATACCTCACACCATGCACAAAAACTAACTCCAAGTGGATCAAAGACCTAAACATAAAGACTAAAACGATAAAAATCATGGAAGAAAAAATAGGATCTACCCTAGGAGCCCTAATACAGGGCATAAACAGAATACAAAACATTACCAAAAATGATGAAGAGAAACCCGATAACTGGGAGCTCCTAAAAATCAAACACCTATGCTCATCTAAAGACTTCACCAAAAGAGTAAAAAGACCACCTACAGACTGGGAAAGAATATTCAGCTATGACATCTCAGACCAGCGCCTGATCTCTAAAATCTACATGATTCTGTCAAAACTCAACCACAAAAAGACAAACAACCCAATCAAGAAGTGGGCAAAGGATATGAACACACATTTCACTAAGGAAGATATTCAGGCAGCCAACAGATACATGAGAAAATGCTCTCGATCATTAGTCATTAGAGAAATGCAAATTAAAACTACGATGAGATTCCATCTCACACCAACTAGACTGGCATTAATTCAAAAAACACAAAATAATAAATGTTGGAGAGGCTGCGGAGAGACTGGAACTCTCATACACTGCTGGTGGGGTTGTAAAATGGTACAACCACTTTGGAAATCCATCCGGCGTTATCTTAAACAGTTAGAAATAGAACTACCATACAACCCAGAAATCCCACTCCTCGGAATATACCCTAAAAATACAAGACCCTTCACACAAACAGATATATGCACACCCATGTTTATTGCAGCTCTGTTTACAATAGCAAAAAGCTGGAAGCAACCAAGATGTCCATCAACGGACGAATGGGTAAATAAATTGTGGTATATTCACACAATGGAATACTACGCATCGATAAAGAACAGTGACGAATCTCTGAAACACTTCATAACATGGAGGAATCTGGAAGGCATTATGCTGAGCGAAATGAGTCAGTTGCAAAAGGACAAATATTGTATAAGACCACTATTATAAGATCTTGAGAAATAGAAAAAACGGAAAAGAACACATACTTTTGTGGTTACAAAGGGGGGAGGGAGGGAGGGAGGGAGGGAGAGGGCTTTTTATTGATCAATCTGTAGATGGGAACTGCTTTGGGTGAAGGGAAAGACAACACTCAAAACATGGAAGGTCAGCCTAATTGGACAGGATTAAAAGTAAAGAGGTTTCCGAGATAAAATGAAAGCTTCAAAGGATAGCGAAGCAGGGGCTGGGGTCTGGGGAACTTGGTTTGAGAGGACTTCTAAATCAATGGGCAAAACAATTCTATTATGAAAACACTCTGCATCCCACTTTGAATTGTGGCACCTGGGGTCCTAAATGCCAACAAGCAGCCATCTAAAATACATTAATTGGTCTCAACCCACCGGGAGCAAAGGCAAAGGAAGAACACCAAGGTCACACGACAACTAAGAACCCAAGAGACAGAAAGGGCCACTTGAACCAGAGACCTACAATATCCTGAGACCAGAAGAACTAGTTGGTGCCTGGCCACAATCGATGTCTGCCCTGTCAGGGAACACAACAGACAACTCCTGAGGGAGCAGGAGACCAATGGGATGCAGACCCCAAATTCTCATTAAAAGACCACACCTAATGGTATGATTGCGACTAGAGGAATCCCAGAGACAATGCTCCCCAGAACTTCTGATGGCACAGGACAGGAACCATCCCCGAAGACAAATCATCAGGCATGAAAAGGACTGGTCAGTGCGGGGGGGAGAGATACTGATGAAGAGTGAGCTAATTAAATCAGGTGGACACAGGAGAGTGTGTTGGCAACTCTTGACTGGAGAGGGGATGGGAAGATAGAGAGAGAGGGAAGAAGGTAAAATTGGCACGAAACGAGAGACTGTAAGGGCTGACTCAATAGGGGGAGAGCAAGTGGGAGAAGGGAGTAAGATGTATGTAAACCTACATGTGACAGACTGATTGGAATGGTAAATGTTCACTTGAAGCTTAATAAAAATTAAAAAAAAAAAAAAAAAGAGGATGAAAAGAGGTGACCATTGCTCTGGAGTGTTTACCCTCCAAATTTACTAAGAATATCACCCGCATACAAAACGTCAAGAAACACATTTATTATGAAGCTTCAGGGGAATGAGGTCATTTCTAAGTTCCAAAGGAACAAATTCATTGGAATTCAATAAATGTGGAATTAAAGAAAAATAACTTCTTAAAAAATGAACTACCATAAACAGTGCCACTTTACAATTGAGACTTTGTCTTCCACAGCAGTGCCCCCAAAGGGTGGTGGGTCTCTGGGGAAGAAGAAACCATGGGGTCTGCAGAGGTGGAGGATGTGGTGATGGAAAGGCCTCCAGGGGTCCCTATGACCAAAGCTTTGGGCTCACATGTGAGGATGAGGACCCTGAAAGCTCAAGTAAATTACTCTCTATTCTCAGAGGTATCTATCCAAGAGGAAAATGCGCAAGAGTCAACAACATCCCAAGAAAAAAGTCGAAGCTCCAGGCCAAGGAAGATTCCAAAACAATCCAAAAACTCTTTTCTGTCATCTTCCACCGAGCAGACCTCTCATTCCTCCAGCTACGGGGCTGCCCCAGGAAAGCGATGGGTCAGGTGCGCATATTTCACCAAGGTGCGCACGGTCAAGGGGGTGGCGGTCGCCTGGCAGACCAAAACCTCCTTTGTTCCCGTGGGCAAGATGCCCCAGGTCTTTGAGGCCGAGCTCTCTGAGGAGAGCACCATCGGCTCTGCCCCCAGTCTGGCCAACACTGAGTCCCTGGTCAGCAACCTGGAGCCCTGGCAGGAGGGGCCCCAGGCCTGTACCCAGGAGCCCACTGACCAAGGGGAGGAGCATGCTGAGAGACCCCGCGCAACCACCCCGGAGTCGCTGGTGACCCGTGAGCATGGCCTCCGCTGCGTGGCCTGCTGCCACGTGTTCAAGTCCCGGGAGGCCCTGGTTGCGCACGCGGAGCATGGTGTGAGCCAGGGCTTCAGCTGCCGGGTCTTCTTCAAAGAGCTGCTGGAGAGGCGGCTGCCAGGCTCAGTCCATCGAAGGCCCAGACGCTGCCACCAGCTGGCCAGGCGTTGCCTGTTGGCCGCCAAGAGGAGGGAGGTGAGGGAGAAGAGAGCGGTCTGCAGGTGCCTGGAGGAGCAGCTGGAGAAGCAGAGAGAAGAACTGAAGAGGCTGAGGCACCAGCTGGACAGGCTGCAGAGGCAGGAGGCCAGGCTGCAGAATGCGCAGGCGCACCACCGAGGCCACAGGGGAAAGCGCCTGAAGACGTGCTAGAACCTCGGGATTAGGAGGAGCAGGGCCTTTGGGCTGGAAACGTGGGCCCTTCAGGAGAGACCTCCATTCAGGTTCGTTTAACCCAGCCCCCGTGGAAGATCATACCCTCCTTCCACTGTGACCCCAACCCTCCCAACCCAAGTGCATAGAGAACTCCAGCCCTAGGGGGATCTGGATAGAAGAAGCCCCAGATAGCTGACTGCAGACACCAGGTCCCCTCAGAGGCTCCCCTGGCCCAGGAGAGGACAGGACAGGCCTCATCTGGATGGTGAGATCTTGGGACCCTAAGGATGAGTGCAGTGTAAGTTGGGAGAGGGAAATGGGATTTCAGTGGCACTTGGGAGGATGGGAGGGGCCCTGCTGAGGTGTGATGGTGAAGGGGGTGTCACTGAGTTCTTTGGAGGAGAAGGAATCAGAGAGATAGCAGGCTGTTGGGAAACACGCCTGCAGGTGAGCAGTGGACATAAAGCCCTAAACAAACAACTCTGGGTCCCTTCCCAGCAGTATAGAGGCAGAGAAAGAAGCAGGGCTTGGTAGGAGGAGAGGAGGGCAGGTTGAAGGAAAATGAACTCACCCCAGCCATGTCTTCTGGTCTCCTAGGGTGAATTTGGGTTTATGATTGGGATGCGTCCTTTTTGCCACATTGGGGGAATGTAAGTGGGAGGCGGTGTAGAAAAATCCCCCTGGGTGTTAACCATTTCTGGATAAAAGATGATCCAGGACTTGCAGGATATTTCCTGTAGAGCATGTCCTAGGGGAAGGGGTAGAGCTTTGGAACTTTTTCTTCTCCTTAAAATCAAGCTGTACATTCTGGTTCTTGACATGTCAAAGAAACTTGCTAATTTTCTTTTTGTTTTCCTGTGGTCAAATCTGACCTGTCCTGAGGCCAAGAACTGGAAGAAAAAGGCCCTCTGAGGTGAAAGAACCAAAAGAGAGGACAAGCTTCAAACCCAGGGAGAGCAGCGAGAGCACAGGTGATCAGAGGTAATGGTGGGAAGGGGCAGATTCAGGCCCAGACTCAACAGTGGACAACAAAGCCCCAGTCTCAGTCGCGACATCAAATCCCAAGTCTGGGGAAGCCCTGGACATGACAGGGGTGTATCCATCTCCCTGGGAGATGAGACCAAAAGTATCACAGGGAACCCCCCAGGGGCAGAGGAATGGAGGGCAGGGCCTCTAGGATGGGCACCTCCATATACAGTCTGTCCTGTGTGTATTCCTCAGAGTGACAGAGACAGCTCCTGCGAGGCAGAGGGTCAGAGGCAGAAAAGAACCAAGGTGTTCAGACCAGGTAAATTCTGCAGTCTCCTAAGGATCCAAAACGAAAAATCAGAGATTCTCAGAGGTATCAGGGTGGGAGGGGTTGGCATTCCCAGGTTGGGAGAGGCTGGCTGGGGAGGTGCTGCTTTCTGAAATCTTTTCATCAACATCTTTCTTCTTAAAAGCTACCTTCCCAGTTGATGTCCTCTATGATCTAGGCTCAGACCTGAATGGGGCCTAGAATGCACAAAGGCGGGTTATCCAGTGGGGCTAGGCAGGGAGGAGGTGGAAGCAGCATATCCGGGAAGGAGAATCTTCTAGAGGCGCATGAGTTACCTAGTGAATTGCACATGGCGTCCAGCCTTCTGAATTTAGCTGTAGACGTGTGCTTTCAAGACGTCTTTGAGGGGTAACTCTACTGACTTCCCAAAATTATTTTTGGTCATTTCCAGTTATAGAGACCAGAAGAACTCACTGGCTCCAAGAACAACAAGAAATCCACTGGATCTGATTATTACTTTCTGCGGTGTGCTCTCCTGCCAGTGATTCAAATCTTTTGTCTGTCATTCTAGAGAATTTTCACCTATTTTAAATATCTAACAAAACACGTTAAAATATACATATATCTATGATGTTTATGAATTTCCAAAGCTCTGAAATTGTTTTTTATTACATTTGCAAGATTACAGATTTGTATGACAAAAAAATTTATGTCAGGGTCCCACCCTCATATGTAATTTGGTCCTGCTCCCCCAAGGTATCCAATGTTAATAGACACACGTGTATCCTTCCCTACACCTCTCTGCAGGGACACATATACACAGTCACAGGTACACAAGTACATCTGCTGGGGTGTTTACTTTTATGGAAGCCTGGTCACACTCTACCCACATTGCTCTCGCCCCTTATTTCACTTGATATTCTACCTTGATTCTCTTTAAGTCATTAGATATGGCACTGACACTATATTTTTTGATCTTTTAACTTACATGAATAATTTAAATAGATGATATCAATTCAGTACACTTTATCTGGACTTCTACATGTTGTTGTCAGAAGCTATCAAGTCAGTTCTGACTCACAGTGGCCCTTTGCACCACAGAACAAAACACCACCCGGTCACGTGCAATTGTAATAATCTTTGCTATATTTGAGCACACTGTTGCAGCCACCGTATCAATCTCACTGAGGGTCTTCCTCTTTTTCACTGGACCTCTGCTTTACCAAGCATGATGTCCCTTTCCAGGGACTGGTCCCTCCCTCTTGATAACATGGCCAAAGCCATCCTTGCTTCTAAGGAATATTCTGGCTTTCTCCCTTTAAGACAGATTTGTTCGTCCATACATAACACTACTAAGATGGAAACATTATCATCCATGCTTTTTAAGTCCACTCTTCTTGCGTGTTCTAGCTCTCCTCCCCCTGTTCTTTCCTGCAAGTGAATCCAAGATAATTCAGCTTAAGAATGTGGTAAGTAGTCTCTCTTATCCTTGCTTAAACAAGCACACAGACTTATACACACTCATAAACATAAACAGGTATCCAAGCATATTCAAACAATTGATATTGTTTAACCCAGATGTGCTCATTTTATGTACACTTCTCTGCATGCACCTTGATTTTTTCAGTAATACTTCAATAATACTTCACAGAGATTTTTCCCACTCAACTACTACAACTCATTTATTGATGACGTAGCTTTACCATAAGTTATCTATCATTCAACTATCAATGTACAGTCAATGTTTGGTCAACACTAATAATAACTATCCTTTGTGTACTACAGGATCTGTTTCTGTGGAATAGACTCCATAGAGTGAGATTTCCAGTTCAAAGTATGTTTCAAAAGTACAGAGCCATGGCCGTGTCTTTCCCCTACAGGCTGTCCTAAAGCACCTTTCCAGCCATGTCTCAGGGTATCCTTCTCCCCACAGCCCAGCCAGCTATAGATGGTGTTGATTTTTGAATTGTGCCAGTTTCACTGGGATTTTGATATTTTCTAAACTACCAGTGTTTTTGAGCAACTTGGACTATGTTTATTGGGCATGTGGATTTGCTGTGAACGATCTGTTTGAATTCCCTGTTCATTTCTCAAGTGCTTAACTTTTATCCTTCTGTGTAAAATGGAAATTGTTATTAAGTCTTGTCATCTCCATTTCACATGATTTTCCAAATCTATCATTTGTGTATCACATTTTTGCAAGCTTTGTCCCCCAGAACGATCACTTGAGTCAGCACCATTTATTAAATAAATATAATTTTCTCAAAATACCGCCTTTGTATCAATGGTTATTGTGAGTTCTTAGCAGATTTTGTTTCATTGGTCGACTTGTCAGTTTCTATGCTATGTAATATCAATTTGTTCTGTTACCTGAAGAGGTAGACACCTGTTAGTATCCTGCTTTTTCATGTTTTTCTTCTCTATACCTTTTAAAGCAGCCGCAGTGTTGCAGTGATTAAGTGCTCATCTGCTAATCCAAAGAAGGTTTGGTAGGTCGAACCCACCAGGGGGCACTGAGGAGAAAGACCTGTTGTTCTGCTCCCATAATGATCACAGTCTAGAAAACCCTATGGGGCAGTGAAATGGGATCACTATGAGTCAGAAATGGACTCCAAGTCTCCTAACACCAGCAACATCCTCTGCTATCTACTGTACTATTTGTAGCATACGATTACTGTATACAATTCAAAAACAACTATCTTAATATTCCGACTGGAAATACATTCCACTTATATATTAGTTTTAGGGACCTCCATTTGATTGACCAGACTTCTCATTTGAAAATATGGCATATTTTTTGCATATATTCAGGTTTCATTTTATGTACTTTAGTACATTAGTTTTCGTCACAGAACTCCTTTGCTGCTCTGGTCAAAACAATGTTTTCCTAAATATTTTACAGTTTTGAACACAGTTTGATCCAGTCAAGTAGTAGGGGAAAGAGAACGGTCTGCCCTTCTCACCCTTGCCAATTTGAGACCCTCATGTCTATACTGGAGAGAAATCATTGATTTTGATATATTTGTCTTTTATTCAGGTATGCAATTATATCATCATTCTTTGAAAAATCTCTTATTATACTAGTTATTTAAATTTTCTTGTTTATTCCTTCACCTTAAAACTATGTTGAGTGATACCAAAATTTTTGTCTAGTTCCAAATTTATCAGAATGAGTTGAATATTAATTTTCCATTTATCTCACACCTGCTAAGTTTGGGGACAATCTATTATGCCCCAATAGATAACTACTACTGTGACCTGCTGACCATTATTGTAATCACACACAACTTGTTTCTGACAGTTAAGTACTTCCACCTGGCCTCTGTTGAGCTGGGATCCCATGATTTGCATTGCTACTAGGCAGCCCAGCTCCCACTAACAACCTGAGCCTATAGACGATTGTTGCTGTTAGTTGTCATCAAGTCATTTCTGACTCATGACCACCCCATGTGGGCATAGTAGAACAAACTGTTCAACAGTGTTTTGAAGGCTTTCATCCTTTAGTAGCAGATGGCCAGGAATGTCTTCCAACGATCCTCTGAGTAAGTTCAAACTGCCAAACTTTCAGATAATAGTCAAGCACTTAAATGTTTGTGGCGCCCAGGGACTCCCTACAAAGTATACATATTGGTAAGCTCTATGTTGCTGGTGCTCCCCTCATCTCCGCATTCCTTATTCTTCTGATGAAATGGGTATCCTTCAGGACCTCCAAGAAATGGTCTTAGAGAAGACTAACTCAGACATGCCCACATATTGGAGGCTTTTAATCCCTCTTCCAACATCTGACACAGCAGGTCTGGCATTTCAATTTCAGAGAATGTGGGCCATTGCCTTTTCAAAGCTTCCAAAAGCAATCCCACAGCATATTAAACCCATTTCCAGAACCCTTGCTACGGCAATAAATCCTTGTCAACAAACACTCCTTGACCCAACTTTATGTTAAACGCCCCTTGACTCAGCACCTTCAGCACCCACTCCTCAGCACACCCCTGTCCTGCTCACACAAGGCAACCAGGTCTTGCAGCTCCTTCAGTGTACAGTCCCTCCCCACCAACCACAACAGCACTGCCCCCGGTGGCTGTGCTGGTATCTGACAACTAAGTATCTGGACAAATGCATGGGACACTATCTCAGGACTCTGCAAAGGAAAGTGTTGAAGGTGGATGGGGGCGGGGCGGAACCAGAACATAAAGCATGAACATTCCAGAGGCTGAAATTAAATGAGCCCAAATCTCAGAGCTGCACAACCGTTGTGGACAGAAATAGCTCAGAGAGAAGCCCTCTCTCATATAAATGGGATAGAAGGTCCGTAAAGGAGAGAGACAGGCAGGTGGGCAGGTGGGCAGACACCTGAAACTCTGGCAGAGGAGAATCCTTCTCTCTGACCAGAGTGTGGAAGAACCAAATATTGTAGAGAAAGCTCCATTACATTTTCTCTCTCTCTGCTGTTAACTGGCACCTAGTCAATTCTACCTCAAAGGGTGAGACTTTTCAAAAGCAGATCGCCAGGCTTGTCTTCTGAGGCGCTTCTTGACAGGTTCAAACTGCCAGCCTTTTGGCTGGTTGTCCAGGGCTTTGGCCCCATAGGTAGAACCAATCACTTATGTGCACAACAGAATGAGGAGATTAAAGCCCCAGCATTTCCACCAGTGGGCCAGGAAAGCACTCCTTCAGAACTCAGAAAGCAGAAGAGAAAGAGAGAGAGGAGGCTGTGCAAGAAAGAGATTCTGCAGACTTCCTATGAACTCCTGGTTCACCCCCCAGATGCATATGCATTGCCCTGACCCTAAGAAGCATTATCAAATCCTTTAAGACCCGCACTAAGGGTTAGAACGCCATCAAGGTTCCATACTGATTGGCGCTCACATAGATTAGACTTTAATACAGCTGCAAAGCCTTCAAAAATTGAACTAACATTTGAACCACAGAATACAGAAGATGGGACAGAACTTGGAGCCTGAACATAACTGGGTCAATTGACTGCTAAAAAAAAAAAAATTCTCCATAAAATTTTTGTAGGACTTGTAGTCTCGAAATCATAAGACACAGATTTTAAAACGCTATTCTAATCATTCTCCAAGAAATAACACGGACACTTTTTAAATAAATGGAAAGATAATAGGTGCTATTTGCAAATGAAAATTTTACATGTTAAAAGTACAATGGTAGAAATCAAAAATTCAGTTGATATTTTCACAATAGCAGAATGGTGATGACAGAGAAAAAACTAAATACTTGAAATAGATCAGTAGAAAATATCCATTCTGCAAACAGAGAGGAAAATATGGAAAAAAATGGACAGTGCCTCAAGAACTAGACAAAAAGTCTATTTATTGGAACTCCAGAAGAAGTGGAGAAAATGTGTGGTGTAGAAAATAGTGTTTGAAGAAATACTGGCTGAACAGTTTCCAAATGTGGTGAAAGACATAAACTTACAGATTCAAGAAGTTCAGCAAAGCACAGCAAGTTAAAGAATTCTATGCCCCAATGCCGAATTTGCACAAAAATATTCTGCGGGTTATGGTTTTTTTTTGCCAACTCAGTGGGCCTTACCCCACATCCCAAGTATATCTGTAAGTACACTACTCTTTTTTTTTTTTTTTTTTAACAGCAGCATGTAAAAAGAAAAAAACAGTGTACTGTACTTACAGACATACCCGGGAGGGGAAAACAGTTGACATACATATATATATAGAACATGTGTTATTTGCATAAGAATGCTATACATCATAATCAACTGCAGAATAACAAAGGTGAAGAAAATACTCAGGAAGGAGGTAGAGAGAAAACAACACATTTCACCTGAGAAAAACAATTTGAATGACTCTGTATTCACTATCAGAAGCCAAGGAAGCCAAAAAACTAGATTGTGAAACAACATTTTTTCAACCCTGAAAGATGGAAATATTAACCCAGAATTCTATGTATCATGTATCTATGTATCATTACCTTCAGGAGTAAAGCACAAATAATGCCATTCTTAGGGGAAGGAAAACTGAGAGAATTCATCACCACCAGACTTCTAAGTGAAACACTAAGGGAAGTACTTCAGGTGGTAGACTTGGAATTTCAGTTGTTATTTAAGGAAAGCAGAAAACGTGGAAACTATGTGGTTAATATACTACGTCAACACTGTAGTTATTGCACAACATGGCGCTGGACAAGCCTCTTCGGAAAGTTTTTCCAGTCTCTTGGAAACGCTTGGAAATACATCCTGGCAAATCATTATCAGAGAATGGAATTAATTTTGACAACACCTGAGGGATGTCTGTAGTCAAGTCTCGTCAATAAACTGGAAAATAAATTTTCTGACTGAAACTAAGGTGTGGTAACAAAACATGAGCCTCAGTTCCCACGTGGCCATGAGCTGGCTCTGAAGGCCAGCCTTCCCCAGAGAGGCATTTCAAGCACATTGGGAGCAATGGCTTCCTGTTGTTATTGCTAGGTGCCATCAAGTGGGTTTCTGAGTCATTGTGGCCCAGTGTAAAAGGAGAACTGCCCCGATAGGGTTTCCTGGTTTGTAATCTTAATGGAAGCAGTTGCCAGGTCTTTACTCCTTAGAGCCTTTTGGTGGGTTCAAAAAACTAACGTTCGGTTAACAGCCTAGTGCTCAAACTTGGCACCACCTGGGCTCCTTGGAGCAATGGCAGCACCACAGAATTTGGTAGAAACCTTCCCATAGGCCTTCTCTGAGAGGTAACCCCTTGCTTAAGGACCAAGTTTAGGTTTTATATACAGTCATTCTACATAAAGTCTAGATAAGAATTACAGTGCTTCCTTGAGCGGAGAATATTGTATATGCCCTCCATAAACAAAATGTGTCAAGGGCAAAGTTTAATATTAAACCAAGGCATTTCCCGTCAGTCCTTACCTGAGAGGGTCTTCGTGAGAATTTCCTGAGACTCTTGGAAAAGGACTTAGTAGACACTGCTTCTTTTCACCTCTTCGCTCCTGAACAGAAACCGCTGCTAAGAGGTCATGTGTCAAGCCCCAAACGCCTCTTCTTATCCTGAATGTAAGCCGTGTAATAAGACCAGGAACTAGGCATTCAGCTGGGTGAGGAAACCCAGGAGTATTTCCTGTCTTCAACACCTTCCAGTTCCAGCGAAATCCTGTTACAAGTCACTAGATCAGCCCAGGAGCTGGAAGACTGAAATTCCTGGTCCTCTGACAACTGGGAAGGGCAGGGTGGGGTTAGGCAGAGCCTCCTTGACCATCACTTGCCCCAAGAGGCTCTGGAGGCTGCTTCATGTTATAAGTCAAAGGCCCTTCCAGCCCAGGCACATAAGAGCAGGGGAAGACTTTGTCCATTGAAAGAAAAGACGGGCACAGGAGTGGCAGGTTTTAGGGCACTCAGCATTGGTCAGCTTTGCGACTTCAGGACATCCTGGCTCATGGTCGCCTTCACGACTGGGCCTTTATAGCCTCTTCACCTCTCCGTCCTTCCCAGTTTTCTCCCAGCACCATGAGCTGTGGCTTCTGTTAGTTTCAATGATTTCAGTATTTCAGTAGCTCCTCACCCCACTCAGGGGAGGCAGTTTTGCAGACTGCGGGACACAAATCCACAGTGCTGTTTACGTGTCCTTCAGCAGAAACACTTCTGAGGGTACAAGTTGGCCTCAAAGATTCTGAGACCCAGGGAGGGAGAAGCCCAGGGGGAGGGTCACTGGCTTCAGGAAGTGTCAGCACTCTCAAGGGTCATGTCCCTGGGGTCATGCCCAACTGCAGGAAAAACGAAGTGGGCTCTGAGGCTCTGTGTGTTGACCGTCCAGTACACAGGCCCTGGAAGCCTTGGAAGGATTCTGTCTTAGTCTAACCCAGCACTGGGGAAATCCTCACAGGGTAACAGCAGTGATATGCCTGGGGATCTTTATTCTAAAAGTCTCAAAGCAGTTGATACAGTCTTGTGAGGTGGGAGATGAGAAAGCTTGGGACCACCGAGAGAGGGTGGCAAAAGAAGGAAGACTTTATCACTCCCTCTGTTCAAGTTTTTTTTTTTTTTTAATTCCAACTGGGGCTCTAAACAGGTCTTTGTTGTTAAAGTTGTATTTCTCTGTGTTAATTTATGATCCTTAACTCAAATCTAGAGTTTCGAGCTCATTTTGATAATTCCTCTTTAGTCTGTGGAGACAGGAGTCTGCCTTCAGCCAGTGGTGAGAGTGGAAGAAATAAAGTCCCTAGTCCAGACTGGGGCAGGCTCTGCTGCTCCACAAACTAGGGGTGCGGTCCCTGAAGAGCCCTTCTGAGGACAGCACAGGAGGGGCGTCCCGCCTGGAGAAAGGGCAGAGGGGGGTGGGGGATTGTTTGTGTGAGCAGTGTGGCCTCTGTGGCTTCACCTTCTCCTCCTGGAAGTGCAACCTGGGGCCCTTCACGTGTGGAGCCAGAGTCCGAGGGTGACCACAACTCTCCCACCCTTTCTGGTTCACCCTCTGGACCCAAGTCCCCATACGCCTCCTCTGCCCTCCTATTCCAGCATAAGCACTGTGACTGGGCTCAGGGGTGTACCCTGGGACTTGACCTCTGTAGCCTCAGGCTTCCTCTAGTTCTGGTGGGACCTGTGAGCCTAGCGGGTCTGAGTTCAGGGCAAGGCTGGGTGGGCTGGGACTCTCGCGAAAGGCTCCTGCAGCCAGCTGCTTTCTAATGCACATGAGATTGTGGTGGGGCAGCCTCCGAGCTGGCACCTCCCCTGGGCGCGCCTCTCCACACAGCCCTGCCCAGTTCCCTCCCCCCCGCCCCCGCAACCGCCCAACCACCTCCTCCTGCCTCCTAGTTCTAGAGGAGTGCTCTTTTGATGCGTATTTGCAACTGGCACCGCATGGCCCTGCACAGAGTCAATCAAGCTAATGACCTCAACCTGAAGGGCACAACTTTGAAACTGCTAGATACCTGGGAAATGAACACACAAAAAAAAAAAAGAGGAGAAACACTTAACAACAGTTACAAAAAAAGTTATATGGGACTGTATTCTCACATCATGGACTCAAAGATGCTGGGTTGTATTTTTGTTTGCAAACAAGTCTTAGATAAGGGAATTGGTGCCAGGAATAGATGTAGAGTCTGACTTTGGAAAAATGAGGGAAAATCTGGGATTGATTAATTGACGTGGATGAGACTGAAAATAGTGATAACAACATAACATTTAAAGATGAAACCCTAGCAGCCTAGAACATGCAGTGGAAATTTTTCTAAGTAGCACCAGAAAAGACCTTTAATCACTACACAAAATGGGTCAGTAGTTCAAGATCTCCCTAAGAAAATAGGAGGCCGAGACCACTTTCATTCAGGTTGCAGCAAACAAGCAAGAAACAGAGCATTTTAATCTTGTGCAAAGTCAGAAAAGAAGAGAAAAAGATGAGATGCTCCTCTACTTCATCCCTAAGGCTAGTTTAATATTGACACCATATTAGACAAGGATGGTAGAAGAAGAGTTACAGGGCAAGCACACTAAGTAACTGAAATGCAAAAACCTACATAAAATACTGGCAAAGGAAATCCAGCAAAGTATAAACCATGTAATATGCCATCATCAAGGGGGTTTATCGTCAGCATGCAAGCTTGAGTGAACATTAAAGATTTAATAATTTAATTCACCATAAGCATAGATGGAAGAAGAAAAGACATGCTCATCTCAAGAGATGGGGACAAAGCAGTTGATAAAATCCAATCACACTGAGAGATAAGGACGCTGAGCAATCATGGACCAGAAAAGGAGTTCCTTAAGTTGGAAAAATACAACTGGCATGATAGTTCATGGTGAAATGCGGGACATTCTCTTTAAAATTAATTAGCATTAAAATAAGGATGCTTTCCCAATTTGAAGACTGGCCTCTGGCGTCTTAAACATTAGAAAGCAGCCATCTAAGGTGCATCCATTGGTGTCAACCCACATGGATCAAAGGAGAATGAAGAACACCAAGGACATGAGGTGATCACGAGCCCAAGAGGCAGAAAGGGCCGCATGAATCAGCTACTACATCATCCTGAGACCAGAAGAACTAGATGGTGCCCGACTACTACCAATGACTGCCCTGACAGGGAACACAACAGAGAAACCCTGAGGGAGCAGGAGAACACTGGGATGCACACCCCAAATTCTCATAAATTCATACTTAATGGTCTTACTGAGACTGGAAGGATCCCAGTGGTCATGGCCCCCAGACCTTCCGTTGCCCCAGGACAGGAAACATTCCCGAAGCCAACCCTTCAGACATGGATTGGACTGGACAATGGGTTGGAGAGGGATGCTGGTGAGGAGTGAGCTTCTTGGATCAGGTGGACACTTGAGACTATGTTGGCATCTCCTGCCTGGAAGGGAGATGAGAGGGTGGAGGGGGTTTAGAAGCTGTGAAAAGGACACGAAAAGAGAGAGTGGAGGGAGAGAGCAGGCTGCCTCATTAGGGGGAGAGTAATTGGGCGTGTGTAGCAAGGTGTATATGCGTTTTTGTGTGAGAGACTGACTTGATTTGAAAACTTTCACTTAAAGCACACAAAAAAATATTAAAAAAATAAGGATGCTTTCTATCATTATTTATATTAAATATTTAACACTGGAGGCCCAAGCTAGAACAAAATGACAACAAAAAGAAGGAAAAGCTGCAACTGCTATTACTCATAGATTACAGAAATGCCTCCACAGAAAAATTAACAAACCATTGAAATTAATGCTAGTCAATCATAAATATAAACTAAAAAATAAACTGCATTTCTATGCATCAGCATCAAGCCAACTCTGTTGTAGCTCTTAGTGAAGGCAGAGGACACCGATAAGGAAATAGCAGGATTCGGGTGGGCTAGACAAGGAGGGGAGAACACTATTTTACACCAGGCTTCATGTATAACCATGGGTATGTGTTAGTCATCTAGTGCTGCCATAAGAAAAAAATAACACAATTGGGTGGCTTTAAAGAACAGATATTTATTTTCTCACAGTTCGGGAGGCTAGAAGTAGGAATTCAGGGCATGGCTCATGTCTACTTCAGCTTCTAGCAGCTTCCAGCCACCCTTTGCGATCCTGGCCTTGTAGATTATCTTCCCCTTTGTCTGTCTCCTTCTTCCCCTGTTTGTGTCTATGTCTATTCTGTTCTTTTTGTAACTCAGAAGGGATTAGGTTTAGGACCCACCCTACACTGGTATGGCCTCATTAAAGTAATTTTAAAAATCCCCTATTTGCAAATCAGGTCACATTTATAGGTACAGTAGTTAGGATTTCAACGTACCTTTGGGGTTACACAATTCAGTCCATATAGTACCCTCACCAGATATTCTAGGCTGAGAGTACAAATACGAGCAGCTGAGAGTTCTATTTTTTGTCTATATTAGTTGGCTATCACTTGTCTGAATCCACCCATATAAACTTTGGAGCAACTTATTACGAAGGACCAGGCCAACCTTTATTAGCCATGTCCATTATGTGGAAAAACGCACACATTCCCATCACTGAAGCCCTGAGAAATTCATCCATAAGGGTGGAATGGGGTTGGGACCAAGAATTGTTTCATGGCGTTGATAACATGGCACAGCTGTTAGACATCTACGTGGAGATGGCAGGTAATAATACTGACAGCTAACACTTACTGGTGCCAGGACTCCTGTGAGGGCTTCTCCTTTCTTAAGATACTTGCTCTGCATGATACCCATGTGAGGAATGTATCATTATAAGGCACATTTTACAGATGAAGAACTCGGTACAGAGAGTTACGCTGACCTTTGAATAGAAGTCATGAACCAGGAGGAGTTGAAATGGATGGAGGTGTAAACATCACATCCTCAGCTACAGACAGACAGCAACCGACTCACTGAGGCATCCTAGAGAGAGGGTGTCAGTAGAGAGAGAGGACTAAGCACTGAGCCTGAGGGCACTCTGACATCTAGAAGCCGGACAGATGAACGGCAGCCAACAAAGCTCTCTGAAGTCCAGTGTGGTTCCTGGAGCATGGTCCGTCCTTTCTCTGGACTGCATTTTACCAGTCCCCTTCCCACCCGCACTGGGTGTCCCCTTCACAATGGCAGGGACAATGTGTACTTTCACCACTGCGTCCACATGATGTAGACTATTCCTGGCACATGGAATCTTTATCTGAAATTCCACAGCACATCTCTAGAGGCTCATGTTCTCATAGCTTCTGTCGCCTCTGCAGCCCCTGCTTCTGTCTGTCCGTCTGCTGGGCTGCACCACATGGAACCAGTTATGAAATTCAAGCCCATCTTACACTCGCCAAGGTCCTACTCACACAAAATTTGTATTAGCTTAAAAGAAAAGGTGTGTAGATAAGATACATAAGGGATTTAATTGCAGAAAACAAACCTTAAAATGAAATGGCTGGGAATGGTGGGCCTCCCTTTGTAAAAAGGCGTCTCTGTACAGACTACGGGAAAATGCAGTTAAGATATGGGTCATGGGAAAAGGAGCGTTTGTAGCAATTTGGTAATCACTCAGACCACCTGTAAAAATGTTTTCATCCTTTTTCCCATACCTTACACAAAACAAAATTCCAGATGGATCAAATACTTAAAATTAAAATATGCAACCATAAAAATTTTAGAAGTTTTTATTTTCTTTTTATTGATAAAAGAGAAAGACTTTTTAAAAATCCCAAAATATGAAGGCTAAAACTGTTAAGATCTATATAGATCTTTGGCATATCAAAAAGTACATGAAGAGAGTAAAAATACAGGCAAAAAGCTGAAAAAAAGTTTGCAGGCTAAGGATTTGAATAGAGATTTCTCGAAATCAGATGTAGAAACTCTCAACAAGCACAGGAAAAGAAGCGTAACCTCATTAGTCATCAGGAAAATGCAAATCTAAACTAAAGTGCACTATTATTTCAAAACCAGTAAGACCGTTAAACTCAACAGGATGGACAACAAGTGTCGGCGACGATGTGGAGAAGCTGGAATACCGCTGGTGGAAATGTAAAATGATCCAATTGTTTTGGAAAATGGTTTGGCAATTCTGCAGACAGTTAAACACAGAATTACCATACAACACTGCAATTGCACTCCTAGGTCTGCACCCGGAGAATCAAAAGCATGTTCACATACAAACTCACACAGAGGATTCCTAGTAGTGTTATTCATAACAGCCAAAATGTGGAGAGAACCCAAATGTCATGACCTGATAGACAGGATGTGGTATATTCATAGACTGGAATATTACTCAGCCACAAAAAGGCACCAAGTACTGATACATGCCACAACATGGATGAACCTTGAGAACATTACGCTAAATGAAAGAAGCCAAACACAAATGACCGCATCGTGTATGATTCCATTTACATGAAATGTCCAGAACAAACCAACACAGACAGAAGTAGATTAGTGGTTGCTACGGCGTGGAGGAAAGGAGTAATGAGGATGACTGTTAATACGCCTTTATTTACAGGGCACTGAAAATATTCTGAAGCTAGACAGTGGTGACTGTTGTGCCAAGTCTGCCCATATACTAAAAGCCACGGTATTGTGCATATATTCAAAGGCAGTGTTACAGCAGGTGAGTTGTATCTCAATAGAAATATTTGTGATTCCTAAAAGACTAACTTTTCAATTAACATATAGAACCTATAAATCAGTAGGGAAAAAACAATCCAATTTTAAAATGTCTCCCTCCAGAGCAAAGGGAAGGGGGTACATTCCATCCATACAGCTTATTTTTTTATCTCTTCATTATTCAAGTTCTATTCTCATCTTATGTAACTCTAAATTATACAAATAATTGTCTCCATTTTCCTTATCCCTGTTTTCACTATTTAACTAAATAAAGACAGCAACACAGTGTTTTTTATAAAAACCCACCCACATTCACTCAGATCATTTTTTTAGCACTTCTTAGGTGCCAGGTACCAGGATACTCGGACAAACACAACAGAGAAGTTCCTGCCTGCATGGGTCTTCTATTTTTGTGAAGCAGGCAGATGATAAACCAGCCAACCAGCTCTTAATGTAACCTAACATTAAGGAGGGAAACATGTAATTTTGGAGCTATCTCAAGCTGTGTCTCTCTCACAAAGATTTCTCCGAATCTAGTGAAAAGTAAACACCTCGAAGGAACTCTGTGGGGCCAATAAATGTGAAAAAGCCATTTCATTTCAGTTTTGTTTTGTTGCTTTCACCTGCTACTCTGTCATTATTTTTTAATAACATGATTATGGAGCTGACATCAAACTCCCACCACCCGCCTGAAAGAAAAAACCAGACCCGTAGCCATCGAGTCAATTCTGACTCAGAGACCCTACAGGACAGAGTAGAACTGCCCCATAGGGTTTCCAGGGAGCAGCTGGTGTTAGGACACAATTCCCTCTTATAAGAATCTGAAAGCTGTTCACTGTGGATGTGGGAGGGACTCAGTAACACTTGCAGAGATTTCCACGTGGGTGGGGCGCTGTAGTGTGAGCATCGAGGGAATGGACCCCATGTGCACTTTGCATCCTTCTGCAGATTATGACACAACAAACATTCACTCTTCATTGACCTACATCTTGTAAGAGAACAGAGGGAATTGTTAGGCGGGACCCTTCGAAAATGCAGGGCAAGAAATTTTATTGCAACATTAAATGGAAAATAAAATCTTCCTACATTTTTCCTCCTTCCTTACCTCATTTCAAGGAGATAGCTGGACTCACAGTGTTGAAGCCCTGAAACTTCAAGACTCTGAAGAGTCTGTGGTAAAAGCCTCAGCTCACTGAGGTGATCACACTGAGTGAACTGGAGCCCAGGGGAAGAGTGACAGTCAGATAGTAGGGTCCTAGACATTGGGAAGGGGTAGGACCTCCTTCTTGATAGTGCCCTGGAGTAGGTTACAGCACCTCAAAGGCTGATGCAGGCACATAAGTAGACAAAACCTGTTATGCTGTTGACAGCCCCACCAAGGTTCTCATGCTCCAGCTGAGAATGGAAACAGCAGAACGAATGCTTCTAGAGAGATCACCCACATAGGCTGAGGCAACGGGTGTGCTGAAGGTCTTCTCCAAGCACTGGTCCTTCATTAGACCCTGGGAATTATTGCATATCTGGATGAGGGAGTACCCTAAAAGTAAGTGAAGTTAAAAACTCCCCTCAATTTTGTAAGCACGTAGTTCTGAGCCTCAATTCATTTTATTTTTTAAAAAATCATGCTTTTTTTCATACATGATTTTGTACAGACTCACACATACAATTCGTATTACCCATTCATGCATTAAGTCAACAAAGATTTCCTGTATAAACAGCTACATGTCAGACCCTAGGCCAGATGCTCTTGGTGATGAAATGACTCAGAGAAGTTGCCTCACTGCCTGGTAAGAGAAACGGCCAAGTTAACAGGTGTATCAGTCACGTATTGCTGTGTAAGAAATGACTCCAAAATACAGTGTCTTAAAAAAACAACAATTTACTAAGCTCACAATTTTTCAGGTTGTCAATTTGGGGTTCTTCTGATCTGGGCCAGCCTCAGTGGCTCGCAGCAGGGCTTACTCATGTGTCTACAATTTGATTCCAGGTCACCTGCGAGCCAGTTTGCCTCAAATCAACTCAGTGAAACCGCTGGATCCTCTTTCCAATGGTACCTCATCATTCAGCAGGCTGGCCTGGGGTCATTCCCACAGGTTCTCAGGGTTTAAGAGCAACAAATGGGCAAGACTCAATGTAAAATCTTTTCAATTCTCTCCTTCTATCATCTCTGCTACTATTTCAATGGCTGAAGCAACCGTAAGGTCGGCCTTCAACAGGTAGAAGAAGACTCCTACTGCTAATGAAAGGTGCTCTGGAGTCTCATAGAAGGCATGGGCACAGAGAGAGGAAGAATGTATAGTTAATGCAATTGTGTTTTATGCTGTGGTAAAGGGTTTCCTGGGTACAATGGAGTACAGAGCAAGAAGTGGACTCATCTACCAGGAGAAGATTCAGGGAAGACTACAACCAGGAAGTCATGCCTGAACCAAGTTGGGAATATGACTGAATAGTTAAGGGAGGAAAAAAGGCCGAGCATCCAGGAAGCCCCAGGTATTTTCCACAGGCTTCAGTAAAAGGGGAAGGATGGCTTGATGAGAAAAGTCTGAGGAAACAGGGTGAAAACACTGGGGCATTTGTTACATTTGTGAACAGGCACAGATTATCTTTTGTTGTATTGTTTCCCTACCATTCCTGCCTCTTCTGTCCTTTGGGGTCACACAAAACAAGCCCCTACCATCCCCATGTTGGAACTTTTATTTTCCTTGGAGAAGTCTCCTCCTTCCTCATCACCACCCCAACCTTCTTAATTTCTTCCTCAAATGGTCTCCCCATTTGCTGGTTTCTCTTCTAAATGGCATCCTAAACAAAAACAGAGTCTGTCATGGGATTTCCCCAAGTCAACTCCCAAACTTCCCATTCTGGCTGACCACAAAATTCCTGAGTCTTAGGGCTTTTTGGTAAGTCATAAACCTCATCTGTTCCAGTGGGGTCAGTTTTCTTCACCTCCACGCTTCACCAGGGAGAGTAGGCCAGCAGACGGGAAGGGAGAGAACGTCTCCTAGTCAGAGAGCAGAGCCTGTGTGAAGACTCAGAGGCTAAGGAGACCTAAGAGGGGCTCAGAATGGACATTTTATAACAAGAGCTAGAGAGACATGATTCCAACAGAGTCAAATAGAGGATTGGGAGAAAGCAGCTGCCCATGATACTGTTATCATTCCCTGTGCTCTCTTTACCCACCAAGGGATAGTAACCCCTTACACGGCACGGAAAAGTTTCAATTCATTTTTAGTATCTAGTCTCCTTCTTCCCACATTGGCACTAGCACTTCTCAAGCGCCTACCTGACGGTTTCATGTTTTTCTGGTTGCCGTGTTTACCTTCAAACTGGGCCCATGGAACTCAGCACTGTCAGCAATGATGTCACACAGGATTACGGAAGCCTTGGTGCTAACTCAGATCTCAGCTGCTTTTTGAAAAGGGTGCCAACCTCAGGTCTTGTGGGAGAGAAACCGTAGCTACTGAATCAAGGAAATTCAGGAGCAAGCCAGGGTCCCCAGGTTATCAAAGTTTCCTGCTGGGAGAAGGGATAAAAGTCCTTCAGAAGACCATTATGTTTGGACATCTTCACCCAGGCAGGATGAAACAGTGATACAGGAGGAAAAGGCCTTTCTCTAAGACTCTAGATAAAGATGAGGAAAAATTGTCCCAGATCGATGAGCGCTACAGAACAAAAGGTCTGACTTCCACCAGAAAAGAGAGCCACGGTAGAACAAAATGAAGGATTTGGGTTGAATGGATAAGGTCATAAGGAAGATTCTCCTGAGAAAGCACTTTCTGTCATTTAGTAGATAATTAACCAAAGTTTATTTTGTCAATAAGAAATGTAGGAATAAATGAGGGATGAAACGAAAGAATCCAATTGTAAGTTTCAGAGCTTTCCAGAATAGCTGCAGACAAGGCACTCTATTGTTTTGGATCTGAACGTGATGGAAAGGAAGGAAACCAGTGGGTAACTGGGGCAGAGAGTATAGGATGGTGGAAAGGGTGGGTAGGAAGAAGTGTACTTAATTATTATATTTTCTAATGAGATGGAATTAATATACCATGTGAAGAACTAAGGAAATTACTCAGGAGGTTCTGGGAGTAGTAGGTTGAAGAGCCCAGAACGCACATCATTGAGGGCAGAAGGGTTGTAGACTCCTCCCTAGATCCAGGAACTCCCCTTCCCCTCCTGTGTCTCCTGCCCACCTCCCTCAAGAGCCTAACAACCCCTAACCACAAAGATGGCTACAGGATAGAATTTTTTATTTTCCTACTTTTCTTAACCTGAGCTTCATCTAGGATCCGTCATGTATCACTCTTTTCAGGCCAGTTTTGTTGCCCTCCCCACTACTATTACCTCTGCTGTCCTCCTCCACCCAGTGCTGCCCTCCACTGGCCCTGCTTCCTGGTTTTCTGACTGGCCTCTAATACCCTTTGAGAGATCCCCCACCCCATCTTCTGTCTGTCACTGGAGCTTACACTCCCCTCCCAAACTCCTTCTCTTTCTTCCTTAACTCGCCAATCCTTCCCTCATACTCAGAAAAATACTGAGCCTTATGCTGACATATTCAAGCCCTGACCCCCCGCCACAGGAGGCATGGTTGTGATTTGGCTACTAAGGTTTGTGCCATCAGACTCTCATATATGGACATCTGTTTCTGCCTCACCCTGAAGGATGTGGTAATGGGCTTCTGTTCAGAGAAAGGCAATATTAATCTCCTGGTGTAGGCTAGTTAACGGTACGAGGAGAAGTTTTAAATTATACAGAAAAGTACAAATAACGCTGTCTCTTTAAGTATAATTCCTTCTATGAAAATCCTTCCTTTAAAAGGAGGATGAAAACAAGTTACAAAGAGGAGACCGATTCTCCTGTTTCAATGTTTACACTCTAAATTTACTAAAAAAAATAACTTTCATAGAAAACAGCTTTTAGAGAAACCATGTATTATCATGAAGGTGCAGAGAATGAGGTAATTTCCATATTCCACAGGAGCAAATTCACTTCCATCCAACAAATGCAAAAAAAAAAAAAAAAAATTTTTTTTAATGTGGCTGTCCTCTGTTTATATTATAAACTATCACTGGATAAACCTTTGGCTGCTAACTAAAAGGCTGGCAGTTGGAATCCACCAGCCGCTCCTTGGAAACCCTATGGGGAGTCCTACTCTGTCCTACAGGGTTGCTATGAATTGGAATCTACTAAAAGAAAACTGGGAGTTTTTTTTTTTAAATCAATGTATTATAATTTTTTGAAAAACGATAGACTTTTGCTATAAGGTAGTACCATCACTGAAATTTTCTGGAGGAGACTTTATTGCCCAGAGTAAATTCCCTAAAGTATGGTCGGTGCCTGGGGAAGAAGAAAGAAACCATGGGGACTGTGGAAGTGGAGGATGGTGGTGATGGAGAGGTCTCCAGGGATCCCTGAGACCAGAGACTTAGGTCACAGTTGAGACACCAGAGCCCAGAGGGCTCATGTAAATTAACTCTCCATTATTGCAAGTCTCAACCCAAGAGGAAAGTGTCACTCAGGGTAGAACATGAGAACAAAAAGCCCAAGTTCCAAGCCCAGGAGGATTCCCCAAGTATCAGCGAGGTCTTTTTCATCAGCTTCCACTAGGCAGAATTCCCACTCATCTAATTACTCCAGAGATCAAAAGGTCAAGTATGAGTATTTTACCCAAGTGTGTAAGGTCAAGGGGTTAGCCATGGTCTGGCAAACCAGACCAAAACATCTCGCACCCCTGTCAGCAAAAGGCCCCTGGTCTTGAGGCTGAGTTTTTGAAGAAAGTGAGTGCCATCAGGTCTGCCCTCAGTCTAACCAACACTGAGTCCCTGGTCAGCATCCTGGAGTCCTGTCAAGAAGAGCCAGGCACCTCCAGGAGCATCTGGAGGAGGAGACAGGGGCTGAAGAGGCTACCACACCTACTGGTGCTGCTACACATGTGGGAGACCTGGCTGCAGAGGGTGCAGGCATGGCCTCAAGGTCAAAGGAGAAAGCACCTGAAGACGTGCTAGGACTCTTAAACTGAGAGGAGTAGGATGTCTGGACTGCAAAATATGCACCCTTCAGGGAAGAACTTCATTCAGCCTTTTTTAGGGGTTTTAGAATATACAATTAAAATAAATGTAAACAATTATTAGAAAAAAATCTCTGAAAATAAAATTTAATTTTTTTAAATCACTGCTCCATACCCCAAATCTAAATGGCTTGATATAAAGCACTGGTCTTTGTGATTCACAAAAAGCAGGTACCAATTCCTGAACAAGAACTGAAGTGACAGGAGAAACTCCCCATGCTGTTAGAGCCCTGAGTATGGGCCCTAATCCAATAATCTGTCCTCATTAATTCCTTTTCATTTCATCTCTGTGAAAGAGGGGTGGGAGAAGGTGAGAGAGGGTTACATGTGCCTATTCTGTTCTTTAGCATCTAGTTAACTGCCAGGAACACGTATTCATAACAGTCTAAAAAATGTTAAAGTACAAATAAGGAGGAAAACCTTCTAGTATATATATGTATGAGGTGGCACAAAGAGTTAAGTGCTCAGCTACTAACTGAAAGGTTGGCAGTTTAAATACACTCAGAGTTGCCTTGGAATAAAGGCCTGGCAATCTACCTCCAAATGGTCACAGCTATTGAAAACCGTATGAAGGGCAGTCCTACTCTGAAAACTCACGGGGTCGTCATGAGTGAAAATCTACTCAACGGCAACTGGATTGGTAATCTATATATGGCATAAATCTTCGGAAAATTAGTTTCTGAACATATATACGGCATATAGAATACACTGTACATTAGTATTATGTGCCAAAACCCACTGTCATCAAGTCGATTCTAACTCATAGTGACCCCAAAGGACAGAGTAAAACTGCCCCATACGGTTTCCAAGGCTGTAAGTTTTCACTGAAGCAGACTGCCACATCTGTCTCCTGCAGAGAGGCTGGTGGGTTCGAAACACTGACCTTCCAGTTAGCAGCCAAGTTCTTTAACCACAGAGCCACTAGGGCTCACTACTGTCATGTACAGCGATTACATAAGCAAATTCTGAAACAAACTGCCTGGGTTTAAATCCTAACTCAATTTATCAGCTGGGTGATCTGGGCACGTTACTTTACCTCTCACTGCCTCAGTTTCCCATTTCTAAAATGGGTCTTATTCAAAAGGTTGTTACGCAAGTTAAATAAAACACACAAGGCACTTAGAAAAAGGCCTTACACACAGAATGAACACAATAAATGTTAGTTGTCATAATTATTAAGGGAATACAAACAAACGACTAGGTTGAAGGAACTTCCATTGAGAAAGAGTTGAGTTCCAAAATTCATGTGTAAAGTCATTTACATCAACTGTTAAAGTTGTATGTTTAGATTCAAGTGATTACTGAGGTGTGTTATGATCTTGAACAGAGTTCTGGGGACTATACAGGCAGACTCTGCACGCCCTTCTCCTGCACATCCATCCCATCTCCCTTGGAGCCCAGACATCATGTTATCAATTAAACCCCTCCCACACTGGTGGTGTACTGTTTAAGGGCTATGGCTGCTAACCAAAAGGTCATCAGTTCAAATCCACCAGGCACTCCTTGGAAAGTCTATGGCACAGTTCTGCTCTGCCCTGTAGGGCTGCTATGAGTTGGAATAGACTCAGTGGCAATGGGTTTTTAACGGGTATGAGGTAACTGTTCAGTTCTTAAAGACATACCCAAAGCAACCACTAACACAAAAGTATAGTAAAAGGTTCTTATTTCAGAGTAGCAAAACCTTTTTCTAACACAGTGTGAATTAGGGTGGACTGTGGATCAAGAAGAGCCCTGGTGGCATAGTGGTTAAGAGCTCAGCTGCTAACCAAAAGGTCAGCAGTTCGAATCCACCAACTAGTCCTTGGAAACTCTATGGGGTAGTTCTACTCTATGCTATAGGGTCTCTGTGAGTTCAAATCACCTAGGGTCTCTACGGGTTGGAATCAACTTGATGGTGACAAGTTTGGTTTGGTGGATGTCATGGATTGAATTATGACCCTAAAAAATGTGTGTCTCAACTTGGTTAGGTCATGATTCCCACTATTGTTTAGTTGTCCTTCATTTTGTGATTGTAATTTTACTTTAAGAGGATTAGGGTGGGGTTGTAACACCACCCTCACCCAGGTCACCTTTCCCTGGGGTGTGGCCTTCACCACCTTTTATCTCTCCAGAGATAAAAGGAAAGGGAAGCAAGCGGAGAGTTGGGGGCCTCATACCATCAAGAAAGCAGCACCAGGAGCAGAGCATGTCCTCTGGACCCAGGTCCCTGCACCTGAGAAGCTCCTTGACCATGGGAAGGCTAAGGACAAGGACCTTCTTCCAGAGCCGAAAGAGAGAGAAAGCTTTCCCTTAGAGCTGATGCCTTGAATGTGGACTATTAGCCCACTTTAATGTGAGGTATTAAATTTCTCTCGGTTAAAGCCATCCACTCATGGTATTTCTGTTATGGCAGCACTAGATGATGAAGACAGTGGGTCAAGGTGGAAGGGGTGGATGAAGGACAAAAAAAGAAAAATGGACAACAGGAGAAATATAAGAATTCAGAGAACTGTGAAAATTTAATTCCTGAATATACTTTCTTTCTCCTCCCTATAACTGGAAGGACTTTTCTCATATACAGCATATATAAGTAAATCCTTGCAATATTTAAAACACTTGGATTTTTGTAAAACTCATTCTCTGAAAACTCATGGTGGCCCCATTAATTTGTGGCTTAAAAACAACTCAGAACTAAAAAGAAGCATAAATAAATAAATAAAGGCACTGCTGTCATTTGCGGGTGATGTTCTTTTCCTGCTATCCACAACCCACACACTCGGGTTAATTTTCCAGGGTCAGTGTTCATAGACCATCCTCTTTCTCTTACCACCACCCCACCACCCTTAATTATTTAGAAAAGGCAGGGCCAGTCAGTGCTCCAAACATCAAGTTTTCTCTCCAAAATGCCAACTCACACTTGGGAAGCAGGCTACATTCTCAGCTATCAGCACTTCCACTAGCCCCTGCAGATAAGGAATGTGTCTCCACTGAACTGTTCATTGTAATTAAAAAAAAAAAAAGTAAAAAACTGTTTCTTAAAAAAAAAGAAAAACAGGCATTTCCCTATTACCCACCCACCCCACTCTCCTACACCCAGTGCTCCCCTCACCACACACACACTCAAATATTTCATACCAAGGGTGTGTCCCAAGCACGGGGTCTGGCTCCGCTCTTCTTTTACACCCCTTGGAGGCCTCTGGAGAAACCATACCTTTGGTTGGCAATTCCCTGAACCCTGCCTATTCAAGCTGGCACTTATTCAAAAAGGCAGGTGAGTCTTCAAGTCAGGTTTTTAAATGGAGTTTAAGAGGAGCCAGGTGATATGCCTACTCACCCTCAAGTTTCTCAAAGGTAATAATTTCTTAAGATGTTTACAATGTCTCAACTATGGGTTAATTAAATCCCTTAGGATGGTGGGCATGGGAAAATCCTCCATCTCAATGCCCGCCATTTTGAAAAAAAGAGGGGGAATCTCCAAAATTACAAATTTGAATTTCTACATACTTGATTGAACTAAGGAGTGAGTTCCTCACGTGTGTTATTCTTGGTTTGAGCCCTAGTGGTGCAGTGGTTAAGAGCTCAGCTGCTAACCAAAAGGTCTGCTTTTTGAATCCACCAGTTGCTCCTTAGAAACCGTATGGGGTAGTTCTACTCCGTCCTATAGGGTTGCTAAGATTCAGAATCCACTAGATGGCAATTGGTTTGTTTGTTTTTCAATCTTTGGCTGAAAGGTAGACTTTGTTATCAATTTATTAAATCAACTTGTAATTTGCTGGATATTCCTCATACAGGAACTTACGATGTCTTCAAATCCAGCCAATCAGGTTTAGGGAGAGAGAAACTTCTCTACCTTAGCCTCCCTGCCACTCCCACACCTTTTTCATTGATTTCCATGCCCTGCTTAAGTAACATCACTCATCACTTCTCACTGTCTAGGTTATTTGAGCTAATTCAGGGCAGTCAACTCCACCTGAGCCCTAGGATACCCTCATTTACATACTCTGCCCTATTGTTCCCTTACCCATGGCTGACTACATCTCCCCTTGAATGTCTACTAGGCATCTCAAACTTAATGTGGTTCAAATAAAATTCTTGGTCCAAGCGTCTTATTTACCTTCCAGTCTTCCTTATCTCAGCAAGTGTTCTCACTATCCTCTGGGTTGTTCAGGACAAAAACCTAGGAATCATCCTTGATTCCTCTCCTTTATTCAAATCTTGCATCCAATCCATTGATACATAGTCTGGACTCTTGGCTCTACTTTAAAATAAATCCCGACTCTATCCACTTCTCACTACCTCCACCTTACAGCCACCATCATCTCTTGGTTAAAACTGGACTCCATGCCACCAATCTTCTCTCTTACAATCTACATAACAGCATCATCTCAGTGGCTTCTCATGGCGATTAGGAAAAATTCCCAAATCCTTCCCATGGTCTTTCATGATGCGGGGCTTGCCCACCACACTAACCTCATTTCCTAACAGTCTTCCCTCAGTTCACTCCACACTAGCCATGACTTATTTCCTGAGCTTCCTCAAACATGCCAAAACCCTTGGTTATTTAAGGGCCTCAGAAACAACTCTTTCCTTTATTGGCAATATCCTCCCTCCAGAACTTCATACAGCTATTCTCTCCTTTGATATAGGTCAGTTATCTCCTCAAATATCCTACTCCCATAAGCCTTTACTGACTATTAATCTAAAACAGCTCACCCCACTCATTCCCTCACATGCAACTCTGTCTTATTTTCAAAATATTTAGCTCTCCTTGACATTTGTTTAATTATTACCTGTAAATGTATTTTTTGTGGTTGAGAATATATGCAGCAAAACATACACCAACTCAACAGTTTCTACCTGTACAATTTAATGACATCGGTTACATTCAAGTTGTGCAACTATTCTTACCCTCCTTTTCTGAGTTGTTCCTCTGTCATTAACATAAACCCACTGCTCCTTAAGGTTCCTATCTAATCTTTTCAGTAGCTGTTGTCAATCTGATGCCACATAGAGAGTTCTTAAAAGAGCATATGCTTAAGGTAGACCATTTGTATTAGTTAAGTAAGCCAATGTTCTGGAGCCCTCGTGGCACAGTGGTTAAGTGATACGGTAGCCAAGCAAAAGAAGAGCAGTTTGAATCCACCACCTGCACCCTGGAAACCCTATGGGGCAGTGCTATTCTGTCCTACAGGGTCTCTGAGTCGGAATCAACTCAACAGCAACAGTTTGGTTTTTTCTTTTTTATACTTCGGTTTTAAGATGATTCAAGGGAATGCTTTTGGTGTAATGTTTAAAGATTATCTCACGGCAATAGTTTCAGGAGTTCATTCACCCTCAATGGCTCCAAAAAGTCTAGGGTTCATGAGAATTTGAAATTCTGTTCTGCATTTTCCCCCTTTTAATCAGGGCTTTTCTATGGACTCTTTGATCAAAATGTTCAGCGACAGCAGCCGGGAACCTTCTGGTTCTTCTGGTCTCATGGCATGCTAGATGTTCTTTTAAAAAACACGAGTGGATGCTGAAGGTTATCAAATACTTATTTTTTTTTATTAATATAATCACATTTATTTTTCCTGTACATATAGCAAATTATACTGATTCATTTTTGAATGTTAAACTAACCTTGAATTCTTGGGATAGACCCAACTTGGTCATAATATATTCTTCTTAATAGTATTGCTGGATTTGTTTTGCCTATTTACTTTTATATTTTGCATCTATGTTCATCAGTGACATTGCCCTGTAATTTTCCCATCTTCTGCTGCTCTTGTCAGGTTTTGGTATCAATATTCATTCTACAAGCTTTATAAAATGAGTTTGGGTATATATTTCATTTTATATTGAAGAATTTGTGAAATATTTCTTGAATATTTGGCAGAATTTACAGGAAAAGTCATCTGACATGAAGTTTTCTTTTTGAGAATAGTTTGAGCTCTAATTCAATTCTATGAACAGTTGTGGAATTACTTTTGCTTCCTGTTTCTTCTTGAATCGTTGTTATTAACTTACACGGTATGATACATTTGCCTACTTTATCTAAATTTGCAAATTTATTGGCTAATACGGTTCATAACATTTTCGTATTATCTTTAAGTTCTGCAAGATCTGTAGTCATTTTCTTTCTGATTCCTGATACTCGTTATTTATACCTTCATTCTTTTTCACTTGATCAATCTTGCCTAAAGTTTGTCAATTTTACTAGCATTTTCTAAGAATGAACTTTAGTCTTTGTTGATCGTCTGTTGCATGTATTCAATCATTAACAGAAACAAAAATTCCTATGAATGTTTGTTTCTGGTTTTTTCCCAACATTTTGAATGGATGTTTAACTCACTTATTTTTCAAGATTTGTTCTTTCCAATTATATTTTTAAGGCTATAAGTTACCTATATTATATTGTCTGCACTGCACAAATTTTTATATGCACTATGTTCATAATTGTTCACTTCAAAATATATTCTAATTTTCATTATGATGTCTTTTTTGACTCATAGTATTTTAAAATATCCAAGGACATGGAGATTTTGTATTTTCTTTTTCTAAGATGGTTTTTTTTTAATTATGGTGTACTTACATAGTATCCTCTATATTATTGCAGACTCTTGAAATTTGTTGAGACTTGCTTTATAACACAGTATATAGTCAATTTTTATAAACACTATGTATGTGCATGAGATGAATGTATATTCTTTAGTGGTTAGATAATACACACACATACACATATATCAATTTGGTATTTTTATACATGTTAAATCTTCTGTATCCTTGATAATTTATGGACTTCTATGTTTCTGGGGGGTGTGTTAAAAATCTATTATGATGCACGATGTCAAAAGGAGCCCCAGTAGTGCAGTGGTTAAGCACTCAGCTGTTAAACCTTTTGATTTGATCCACCAACTACTCCACAGGAGAAAGATATGACCGTTTCCTTCCATAAAGATTACAGCCTTAGAAACCCTTTGGAGAAGTTCTACTCCATCCTATAGCCACTATGAGTCAGAATTCACTCAACAGCACACAAGAAAAAATGTATGATGTGACGGAAACTCAGGAGTACGAAGCTCAAAGAATTGGTCCTATCTTCAGGGTCAAAGGATGAAGGACAGAGAAAACAGCAGAGACTTCCAAAAGCTTGGAAAAAAGGAGGCTGAGAGGACGATGTTTAGAGGTTTAAGGACTTTGAAGGGCTACCACATATACTGAGAAGTCTGGAGTGCAATGTTCTTGCCTAAGGATGAAGACAAGCTCATAAAGATCCTGACAAAACTTTAGGCTTGCACCTCTGGCTGATCTTTGGGCTCCATGGGGGCAGGAAGTGAAGGCTAAGGCAGAGTTTTAGGCCCTCTTGCTTAGCATTGAAAGAACGCCCCAGTTCAGAGCCAATCTGCAAAGACTGGGATAATGTTACTTTTCCTTTTTGGCTACAAGCATTTAAAGAAATCACTGTCAGGTCATGAACTGACTGCTGAGATAACAGAACAGAACTTCAGTGTCCACACATGAGAAGACATACAATCTTTGCAGAAATAGTTTGGAAACATCACTAAGCAAATGGATGACTGGCCCTCAAGAACTAAAAAAAAAAAAAAAGCAAACCCTAATGACAGGAGGGAATCTGATTTCCAGAGTTACATTATAATATTTAAGATATCCAGTTTTCAACACGCTATTTCAAGTCATAAAAAGAAAAAGAAAAGGATGGTTCATTTGCTAAGAAGAAAGAAAGAAGAGAAATGAACAGAAAGCATCCCTAAGGAAACAGATATTGGGATTACTAGACAAAAATTTTAAACCAGTTGTCTTAAATTTCCTCAAAGAGCTAAACAAACCATAGAAAAAAAAACAAACCATAGACAAAAAAAAAAAAGGAAACCAAGAGAAGAATGTTATGAACAAGTAGAAAATATTAATAAAGAAATATTATACAAAAGAACCAAATAGAAATTATAGAGCTGAAAAGTAGAATAGCTGAAATAAAAATTTCATTAGAGGAGCTCAACAGCAGATTTGAGCAAGAAAGCAGGAAAATGTAAACTTGAAAAAGCACAACTGAAATTGTTCTAACTGAGGAGCATAAAGGAAAAAGAATGAAGAAAATGAACAGAGCCTAAGGGACCTGCGGGACAACATCAAGCATACCAATATACTCATTAAGGAGTCCCAGAAAGGAAAGAAAGATGAAAGGACAGAAAGAATATTTAAAAACGTAATGACTGGAAGTTTCCCAAATGTCATCTAGATATCCAAGAAGCTCAATAAACTCAAAGGACAGTAAATACACAGATATCCACAGACAGACATAATCAAAATGTCAAAAGACGAAGACAGAAACTTGAAAGCAGCAAGAGATAAGTGACCCCTAATGTACAAGAGAGTCTCAACAAGTTTAACTGTTGATTTTTCATCAGAAACAATTGAGACAAGAAAATAGTGGGATGATGTATTTAAGGTACTGGAAAAAAAATACAGAAACAAAACTATGAACCAAGATTTCAATATCTACCAAAACTATCTTTCAAAAATGAAGGCGAAATTAAGACATGCCCAGATACACAAAACCTGAGGGAGTGTGTTAGTAGCAGAACTGCCTTATGAGAAATGCTACAGGGAATCATCCTGGCTGGCACGGAAGGACACTAGACAGTAACTTGAAGCCATAAAAACAAACAAAGACTCCGTAAAGGTAACTACTTAGATAAAACAAAGTCAGTAATATTTTTATATCACGCCCCTCTTTTTTTCATATATGATTTAAAGCACGAATGCATAAAAATACTTACACATCTCTCTTAATGGACACACAATGTATAAAGATGCAATTTTTGTAACAGCAAAGTAAGTAGGGGAGGTAACTGAGCTAAATAAAAGCAGAATGTTGTATACTGTTGAAGCTAAATTTGTATTAATTAAAAGAAGATTGTTATAAATATAAGATGTTAATTGTAATCCTCATGGTCACCACTAAGAAGTTAAAAAATATAAGGAAAGGAAATAAGGAGAGAATCAACATTGTACACTTGAAAAAAATCAGTCAAACACAAAAGTGGACAGTAGTGAAAAAAATGAGAAACAAAATACGTATACGACCTACTACAAAGTAGAAGACATAAGTCCTTCCTTATCATTAATTGCTTTAAATATAAATAGATTAAATTCACAATTGGGATCATTAAAGTTGTGTGTCAACTTTGTTGGACCATGATCCTCAGTGCTTTGGCAGTTATGATGTAGTTTAGCAGTCGTATAACGATGCAATCACTTCCATGATGAGATGTGACATAATGTGATTAGCTCCATGATGGGATCTGCTGTGAGTAGCCAATCAAATGTAAGGGAGTTTCCTCGGGGGTGGGGACTGCATCCAATATAGGTGGACTTTCTGGCAAGGCTCTTGAGCTTTTGCTCACTCTGAATCCTGCAGCTGGCTCCTCTTCATCTGATCTCAAGTTTTTGGGACTTGAACTCTCAGCTTACCTTCCAATTTTGGGATTCATCAGCCTCCGCAGTCTGTGAGCCGCGGCCTGCCAGCTTATCTGCCGATCTTGAGATTTTCACCCTTTGCAGCCTGTGAGCCACAGACCTGTTGTATGACCTGCAGATCTTGAGTTCTGCAGTCCCTGCATCTATGTGAGTCAGAAGAAGCCACCACCCTGACCCATGGACTTGAGACTTACCAGCCTCTACAGCCTCGTGAGCCATTTCCTTGTTATAAATCTATTTATATATAAATACATATATATATATACCTCACTGGTTTTGCTTCTCTAGAGAACCCAGCCTAAGATACCAATTAAAAGGCAAACATTGAAAGAATGAATAAAAAAATCATACAATTGCTATCAAGCTGATCTGACTCAGGGTGACCCCTCCCCCCATGTGTGTCATAGTAGTAGTGACACACAAGTGTGTCAGTTCAATGGCTAATTTTTCAAAAGTACATCACCAAGCCTTTCTTCCAAAGTGCCTCTGGGTGGACTCAAACCTCCAACATTTTGATAGCAGCTGAATGCATCAACCGTTTGTACCTCCCAAGGACTACAACATGTATCTATGTTTATTTCTGTATTACTTGTCTTTATACTACATATACACATACACACACACATAGACATCCATGAGTGGTTCATACAGATGCTTTGGACTTCAACTAGCAGGGCTCTATTAATTATTGATAGAAAAGTACTGATATCAATTATAAATGTGTATTTGTCCATTTCCCCTTTCAGATTTATTAGTTTTTGTATTTTGGAGCCCTGTTGTTAAATATGTACACATTTAGGAGTGTTGTATCTTTTTGGAGAATTGAACCTTTATTATGTTATGTCCCTACTTATTCCCAATAATACTCCTTTTTCTGATGTATAATTTGTCTGATATTAATATAGCTACTGCAGTAGAACTGGATAATTTTCAACCACTTCAAGAGGTAGCATAAGATCAAGAACTGATGGTATAAAAGGAAGAAATCGAAGCTGCATTGAAGGCATTGGTGAAAAACTATCCTCTCTCCACTATCTTCACTAACTCTGACACCAACTGTCCCTCACACAGCACTCCCTACTTCTCTGCTAGGTTCAATAATGCATTGCAAGCCACACAGAGCTCACAGTCCATATTCATGATTATGGGGTTTATTAGGGAAGTAACATTTATAACTCAGGCTCAAAGACACTCAGAATACAGTTCTTCTATCAGGACAACCTCTTCCCTCCTGTGCTCATAGGCATGCCTCTGCCTGGCCTTGGGCCGGCCTCTCTCCAAAGGCACTCAGCTTTCCTTCTCCCTATATATATACACATATATTTTATTAAAATAAAATATATACACATATATTTTATTTTATATCTTTATTGTCATACTTTAGATGGAGGTTTACAGAACTAGGTTCCCATTAAACAATTAGTACACATATTGTTTTGGACACTAATTACCAACCCCACAATATGTCAACACTCTCCCCTTCTTGACCCTGGGTTCCCTATGACCAGCTTTTCTGTCCCCTCCTGCCTTCTAGCCCTTGCCCCTGGGCTGGTGTGCCCCTTTAGTTTTGCTTTATGGGTCTGTCTAATCTTTGTCTGAAGGGTGAACCTCAGGGGTGGCTTCCTTACTGAGCTAAAAGTGTGTCCGGGGGACATATTCAGCATTTCTCCACTCTCTGTCAGGCGAGTAATCTGGTCTTTTTCGTGAGTTAGAATTTTGTTCTACATTTTTCTCCAGCTCTCAGACCCTCTATTGTGATCCCTGTCAGAGCAATGACCTCTTACTTTCTTCAAGTATGATGTCCTTGATGTCATTCCACAACTCATCTGGCCTTCAATCATTAGCCTTCAATTCATCAAATCTATTCTTGAGATAGTCTCTAAATTCAGGTGAGATATAATCAAGGTTGTACTTTGGCTCTCGTAGACTTGCATATGAGAAATTGATGGTCTATTCCACAGTCAGCCCCTGGTCTTGTTCTGACTGATGATATTGAGCTTTTTCATTGTCTCTTTCCACCGATGTAGACATTTGATTCCTGTATATTCCATCTGGTGAAGCCCATGTGTATACTCACCATTTAAGTTGTTGAAAAAAGGTATTCGCAATGAAGAAGTCATTGGTCTTGCAAAATTCTATCATGCTGTTTCCAAGGCCAGATTTTCCAACTACTGTTCCTTCTTCTTTGTTTCCAACTTTCACATTGCAATCATCAGTAATTATCAATGCATCTTGATTGCATGTCTGATCAAATTCAGACTGCAGAAGTTGGTAAAAATCTTCAGTTTCTTCATCTTTGGCATTAGCAGTTGGTGCATAAATTTGAATAATAGTCATGTTAACTGCTTCTCATGGATTGAAATGTGTCCCTAAAAAATATCTGTCAACTTGGCTAGGCCATGATTCCCAGTATTGTACGATTGTCTACCATTTAGTCATCTAATGTGATTTCCCTATGTGGTGTAAATCCTATCACAATGATGTGATGAGATGGATTAGTCGCAGTTATGTTGATGAGATCTATAAGATTAGATAGTGTCTTAAGCTAATACCTTTTGAGGTATAAAAGAGATAAGCAAGCAGAGAGATATGAGGACCTCATAACACCAAGAAAGCATCCCCAGTAGCAGAGCATGTCCTTCGGACCCAGGGTCCCTGCACCTGAGAAGCCCCTTGACCAGGAGAAGATTGATGATGGAGACCTTCCCACAGTGCTGACAGAGAAAGTTTCCCCTGGAGCTGACACCCTGAATTTTGAATTCTAGCCTACTAGACTGTGAGAAAATAAATTGCTCTTTGTTAAAGCCACCCACTTTTGGTATTTCTGTTATAGCACCACTATATGACTAAGACACTGGTCTTCTTTGTAGGCATATGGATATTATCCTATCACTGACAGCACTGTACTTCAGGATAGATCTTGAAATGTTCTTTTTGATGATGAACTCTCTTCGATTTGGCACAGTAGTCCATAAAAAAAAAAAGTCCATATGATTGTCCAATTAAAATTGGTGAATATCAGTCCATTTCAGCTCACTAATGCCTAAGATATTGATGTTTATGTGTTCCATTTCATTTTTTAATGATTTCTAATTTTCCTAGAGTCATACTTCATACATTCTATGTTTCTATTATTAATGGATGTTTGCAGCCATTTCTTCTCATTTTGAGTCATGCCACATCAGCAAATGAAGGTCTCGAAAGCTTGATTCCATGCATGTCATTGAGGTCAACTCTACTTTGAGGAGTGTGTGCGGTTTTGTTCTTCTGTAACTTGTACCTTTTAAAATAAATCTTATAAAGCTTTTGTTTAATTGAATGGTTTTGAAAATTCATCTAAAATCATTGCTAAGCTTTCTGTTACAATTCTTCAATTGCATTTAATTTCTATTAGGTTTTCTGTTTAGACTATTGTATAACCTTCAATAATAATTTTTATATCAATTCACAACCATTATAATTCCTTTTTCTTTTTTGGGGGGGTGTTTAAATCTGAAATATAATTATGAGTAGAAGCGTTAATAGCAGATATTATTTTCTCGTTTCTTCTGTTAAATAAAGGTTTGAACTTAAAACTGTTGGATGATCTGTTTCATCTAAAAAACTCCATCTTTTTTTTTTAAGAAATGAACTATTAGTCTTATTTTGTTTATTTATTATATATATGTAACTATATATGTCTTTCTTTACTCTCTGGTTCTTTTTAAGATTTTTTATTGTATTCATGTACTGAAGTTTCACTACATTATATCTTGATTCAGATTTATTTTTACTTTGCCCTCTTGGAATATCTTTGCCTTCCCTAATCTAAGGATTTATATGTTTCATTGTTTTTAGTCACTAGTTCCCCAAATGTTTTTTCCTATATTTTTGAAGGGATAGAATTCCTCCACGTTTTGTGAATATACGTACGTCATATTTACAATCACGTTTTTAAAATGATTTTGCCCACGAGGTAGCTAATATTTTCCTAAATTAAAGAAGTGGGGAAAACAGCACAATACAGAAATAATGAATGCCACATCACATCAGTTATTTGATGCCATGTCTTATGACTGCCAATGCAACATATTGTTTTTTATCCATGTCTCCCTGTTTATGTGCTAGTATCCTGTCCTGTGAACTCATTTCAAGGGCTGTGTGCCTGACCCGGAAGCAGCTTTCAGCATTTTCCCCAGGTCTAAATAGAAGAGGATGTTTCTTCTTCTCTAAAAATAAATCTAAATAGGTTTTTTTTGTCCCTTTTATTTTTATTTTATCCACTGAAAGAGAAATAAATATTTATTTGTAGTCTATTTACAAAACTTTTCCACCTGTCTTTATTTTTAATTTTCCCCCATAATTTTGTGATATGGGTATTAGCATTTATTACATTATACACAAAAAGAAAGGACAAGGAGAAAAAATTCTGATGATAATTTCAGAGAAGAAACAAAATCGGGAGAAACAAGACTTAAATCTGGACCATGACCATACATGGGAAGTAAAACTTTTATTCACCACCTTTACTGGGTGACACCTAAAATATTTCAGGATTTCTGTCAGGATTAAATTGTAGTTTATACTTCACACAACCTCTTAAGGTTGATATCACCACTGACATTTTATAGATGATAAAATTGATATGAGGAGATTTTAAGTAGTTTTCCCTAAATGTCCAGCTAAATTATATATATATAAAACCTTTTAAAATACATACCCTGGAAACCAAACCCATTGCCATAGAGTTGATTCCAACTCACGGCTACCCTATATTATCTCTCAACTATTTGGAACTGGTGAATCTAAAGGATGGTACACTTTTTAATGACATAGAACAGAGAGAGAGAAAGGAAAGAAGTGAAGGAAGGGAGGGAGGGAGGAAGAGAAAGAGAGACGGAGGAAGGAAGGAAGGTAGGAAGAAAGCAACGAAAGTTATTAAAATAGAAATTCTCTGTATAGTAGAGGATCAACAATATATATAAAAGAATTTTTATTCCCAGATGAAATTGTTTTAGTGTTAAAAATTTATTCATTTAAACAAATTCTTGTGTTTATATTTCGTCATATGTCCTGGCTCTAACATATTCTCATTCAACAGCGAGTTATTCTAAAACAACCCAAATCTAATGAATGATAGAAGAAGACATATACACTATCACAGAAAAATGGCTTCTCAGAGCCTCCTAACGAACTCCAATTAAAGTATTGCTCCCAATTCAAAAGTATCTGTTCTTAGGAGATTTTGCTTACAAAGAAACACCCATGTTGTCTCCTTAGTAAGTCAGGGTGTACATATTATGTAAAGGAATATCCTCCAATGGCTTCCAAGTTTGAAATAAATTACGTATCATCATGACGTGTATTGCCTTGCATTGTTGTTGTTAGTTCCCTCAAGTCAGTTCCAAATCATAGTGGCACTATGTACAACAGAATGAAATACTGCCAGGTCCTGTGTCTTCTTAGGTCTTCCTTATTCATAGTCCAGCTTTCACGTGCATATGAGGCAATTGAAAACCCCGTGGCTTGGATAAGGGACACTTTAGTCTTCAAGGTGACATCTATGCTTTTTAACACTTTAAAAATTTCTTTTGCAGCAGATTTTCCCAGTGCAATGCATCATTTGATTTCTTGACTGATGTTTCCATGGGTGTTGACTGTGGATCCAAGTAAAATGAAATCCTTGACAATTTCAATCTTTTCGCCATTTATCATGATGTTGCTTATTGCTCCACTGATGAGGATTTTTGTTTTCTTTATGTTGAGGTGTAATTCATACCTAAGTCTTTATAGTCTTCGGTCTTTATCAGTAAGTGCTTCAAGTCCTGTTCAGGTTCAGCAAGCAAGGTTGTGCAATCCGCATACCACAGGATGTTAATGAGTCTTCTTCCAATCATGATGCTCTGTTCTTCATACGGTTCAGTTTGTTGGACTATGTGCATTGCATACAGATTGAATAATTATAGTGAAAGGATTCGACCCTGATGCACACCTTTCCTGACTTTAAACCATGCAGTAGTAGCCCATTGTTCTGTTTGAATGACTGCCTCTTGATCTATGTAGAGGTTCCCCATGAGCACAATTAAGTGTTCTGGAATTCCCATTTTTTGTGATGTTATCCATAATTTGTTAGGATTCAGAGAGTCAAATTCCTTTGCATAGTCAATAGAACACAGGTAAACATCTTTCTGATATTCTCTGCCTTCAGCCAGGATCCATCTGACATCAACAATGACTTACCTGTTCCCACGTCCTCTTTTGAATCTGGCTTAAATTTCTGACAGTTTCTGTCAATGCACTGCTGCAGCCACTGTTGAATGATCTTCAGCAAAAATTCACTTGCATGTGATATTGATGATAATTTCTGCATTTGGTTGAAACACCTTTCTTTGGAATAGGCATAAATATGGATCTCTTCCAGTCAGTTGGCCAGGTAGCTGTACTCCAAATTTCTTGGCATAGACAAATGAGCACTCCCAGTATTGCATTTGTTTGTTGAAACATCTCAATTAATACTCCATCAATTCCTGTAGCCTTGTTTTTCTCCAATGCCTTCAGTACTGCTTGGACCTCTTCCTTCGGTACCATTGCTTCCTGATCATATGCTGTCTCCTGAAATGGTTGAACATCTACCAATTCTTTTTGGTGTAGTGACTCAGTGTATTCCTTCCATCTTCTTTTGGTACATTCTGAGTCGTTCAATATTTTCTCTGTAGAATCCTTCACTATTGCAACTTGAGGCTTGAATTTTTCCTTCAGCTCTTTCAGCTTGAGAAATGCTGAGGGTGTTCTTCCCTTTTGATTTCTAACTCCAGATCTTTGTATATGTCATTATAATACTTTGCTTAGTCTTCTGTAGCTACTCTTTGAAATCTTCTCTTTAACTCTTTTACTTCATCATTTCTTCTGTTCTTTTTAGCTACTAGATGTTCAAGAGCACATTGCAGAGTCTCTTATGACGTCCATTTTGATCTTTTCTTTCTTTCTTGCCGTTTTAATGACCTCTTGTTTTCTTTGTATGTCTGATGTCCTTGATGTCACTCCACTGCTCATCTGGCCTTCAGTCATTAGTGTTCAATGTGTCAAATCTATTGTTGAGATGGTCTCTAAATTCGGGTGGGATATACTCATGGTCATACTTTGGCTCTCATAGACTTGTTCTAATTTTCTTCAACTTCAACTGGAACTTGCATATGAGCAGTTGACTGTTCTGTAGTTGGCCCCAGCCATGTTCTGACTGATGGTATTAAGCTTTTCCATCATCTCTTTCCACAGATGTAGTCAATTTGATTCCTGTGTATTCCATCCAGTGCAGCCCACGCTTATACTTGCTGTTCATGTTATGGAAAAAAGTTATTTGCAATGAAAAAGTCGTTTCTCTTGCAAAAGTCTATCATGTGATCGCTGGTATCATTTCTATGACCAAGGCCATATTTTCAACTACCGATCCTTCTTTGTTTCCAATTTCTCATTCCAATCACCAGTAGTTATCAATGCATCCTGACTGCACATTCCATAAATTTCAGACTGTAGAAGTTGGTAAAAATCTTCAATTTCTTCATCTTTGTCCTTAGTGGTTGGTGTGTAAATTTGAATAGATTGTATTAACTGGTATTCCTTGTAGGCGTATGAATATTATGCTATCACTGGCAGGGTTGTACTTCTGGATAGATCTTGAAATGCTCCTTTTAGTGATTAGTGCACAGCCATATTCATTGCAGCACTGTTTACAAGCAAAAAGATGGAAACAACCAAGATGCCCATCAACAGATGAGTGGATAAACAGATTATGGTATATTCACATAATGGAATATTAAACAGTGACAAAGAACAACGATGAATCCATGAAACATCTCATAACATGGAGGAATCTGGAAGGATTTATGCTGAGGGAAATTAGTCACAGAAGGACAAATACTGTACGAGACAATTTTTATAAGAACTCAAGAAAAGATTTAAATACCGTAGAAAACATTCTTTGATGGTTGCCAGTGTGGGGAGGGATGGAGAAGGGTTTTCACTAATTAGATAGTAGCTGGAATTATTTTAGGTGAAAGGCAGGACAACACACAATGCAGGGGAAGTCAGCACAACAGGACTTATCCAAAAGCTAAGAAGTTTCCAGGATAAGACCAAACATTTTGAGGGATAGAGTAGCAGGGGCGGGGGTCTGGGGACCATGGTTTCAGGGGACATTTAGGTCAATTGGCATAACAAAGCATATTAAGAAAACGTTGTGCATCTCACTTTGTTGAGTGGCGTCTGGGGTCTTCAAAGCTAGCAAACTGCCATCTAAGGTGCATCAATTGCTCTCAACCCATCTGGAGCAAAGGAGAATGAAAAACACCAAAGACGCAAGGAAAATATTAGCCCAAGAGACAGAAAGGGCTACATAAAGCAGACTCCATCAGCCTGAGACCAGAAGAACCAGATGGTGCCTGGCTACCACCAATAACTGCACTGAAAGGGAACATAGCAGAGAATCCCCGATGAAGCAGGAGAAAAGTGGGATGCAGACCTCAAATTCCAGTAAAAAGACCAGACATAATGGTCTGACTGAGATGGAGGTACCCCAGAGGTCATGACCCCCACACTGTCTGTCAGTCAAAACTAAAACCATTCTTCAAACCAACTCTTCAGACAAAGATTAGACTATAGGACATAAAATGATACTGGTGAGGAGTGTGATTCTTAGCTTAAGTAGACACATGAAACTATATGGACAGCTCCTATCTGGAGTCAAGGTGAGGAGGGAGAGGAGAACAGGAGCTGGTTGAATGGACACAGGAAACACAGGTGGAGAGAAGGAGTGTGCTGTCACATAGTAGTGAGAGCAACTAGGGTCACATAACAATGTGTACATAAGTTTTTGTATGAGAAACTGACTTGGATTGTAACTTTTCACTTAAAGCACAATAAAAAAAAAGAAAAGAAAATCTAGTATAGACTCATAAACAACTTTTATGACCTTCGGGAGATGATGCTTTTCTTCTAAATTTATATCCTAAGATTTGCTGAAGCAGTGCATCTGCTCCCGTTGAGGAGCTATATTTCTTCCTTGGGTGTTCTGGGCACAATAATGCCAAAGCAAACTTTCTCGAAGTCAGGTATCATGACCTGGATCTTCTGTTCAGAAATCCACGATGAATTATCATTGCCAATTACTAGCTACACAAGGTTATTTTAATTCACATATATACACATATATATATATATCTTCAGTTTCTCTACTATGCATTCCTTTCTACCCACTCACCCAATTTCCAAAGTTCTAGTTAACCAGACCTTTTACTGGAGTGTCTGTATGACATGGTCATTGTAGCTGCAGTGACTCTGCTCAAGCTTTCCGCAAAGAAGAAGTGCATTCTGTCACTCTGGTTCCCTGATGCTTGGCTGACACAAAGTATTGCACAGTGGCGCCTTCTCTTACTCATTTCTCTTTTTTTGAATTTTTTGTATTTAAAACTCAAGTTATATGATGATTAAGTAATAGAAATACTATAAATTTAAAAAGAAAAAGTATAGAGAGTATAAAGAGATTAAGAATGAGAGCATGAGATGAGACAGTGAAAGATTTCCGGCCCTTCCCACCTCCCTGTCACAGCTGGCAACGCCCATTAATCTTTGGTTTCTATATATTTGCTTATTTCATATAAGTAAGATCATACACTAGTTGTCCTTTTGTGACTAACTTTCTTCAATCGGCATGATGTTTTCAAAGCCTAGCAAGAATTTTCAAATTCCAACTATAGCTAACCTCAGTTTCTGCTATCATCCCAGTTCTCTATCCTTTCTCCAACTAGTGTACCCCCTTTGTCTTTTCTGTTGCTGCCCCATTCTGCCTTTCAGTGGCTGAGCCCTGCTTTCTGCTCCCTCCTTGGTCTCTGTATCCCTCTAACACACTGCTGGCAGGTTCCGTCTCTGGATCTTGTCTCTGGAGCTTTCCGTCCATCCAACACACACGACCTAGCTCTATCTCTTTCTAGATCCTGAAGTCTACAGTCTTTCCCACATATTCACAAACATACACAGACCTTTAGGTTGATGTAGGCAACCCACCCAGACACACCCAGTTAAGGCGGTTGTGTGCTGTCTGTCTGAGGTTTCTGGCATCAGGTTCTCAGATACGGACATCTCTTTCTGCCTCACGCTGAAGGAGTTCCTCTAATAAGGACAAGGGCTTCTATTCTGAGAAAAGCAATTTTAATCCTCTACTGTAGCTTGGTTAAGAAGGGTACAAAAAAGAGGTATACATGTAAGAGTCTTAACTAAATACACGCATTCTTCTCTTTAAGTATAACTTCTCCGTAAAACAGCCTTTCAGTAAAAGAGGATGAAAAGAGGTGAGCATTGCTCTTGTTTGAGTGCTTACACCCCAAATTTACTAAGAAAATCATCCTCATAGAAAACTTCTTTCAACGACGTCACACATTTATTATGAAGTTTCAGGGGAATGAGGTCATTTCTAAGTTCCAAAGGAACAAATTCATTGGAATTCAATAAATGTGGAATTAAAGAAAAATAACTTCTTAAAAAATGAACTACCATAAACAGTGCCACTTTACAATGGAGACTTTGTCTTCCACAGCAGTGCCCCCAAAGGGTGGTGGGTCTCTGGGGAAAAAGAAAGAAACCATGGGGTCTGCAGAGGTGGAGAATGTGGTGATGGAAAGGCCTCCAGGGGTCCCTATGACCAAAGCTTTGGGCTCACAGGTGAGGATAAGGACCCTGAAAGCTCAACTAAATCTACTATTCTCAGAGGTCTCTATCCAAGAGGAAAATGCCCAAGAGTCGACAACATCCCAAGCAAAAAGCCCAAGTTCCAGGCTCAGGAATATTCCAAAACCATCCGAGAGCTCTTTTCCTTCATCTTCCACCGAGCAGACCTCTCACTCCTCCAGCTACAGGGCTACTTCAGAGAAGCGATGGGTCAGGTGCGCATATTTCACTCAGGTGCGCACAGTCAAGGGGGTGGCGGTCCCTTGGCAGACCAAAACCTCCTTTGCCCCCCTGGGCAAGATGCCCCAGGTCTTTGAGGCCGAGCTCTCTGAGGAGAGCACCATCGGCTCTGGCCCCAGTCTGGCCAACACTGAATCCCTGGTCAGCACCCTGGAGCCCTGGCAGGAGGGGCCCCAGACCTGTACTCCGGACCCCCCCGACCAAGGGGAGGAGCATGGGGAGACACCCCGCGCAGCCACCCCGGAGTGGCTGGTGACCCGTGAGCACAGCTTCCACTGCGTGGCCTGCTGCTGCGTGTTCGAGTCCTGGGAGGCCCTCGTGGCCCACGCGGAGCACGGTGTGAGCCAGGGCTTCAGCTGCCAGGTCTTCCTTGAAGAGCCGCTGGAGAGGCAGCTGCCACGCTCAGTCCAGCACAGGCCCCAACGCTGCCACCAGCTGGCCAGTCGTTACCTGATGGCCTCCAAGAAGAGGGAGGTGAGGGAGAAGAGAGAGGCCTGCAGGCGCCTGGAAGAGCAGCTGGAGAAGCAGAGAGAAGAATTGAAGAGGCTGAGGCACCAGCTGGAGAGGCTGCAGAGGCAGGAGGCCAGGCTGCAGAAGGCGCAGCACCAAGGCCAGAGGGGGAAGTGCCTAAAGACCTGCTAGCACCCTGGGACTAGGAGGAGCAGGGCCTTTGGGCTGGAAACGAGTGCCCTTCAGGAGAGACCTCCATTCAGGTTTGTTTAACCCAGCCCCCCTGGAAGATCATACACTCCTTCCCCTGTGACCACCTCCCTTCCACCCTAAGGGCAAAAAGAGATCCAGCCCTAAGGGGGATCTGGATTGAAGAAGCCCCAGATAGCTGACCACAGATGCCAGGTCCCCTCAGAGCCTCCCCTGGCCCAGGAGAGGACAGGACAGGCCCTATCTTGATGCTGAGGTCTTGGGACCCTAAGGATGAGCACAGCGTAAGTAGGGAAAGGGAAATGGGATTTCAGTGGGACTTGGGAGGCTAAGGGGGACCCTGGTGAGGTGTGATGGTGAAGGGGGTATCAGTGAGTTCTTTGGAGGAGAAGGAATCAGAGAGATGGCAGGGTGTCAGGAAACCTGCCTGCAGGTGAGCAATGGGCATAAAGCCCTAAACCAAGGACTCTGGGTCCCTTCCCAGCAGCATACAGGCAGAGAAAGAGATAGGGCTTGGCAGGAGGAGGAGGGCCCTAAACCAAGGACTCTGGGTCCCTTCCCAGCAGCATACAGGCAGAGAAAGAGATAGGGCTTGGCAGGAGGAGAGGAGGGCCCGGTGAAGGAAAATGAATTCACCCCAGCCATGTCTTCTGGTCTCCTAGGGTGAATTTGGGGTTCTGATTAGGATGCATTGTTATTGCCTCATTAGGGGAATGTAAGTGGGAGGTGGTGTAGAAAAATCCCCCTGAGAGTTAACCATTTCTGGATAAGAGTTGATCCAGCGCTTGCAGGGTATTTCTTGTAGAGCATGTCCTCGCGTAAGGGGTAGAGCTTTGGAACTTTTTCTTCTCCTTTAAATAAAGCTGTACATTCTGGTTCTTGACACATCAATAAATCTTGTTAATTTTTTTTTTTTCCTGTGGTCAAATCTGACCTGTCCCAAGGTCAAAGAACTGGAAGAAAAAGGCCGTCTGAGATGAAAGAAGCAAAAGAGAGGAGAGGCTTCTTAACCTGGGGAGAACAGCGAGAACACATTTGACCAGAGGTATGGATGGAAGAGGCAAATTCAGGACCAGACTCAACAGTGGACAAAAAAGACCAAGTCTTAGTCACAACATCAAATCCCAGGTGTGGGGAAGCCCTGGACATGACAGGGATGTATCCATCTCTCTGGGCGATGAGACCGCAGAGGGCAGAGGAAAGGAGGGCAGGGCCTCTAGGATGGGCACCTCCATCCACAGTCTGTCTTGTGTGTATGCCTCAGAATGACAGAGACAGCTCCTGTGAGGGAGAGGGTCACAGGCAGAGAAGAGCCATGGTCTTCAGGCGAGGTAAATTCTGCTGTCTCCTAAGGATCCAAAACAAAAAATCAGAGATTCTCAGAGGTATCAGAGTGGGAGGGGTTGGCATTCCCAGGGTGGGGAAGAGGCTAGCTGGGGAGGTAATGCTTTCTGAAATCTTTTGATCAACATCTTTCTTCTTAAAAGCCATCTTCCCAGTTGACGTCCTCTTTTATGCTCTAGGCTCAGACCTGAAAAGGGCCTTGAATGCACAAAGGTGGGTTATACAGTGGGTCAAGGCAGGGAGGAGGTGGTACCAGCACATCCAGGAAAGAGAATTTTCCGGAGCCTCATGAGTTACCTAGTGAATCGCACATGGTGTCCAGCCTTCTACATTTAGCTGTAGACATGTGCTTGCAAACGTGTTTGAGGGGTAACTCTACTGACTTCCCAAAATTATTTTTGGTCATTTCCAGTTATAGAGACCAGAAGAGCTCACTGGTTCCAAGAACAAGAAGAAATGCACTGGATCGGATTATTACTGTCTGTGGTGTGCTCTCCTTCCAGTGATTAAAATCTTTTGTCTGTCATTGTAGAGAATTTTCACCTATTTAAAATATCTAACGAAACATGTTAAAATACACATGTATCTATCATGTTTATCAATTTCCAAGTTCTGAAATTGTTTTTTATTACATTTGCAAGATTACAGATTTGTATGACAAAAAAGTTACATCAGGGTCCCACCCTCCTATGTAATTTGCTCCCGCTCCCACAAGGTATCCAATGTTAATAGACACATGTGTATCCTTCCCTACGTTTCTCTGCAGGGACGCATATACACAGTCACAGGTACACAAGTACATCTGCTGGGGTGTTTGCTTTTATGGAAACTTGGTCTCACTCTACCCGCATTGCTCTTGCCCCTTCTTTCACTTGACATTCTACCTTGATTCTCTGTAAGTCATTAGATATGGCACTAACACTATATTTTTGGGTCTTTAACTTACATGAATAATTTAAATAGATGATATCAACTCAGTACACTTTATCCGGGCTTATACATGCTGTTGTTAAAAGCTATCAAGTCAGTTCTGACCCACAGTGACTCTAGGCACCACAGAACAAAACTCGGCCCCGTCACTGCAATCCTAATAATAGTTACTATATTTGAGCACACTGGTGCAGCCATTGTATCAATCTCATTGAGGGTCTTCCTCTTTATCCCTGGACCTCTGCTTTACCAAGCATGATGTCTTTTTCCAGGGACTGGTCCCTCCTGATAACATGTCCAAAGCCATCCTTACTTCTAAGGAATATTCTGGCTTTCTCTGCTCAAGACAGATTTATTCGTCCATACATAACACCACTAAAATGGAAACATTATCATTCATGCTTTTTAAGTCCACTCTTCCTGCATGTTCTAACTCTCCTCCTCCTGTTCTTTCCCACAAGTGAATCCAAGGTAATTCAGGTTAACAATGTGGTAAGTAGTCTCTCTTATCCTTGCTTAAACAAGCATGCACAGACTTACATGTATCCTCGTCTTCTCATTTATACACACACATAAACATCAACAGGTATTCAAGCATATTCAAACAATTGATATTGTTTAACCCAGATGTGCTCATTTTATATACATTTCTCTGCACCTTGATTGTTTCAGTAATACTTCCATAATACTTCATAGAGATTTCTCCCACTCAACTACTACAACTCTTTTTCATTCTAATGACTCCCTGTTTTATTGATGATGTAGCTTTACCATAAGTAATCTATCATTCCACCATCAATGGACAGTCAAAGTTTGCTCATATTAATAATAACTATCCTTTCTGTACTATAGGATTTGTTTCTGTGGAATAGACTCCACGGAGTGAGATTTCCAATTCAAAGAATGTTAAAAGTACAGAGCCTTGGCCATGTCTTTCCCCTAGAGGCTGCCATAATGCACATTTCCAGCCTTGTCTCAGGGTATCCTTCTCCCCACAGCCCAGCCAGCTATAGGTGGTGCTGATTTTTAAATGTGCCAGTTTCACTGGCAGTTTGATATTTTCTTAACTTGGACTATGTTTATTGGGCATGTGGATTTACTCTGAACGATCTGTTTGAATTCACTGCTCATTGTTCAAGTGCTTAACTTTTATCCTTCTGTGTAAAATGGAAATTGTTATTAAGCCTTGTCATCTCCATTTCACATGATTTTCCAAATCTATCATTTGTGTATCACATTTTTGCAAGCTTTGTCCCCCAGAACGATCACTTGAGTCAGCACCATTTATTAAATACATATAATTTTCTTGAAATATGACCTTTGTAAGTTATTGTGGCTTCTTAACAGATTTTCTGTTTCATTGGTCGACTTGTCAGTTTCTATGCTATGTAGTATCAATTTGTTCTGTTACCCGAAGAGGTAGACACCTGTCACTATCCTGCTTTTTCATGTTTTACTTTGGTAAAACCGCCCTGGTTTTGCAGCGATTAAGTGCTCAACTGCTAATCCAAAGAAAGATTGGCAGGTCGGACCCACCAGGTGGCCCAAAGGGAGAAAAGACCTGGTGTTCGGCTCCCATAATGATTACGACCTAGAAAACCCTATGGGGCAGTCAAATGGGATCGCTTTGAGTCAAAAATCGACTCCAAGTCTCGTAACAACAGGAATATTCTTTGTTATCTATTCTTTATTATCTACTGTACTATTTGTAGCATATGATTACTGTATACAGTTCAAAAACAACTATCTTAGTATTCCGGCTAGAAATGCATTCCACTTATATATTAGTTTTAAGGACCTCCATTTAATTGACAGGACGTTCCATTTGAAAATATGGCATATTTTTGCATATATTCAGGTTTCATTTTATGTACTTTAATACATTGTTTTCCCTCATAGAGGTCCTTTGCTGCTCTGGTTAAAACAATGCTTTGCTAAAAATTTTACAGTTTTGGACACAGTGTGGTACAGTCAAGTAGTAGGGGAAAGAGAACGGTCTGCCCTTCCCACCCTTGCCAAATTTAGACCCTTATTCTATACTGGAGAGAAACCATTGATTTTGATGCATTTGTCTTTTATGCAGGTATGTAATTATATCATCATTATTTAAAATATCTCTTTTAATACTTGTACTAGTTATTTAAATTTTCTAGTTTATTCCTTCACCTAAAAACTATATTGAGTGATACCAAAAATTTCTGTCTAGTTCCAAATTTATTGGAATGGGTTTAATATTTTTCCATTTATCTCACACCTGATAAGTTTGGGGATAATTTGTTATGCACCAATAGATAACTAATACTCTGACCTACTGACCTTTATGGTAATCTACACACAACTTGTTTCTGACAGTTAAGTACTTCCACCTGGCCTCTGTTCAGCTGGGATACAATGATTTACATTGCTACTAGGCAGCCCAGCTCCCACTAAAACCTGAGCCTATAGAGAATTGTTCTTGTTAGCTGTCATCAAGTCATTTCTGACTCATGACAACCCCATGTGGGCATAGTACAAGTGTTCAATAGGGTTTTCAAGGCTGTGATCCTTTAAAAGCAGATCGTCAGGACTGTCTTCTGAGGTGCCTTTGGGTAGGTTCAAACCACCAAACTTTCAGCTAGTATACAACACTTAACTGTTTGTGCCACCCAGGGACCCCCTGCAAAGGATACATATTGGTAAGCTTCATGTTGCTGGTGCTCCCCTCATCTCCGCATTCCTTATCCTTTTGATGAAATGGGTGTCCTTCAGGACCTCCAAGAAATGGTCTTATAGAAGACTAACTCAGACATGCCCACATATTGGAGACTTTTATTTCTTCTTCCAACACTCGACACAGTAGGTCTGGCATTTCGATTTCATAGAATTTGGGCCGTTGCCTTTTCCAACCTTCCAAAAGCAATCACACAGCATATTAGACCCATTTCCAGAACCCTTGCTATGGCAATAAATCCTTGTCAACAAACTCTCCTTGACCCAACTTTATATTAAACTCCCCTTGACTCAGCACCTTCAGCACTCGTCCCTCAGCACACCCCCGTCCTGCTCACACAAGGCAGCCAGGTCTTGCAGCTCCTGCAGTGTACACTCCCTACCCCCCTTACCACAACCAGCACTTCCCCCGGTGGCTATGCTGGTATCTGACAGCTAAGTATCTGGACAAATGCATGGGACTCTATCTGAGGATTCTGCAAGGGAAACTGTTGAGGGTGGATGGGGGGGGCGAGAAACCAGAACACAGAGTATAAACACTCCAGAGGCTGAAATTAAATGAGCCCAAATCCCAGAGCTGCACATCTGTTGTGGGCAGAAACAGCTCCAAGAGAAGCCCTCTCTCAAATAAATGGGATAGAGGGTCCGTAAAGGAGAGAGACGGGCAGGTGGGCAGGTGGGCAGACACCTGAAACTGTGGCAGAGGAAAATCCTTCTCTCTGACCAGAGTATGGAAGGGCCAACGAGTGTAGAGGAATCTCCAATATATTTTTTCTCTCTCTGTGCTGTTAACTGGCACCTCGTCAATTCTACCTCAAAAGCTGAGACTTTTCAAAAGCAGATCACCAGGCTTGTCTTCTGAGGCGCTTCTTGACAGGGTAAAAACTGCCAGCCTTTTGGCTGGTTGTCCATCCAGTGCTTTGGCCCCATAGGTAGAACCAGTCACTTATATGTATGACAGAATGAAGAGATTAAAGCCCCAGCATTCCTGCCAGTGGGCCAGGAAAGCACTCCTTCAGAACTCAGACAGCAGCAGAGAAATAAAGAGAGGAGACGGTGCAAGAAAGAGATTCTGCAGACTTGCTATGAACTCCTGGTTCACCCCCGAGATGCATCTGCATTGCCCTGACTCTAAGAAGCATTATCAAATCCTTTAAGAGGCGCCCTATGGGTTAGAACGCCATCAAGGTTCCAGACTGAGTGGCGCTCACATAGATTAGATCTGAATACAGCTGCAAAGCCTTCAAAAATTGAACTAACATTAGAACCATAGAATACAGAAGATGGGACAGAACTTGGAGCCTGAACATAACTGGGTCAATAGACTGCTAAAAACAAAAAAGAAAAAAATTCTCATAAAATTAAGCCAGACTTGTAGTCTTGAAATCATAAGACAGATTTTAAAACGCTATTCTAATCATTCTCCAAGAAATAACACGGACACTTTTTAAATAAATGGAAAGATAATAGGTGCTATTTGCAAAGGAAAATTTTACATGGTAAAAATACATGGTAGAAATAAAATTCATTTGATAGTTTCAAGAGCAGAATGGTGATGACAGAGAAAAAAAATAGATGAGTTTAAAATATTTATTCTGAAAAGAGAGAAAAAATATGGAAAAAAATGAACAGAGCCTCAAGAATTAGAGAAAAAGTCTGTTTATTTATTAGAACTCCAGAAGAAGTGGAGAAAATGTGTGCTGTAGGAAAACATATTTGATGAAATACTGGGTGAACACTTTCCAAATTTGATGGAAGACGTAAACTTACAGATTCAGAAGGTCAGCAAACCCCAACAGGTTAATCCTAAAGAATTCTATGCAAAAATATATTTTTATGCAAATATTGTGTTACGTGTTTTTTGCAAATCACATGCTCCCCTCCCCCCAAACTGGCATATTTGCAAGTATGCTATGCTAGTTTTTTACACCAACATATAAAAAAAATAAATAAAATTAGGCACCATTCTCATAAGAGTACCCGGGAAGGGGAAGGCTCAGTTGGCAAAAAATATCTATAATGTGTGCATTATTTGCACAAAAATACAGTACATCATAATCAACTGCAGAATAACAAAGATCAAGAAAATACCCAGAAATAAGCTAGAGAGAAAACAATACATTTCACATGGGAAAAATAATTTCAGTGACTCTTTCTTCATTATCAGAAAACCACAGAGGCTGAAAGGGTGTGAAAAAACATTTTTTCAACACTGAAAGATCAGAAACATTACCCCAGATTTCTATATCCAATCATTACCTTCAGGAGTAAAGAAAAAATAGTGCCATTCTTAGCGAAGGAAAACTGAGATAATTCATCGCCACCAGACTTCTCCCAAATGAGACGCTAATGGAAGTGCTTCAGGAGGTAGACTTGGAATTTCACCCGTATTTAAGGAAAGCATAAAACATGGGAACTACGTGGGTAAATATACTGTGTTAATACTGTAGTCACTGCACAACATGGCGCTGGACATGACTCTTTGGAAAGTTTTTCCAGTCTCTTGGAAACGCTTGGGAATATACTCTTGACAGAAAATCATTATTAGAGAATAGAATTAATTTTGACAATATCTGAAAGATGTCTATAGTCAAGTCTGGTGAATAAAATGGAAAATAAATTTTGGACCCAAAATAAGGTGTGGCAGCAAAAAATGAGTCTCAATTTCGATGTGGCCATGAGCTGGCTCTGAAGGCCGGCCTTCCCCAGACAGGCGTTTCAGGCACATTGGGAGCAATAGCTTGTTGTTCTTGTTGCTAGGTGCCATCGAGTGGATTTCTGAGTCATTGCGGCCCAGAGTGAAGGCAATACTGTCCCCACAGGGTTTCCTGAGTTGTAAACCTAATGGAAGCAGGTAGCCACATCTTTACACCTTTGAGCCTTTGGGTGGGTTCAAATCACTGACCTTTCGGTTAGCAGCCAAGCACTTAAACTTTGCACCACCAGGGCTACTTGGAATAATGGCAGCACCACAGAATTTGGTATAAACTTCCCCATGGGCCTTCCCTGAGAAGTAACCTCTTTGCTGAAGTACCAAGTTTAGTTTTCACACATAGTCATTCTGTACAAAGTGTCCATAAGAATTAGAGAGCTTCCTTGAATGGACAACATTTTACATGCCCTCCATGAAGAAAATGCCTCAAGGGCAAAGTTTAAGAGTAAACCAAGGCATTTCCCATCACTCCTTACCTGAGAGCGTCTTCGTGAGGATTTCCTAAACACATGGAAAAGGACATAGTAGACACTGCCTTCTTTTTATCTCTTCCCTCCTAAACAAACAGAAACCTTTGCTGTCAGGTGTCAAGCCCCAAACTCCTCTTCTTATCCTGTATGTAAGTTCTGTAATGAGACCAGGACCCAGGCAATATTTCCCATCTTTCAAAGTTTCAAGGTCCAGTGAAATCCTGTTACAAGTCACTAGATCAGCCCAGGAGCTGAAGACTGAAATTCCTGGTCCTCTGACGAGTGGGAAGGGCAGGGTGGGATTGGGCAAAGCCTCCTTGACCATCACTTGCCCCAACAGGCTCTGGAGGCTGCTTCACGTTATAAGTCAAAGGCCCTTCTAGCCCAGTCGCATAAGAGCAGGGAAAGGCTTTTTCCATTGAAAGAAGAAATGGGCTCAGGAGCAGCAGGTTTGAGGCCATTCAGCTTCTGTCAGCTTTGCGGCCATTCAGCTTCTGTCAGCTTTGCGGCTTCGGACATCTTGGCCGCTGGTCGCCTTCACAACTGGGTCTTTATACCTCTCCACCTCTCTCTCCCTCCCAGTTTTCTCCCAGTACCATGGGCTGTGGCTTCTGCTAGTTTCAATGATTTCAATGTTTCAGTAGCTCCTCGCCCCACTCAGAGGAGGCAGGTTTGCAGGGTGTGAGGGACAAACCCATAGTGTTGCTTAGGTGTCCTTCAACAGAAACACTCCTGAGGTGACAAGCTGTCCTGACTGATCTTGAGGCCAAGACAGAGAGAAACTCAGTGAGAGGGTCATTGGCTTCTGGAAGTGTCAGCATTCTCAGAGACATGTCCTGGGGTCATGCCCAATTGCAGGAAAAATGAAGTGACTCTGAACCTCAGTGTGTTGACCGTCTAGTACACAGGACCCGGAAGCCTCTGGAGGATTCTCAGTCTTAGTGTAACCCACCACTGGGGAAATCCTCACAGGGTGGGAGCAGTGATATTCTTGGGCATCTTTATTCTAAAAATCTCAGAGCAGTTGATACAGTCTTGTGAAGTGGGAAAAGAGAAAGCTTGGGACCACAGGAGGGTGGCAAAAGAAGGAGGCTCCTATCACTCACTCCCTCTGGGATCTTGTTCAGGTTTTTGTTTTTGTTTTTTAATGCAACTTGGGCTCCAGGCAGGCACAAGGCAGGCTAAAGTTGTATTTCTCTGTTTTAATTTATGATATCTAAGTCAAATCTGGAGTCTTGAGCTCATTTTGATAATTCGTCTTTGGTCTGTGCAAACGAGAGTCCGCTCACACCCATGATGAGAGCAGAGGAAATAAATTCCCTAGCCTAGACCAGGGCTGGCTCTCTTGCTCCTCAAACTAAGAGTACCACACTTGGGGAGCTCTCCTAGGGCAGCGCAGGCGATGAGTCCAGTCTGGGGCCCTGGGAGGGGGACGGGGTGGGTGCCAGGCAGTGTGGCCTCTGTGGCTTTGCCTTCTCCTCCTGGAAGTGCATCTCGAAGGCCTCCACGTTCAGATCCTGACGCTAACCACAAGTTCCCACTCTTCTGTGTCCACTGTCTGGACCCAAGTCCCCATATGCCTCCTCTGCCCTCCTATCCCATCATATGCGCTGTGATCAGGCTCAAGTGTGTACTCTGGGTCTCGCCCTCTATGGCCTTATGCTTCCCCTAGTTCTGTTGGGACCTGCCAGACTGGTGGGTCTGAGGTCCAGGTGGGGCTGGGTGGGCTGGGACTGTCACAAAAGGCTCCTGAAGCCAGCTCTTTCCTGCTCCCTGCCAGCTTGTGGTAGGGCTGTCTGGGACCTCACGCCTCCCCCGGGTGCCCCTCTCTGAGCATCCCTGCTGCCCCATCCCCTAGTTCTTGAGGCTCCTTCTCTTGACGCACAGATGCAACTGAGCACCTCACCGCACTGAACCCGGAGTCGGTTCTCAGCTAAATTAAAGACCTGAACCTGAAATGCACAACCTTAAAACCACTAGAACTAATAACTCGTTGTTGTCTAATCCATTCCGACTCATAGGGACCATAAAGGACAGAGTAGAACTGCCCTATAGGGTTTCCAAGGAGCGCCCGGTGGACTTGAACTGCCAACTTTTTAGTTACCAGCTGTAGCGTTTAACCACTACTCCACAAGGTTTCCTAAAACTGCTAGATAGGTGTGAAATGAAAAAAGAAAAAAAAAGTAAATAAAAAAATTTTAAGAAAAAGAACAATTACATAATATGTAAAAGAAAAAAATAATGAAACAAAAAACAACTACAAAAAAAATCACGTAATATGAGACTGTAACCTCACATTATGGATTCAAGGAGGCTGGGTTGTATCTTTCTTTGCAAATAAGTCTTAGATAAGGGAATTGGTACCAGGAGTAAATTTGGGAAAATGGAAAATCTGGGATTGATGAATTCACCCGGATGAGGCAGAAAACAGTAATAACCACAAAATATTTAAAGATGAAATCCTAACAGCCTAAAACTTGCAGTGGAAATTTTTCTAATTAGCACCAGAAGGGGCCTTTAATCACTACACAAAATGGGTCAGTAGTTCAAGATCCCCCTACAAAGACAGAACCAACTCGATGGCCAACTGGTTTGGGGTTTGGTAGATCACTTTCAGGCAGGTTCCAGCAAACACGCAAAAAACAGATCATTTCAATCTTGTACACAGTCAATAAAGAAGAGAAAACTATGAGATGCTTCCCAACTTGTTCCCTAAGGCTACTTTAATATTGATACCAAATTAGAAAAGGAAGGTGTAAGAGGAGTTACAGGACAAGCACACTAAGCAATTGAGATGCAAAAACCTACATAAAATGCTGGCAAAGAAATCCAGCAAGGTATAAAGCATGTAATACACCATGATCAAAGGGGTTTATTTAAAGGATGCAAGCTTGAGTGAACATTAAAGGTTTAATAATTTAATTCACCACATGTGTAGGTTAAGGAAGAAAAGACACAGGTTCACCTCAAGAGACGGTGAAAAGGCAGTGATAAAATCCAACCACACTGAGACATAAGAACTCTGAGCAAACACGGAACAGAAAAGGAGTTCCCGAATGTGGAAAACTACAACTAGCATGATAGTTCCTAGTGAAATATGGGACATTCTCTTTAATATTCATTAGCAATAAAATAAGGATGCTTTCTCTCATTATTTCTATTAAATATTTAACACTGGAGTACAAAAAGAAAAACGTATAACTCTTATTATTCATAGATTATAGGAATGTCTCCACAGAAAAATTTAAAAACCATAGAAAATATTAGAATTAATATGTTAATCATAAATACAAAGTAAAAAATAAAGTGAATGTCTATGCAGCAGCATCAAGGCAACTCTGTCACAGCTCTCAGTGAAAGCAGAGGACACTGACAGGGAAACAGCGGGATTCAGGTGGGCTAGACCACGGAGGGGAGAGCACTATTTTACACTGGGCTGGATTTATAAGCACAGGTATGTGTGTTAGTTACCTAGTGCTGCCGTAGGAAAAAAAAAATAACACAGTTGGGTGGCTTTAGAGAATAGAAATTTATTCTCACAGTTCAGGAGGCTACCTGCCTGAATTCAGGGTATGGCTCATGTCTACTCCAGCTTCTAGCAGCTTCTAGCCACCCTTTGTGTTCCTGGTCTTGTAGATGCATCTGCTCCGTTGTCTGTCTTCCTCTCCCACTGAGTGTGGCTGTGTCTATTCTGCTGTTTTTATAACTCAGAAGGGACTAGGTTTAGGACCCACCCTACAGTATGGCCTCATTAATATAATTTTAAAATCCCCTATATCCAAATCAGGTCACATTTACAGGTACGGTGGTTAGGATTTCAACATACCTTTTGGGGTTATACAATTCAGTCCATAATAGTGCCCTCACCAGATATTCTGGACTGAGAATACTAGCATGAGCAGTTGAGAGTGGTTCTATTTTTTTTCCGCATTAGTTGGTTGTAACTTGTCTCAATGGCCACTCATATGAACTTTCGAGCAGCTTATTATGAAGGCCCTGGCCAACCTTTCATAACCATGTCCATTGTGTGGAAAAACACACAGACTCCCATCACTGAAGCCCTGGGAAATTCATTTATAAGTGTGGAATGGAGTTGGGACCAGAATTGTTTCGTGGCCTTGATAACATGGAATAGCTGTTAAGATATCCACATGGAGATGTCAGGTAATAATACTAACAGCTAACACTTACTGAGTACGTGCGCTGGTGCCAGGATTCTTGTAAGGGCTTCTCCTTTCCTAAGATATTTGTTCTGCATGATAGCCCTATGAGGAATGTACCATTATAACGCACATTTTATACATGAAGAGGCCGATACAGAGATTTAAGCTGATGTTTTGTATTTGAGTATAAGTCTGGACCCAGGAGGAGTTGAAATGGCTGGAGGTGTAAATCTCACGACCTCAGCTACAGACCGATGGCTGTGGACACACTGAGGCATTCCAGACAGAGAGTGTCAATAGAGAGAGAGGACTAAACACCAAGCCCTAGGGCACCCTGACGCCTACAAGCTGGCCAGGTGAACCACAGCTAACAAAGCTCTCTGAAGGTCAGTGTGGTTCCTGGAAGGTGGGCTGTCCTTTCTCTAGGCCGAATTTCCCCACTGCCCCTCCCACCCGCACTGGCTTGTCCCCATCATAATGGCAGGGACAGTGAGTAACTTTCACCACTGCCCAAGATCCCAAGGTTACAATAACATTGGTATGGAAAGCAGAATGATGGAGTCAGGAAGCCTGGTGGTCACATGCAACCAGTTGGAAACAGAAAAGAGCAAATAAAGAAGGGGAGAAGACTGTGAGCCAGAGGGGTAGGAGAAATGAGTATTTCCTGAGTGCTAAATAAGGCTGGGCGTCTGCTAGTGGCATGTAGTTCCTCATTTAAACTTCAGAGGGACACAATGAGTGGAATAGACATTGCTATCCACTTTCATCATGCAAACGTTTTATTATCTTTGATTTTAACAGTAACTTCTTATAAAAACAAATGAGAAAATAGAGAAGAGTATAATTAAAGAATACATCTCATCAATTCAGTACTATCATTTTGCCTCAGCAGCTACACATTTTTGTTGTTGATGTAAATATAACACACAACCTTTGCCAAGTGAATGAGTTGTACAGGTGTACACACTATTGACAGGAATTACATTAATCGGCTGTGCAGCCCTACCCTTAATCTGTGTGATTTTTCTATCACTGTAAACAGAAACTCAGTTTCCATATGCAATAATAATAAAAAAAATGCAATAAAAAAATATGCAATAGCACCTCTTTATTCCCTCCCTCCTGCCCCTGGGAACCCCTATAAACTTTCGTTTCTATACATTTGCCTGTTTTTGTAAAAGGCATGCTTTTTAATTTGAAAGTTCATGACAAGCTACAAGGGAGAATTCTTGTGGAAGCAGAAGTTATTTGCAATACATACATCCTACTACAAACTTGGTTCTAGAATATACAAAGGATGATTCATAAAGAAAAAAAAGAGAATTCAATAGAAAGACAATACTTGAATGCTCTATAAAAGATTTCTGTATGGCCAACATACATATGGAAAGGGACTACATCAGTTATCAGAGGAATTCTAATAAAAACTCACAATGTGATCCTAACCCTGCACACCAGAATGGCTAAAATAAAAAAAAAAAAAATGGAAATACCAACTATTTGGTAGAACATGGAGCAACTGGAATTCTAATCTGCTAGTGAAAGTGTAATTTGGTACAACCACTTTAAAAATGCTTTGGCCATATCTACTAAAGCTGTGAACATCCATATATTCTATGACCCAGCAATTCTACTTCTAGATACATACCCAATAGAAATGGGTACATATGTTCACCAGAACACATAAGTCTAACCATCTGCTAAAGAATGAACACCCTCCTTCTTCTGAATGCCTAACTTTTGTTTTTAATTGTTCTTTAGATGAAGGTTTACAGAGCAAAGGAGCTTCTCATTAAACAGTTAGGACATATATTGTTTTATGACATTGGTTACCAACTCTAAGACATGTCAACACTCTCTCTTCTTGACCTTGGGTCCCCTATTACCAGCTTTACTGTCCTCTCCTGCCTTCTAGTCCTTGTTCCTGGTCTGGTATGCCCCAGGAGTCTCATTTTGATTTATGGGCCTGTCTAATCTTTGGTTAAGGGTGAACCTCAGGAGTGACTTCATTATTGAGCTAAAAGGATGTCTGGGGGTCAGATCCTCAGGGTTTCTCCAGTCTCTGTCAAGCTAGAATTCTGGGTTTTTTTTTTTTTTTTGGAATTAGGATTTTGTTCTACATTTTTCTCCAGTTCTGTCCTGAATGCCTCGCTTAAAAAGCACTATTCTCGTCTGTTCTAAGGTGATGGCCATATATAATGATAAGCTTATAAAGAAAAGTCTAGAGCTTTCTGTGAAATGCAGTAGCAAATCTCTAGAGGCTCATGTTCTTATAGCTTCTGTTCCCTCTGGAGCTTCTGCTTCTGTCTGTCCTTCTGCTGGGCTGCACCACATGGAACCAGTTATAAAATTCAACTTCATCTTATAAATTCACAGGAGTCCTACTCACACAAAACTTGTTATTGGCTATGAGAACAGGTGTGTGGATAAGGTATAGAAGGGATTTCTATTGTAGCAAAGCAAAACCTTAAAATGAAATGGCTGGGAATGGTGGGCCTCCTTCTGTAAAAATGCTTTTCTACATGGAATATGGGAAAATGCAGTTAAGATATGGCTTATGCAAAAAGGCAAAAAGGAGTGCTTGCAGCAATTTGGTAATCATTTAGATCACCTGTAAAAATATTTTCATCCGGTTTCTCATAGCTTACAGGAAACGAAATTCCAAAAGGATCGCATATTTAAAAGTAAAATATGCCACCATAAAAATTTCAGAAGAAACTATGAGAGATTTTGTTTTGCTTTTTGTTGGTAAAAGAGAAAGATTATCTAAAAATCCCAAAGCTGTGAAGGCTAAAACTGGTAAGATACAGATATAGATGTTTGGCATATGAAAAACTATATGAAGAAAGCAAAAATACAGGCAAAAATCTGAAGAAAAATTCGTAGGCTAAGGATTTGAATAGACATTTCTCCAAAGAAGATATAGAAATGGTCAATAATCACATGAAAAGAAGCTCAACCTCATTAGTCATTAGGGAAATGAGAATCAAAACCAAAACGCACTATTATTTCAAAACCACTAAGATGGCTGAAATCAACAGGATGGACAACACAAATGGTGAGGATGTGGAGAAACTAGAACCCTCATACATTGCTGGTGGACATGTAACGTGATCCAATCGCTTTGGAAAACAGTTAGGTCCTTGCTCAGAAAGGTAAACACAGAGTTAACATGCAACATAGCAATTCCACTCCTAGGTATGCATCCAGGACAACTGAAGCATGTTCACATAATAACTTACAAAAGAATTTTCATAGTAGAATTATTTATAAATAGCCAAAATGTGGAGAGAATCCCCAAGTCATGAACTGACAGATAAACTGTGGTATACTCGTAAAATGGAATATTACTCAGCCATTAAAAGGCATCAGGTACTAATACATGGCACAATATGGACAAACCTTGAGAATGTTATGCTAAGTGAAAGAAGCCAAACAGAAATGACCGCATGGTGCATGATTCCATTTACATGAAATATCCAGAACAGACAAACCAACACAGACAGAAAGTAGATTAGCAGTTGCTACGTCTTGGAGGAAAGGAGTAATGAGGATGACTACTAATATGTAGGGCGTTTATTTACAGGGTACTGAAAATATCCTGAAGCTAGACAGTGGTGATTGTTGCACAACTCTGTCCATATACTAGAAACCACAGAATTGTGCACATTATAAAAGGCAATGTTATGGCGGGTGAATTATATCTCAATAGAAATATTTGTGACTCCCAAAAGACTAACATTTCAATTAAATATACAAAACCTATGGATCAGTAGGTGAAAACAACCCGATTTTACCATATCTCTCTCCAGCCAAAGTGAAGGGGGTACATTCTATTAAAACATCTTATTTTTTTATCTCTTCATTAACAAGTTCTGTTCTCATTATACATAACTAGTCTCCATTTCTAATCATACATAACTAGTCTCCATTTCCTTATGCCTGTTTTCACTATTGTAACTACATAAACAGAGCACTTCCATGGTTTTTATAAAAACCCACCCACTCATTCAATCAGACATATCATTTCTGGAAGCTTCTTAGGTGCCAGGAACTACGACACTCTGACCAACACAGCAGACAAGGTCCTGCCTGCATGGGACTTCTATTTTTGTGGAGCAGTCAGATGATAAACCAGCCAAACAGTATGTAATGTTACCTAACATCAGGAGGGAGACGTATAATTTTGGAGGTGTCCCAAGCTGTGTCTCTCTCATGAAGAGTTCCCTCTTGCCTCTGAACCCAGTGGAAAATAAACACTTTGAAGGAACTGTGAGGTCAGTAAGTGTGAAAAAAGACATTTCATTTCCGTTTCATTTGGTTGGTTTTACCTGCTACGCTGTCAACATTTTTTTAAACACTATCCTGCAGCTGACATCAACCACCCCCCCAAAAGCAAAAACAAAACCTGATGCCATGGAGTCGATTCCAACTCACAGTGACCCTGTAGGACAGAGTAGGGTCTCCAAGGAGTTCCTCGTCTTCGGACACAAATAATGGACACAAATAATTCCTGCTTATGAGAATCTGAAAGTTGTTCACTGTGGTTGTGTGAGGGACTCAGTCACACTTGCAAAGATTTCCATGTGGGTGTGGTGCTCAAGTGTGAGCATCGGGCGGAACGGACCCCATGTGCACTTTGCAGCCTTCTGCAGATTATGACACAACAAACATTCCCTCTTCATCGTCCTGCATCTTGTAAGAGGACAGAGGGAATTGTTAGGCAGAACCATTTGAAAATGCATGGCAAGAAATTTTATTGAAACATTAAATTCAAAATAAAATCTTCCTATGTTTTTCAACCTTCCCTACCTCATTTCAAAGAGGTAATTGGACTCACAGAGTTAAAGCCCTGAAACTTCAAGACTCTGAAGAGTCTGTTGTAAGAGTCTCAGCTCACTGGAGTAATCACACTGAGTGAACTGGAACCCAGAGGAAGAGTGGGAGTCAGACAGCAGAGACCTACACATTGGGAAGGGGTGAGGCCTGCTTCTTGATAATGCCCTGGGGTAGGTGGCAGCACCTCAAAGGGTAATGCAGGCATACAAGTAGACAAATCACATTATGGTGTTCCCAGCCCTGCCAAGGTTCTCATGCTCCATCTGGGAATGGAAGCAGCAGAGACAATGCTTCTAGAGAGATCACCCACATAGGCTGAGGCGATGGGTGTGTTAAAGATCTCCAAACCTTAGTCCTTCTTTAGACCCCAGTATACCCAGAAAATAAACCAACATCAAATACACCCCTACAAAGAAGTAAGGTTAAAATTTTACCCCAATTTTGTAAGCCAAGAGCTCTGAGTTGGAATTCAGTTTATTTAAAGAAATATCAAGTTTTCTTGCACACAGGAATTTGTGCTGATTCACACTTACAATTCATATTATTCATTCATCCATGAAGTCAGCAAACATTTACACTATAACAGCTATATGTGAGACCCTATGGCAGTTGCTCTTGATGATGAAATGACTCAGAGAATTTCCCTCAATGCCCGGTGAGAGAAACAGCCAAGTTAACAGTTGTATCAGTCATGTATTGCTGTGTAACAAATGACCCCAAACTGTCGTGTCTTAAAAGAGCCACAATTTACCAGTTCACAATTTTTCAAGTTGTCAGTTTGGAACTCTTCTGATCTGGGCCAGCCTCAGTGGCTCACAACACGGCTTCCTCCTGTGTCTACAATTTGCTTCCAGGTAGCTGGGAGCCAGTTCATAACATCAAGTCAGTGAAACCGCTAGATCCTCCCTCCATTGGTCTTCCATCATCTAGCAGGCTGGCATGAGGATGTTCCCATGAGTTCTCAGGGTTTAAGAGCAACAAAAGGGAAGTCTCAATGTAAAGTCTTTCAACTCTCTCATTTTATCAGGTTGTCTACCATCCCAATGTCCAAAACAATAATGTCAGCCCCAACTAAGGGATGGAGAAAGACTCCTACTGCTAATGAAAGGCTCTCCAGAGTCTCATAGAAGGCATGGGCACAGAGAGAGGATGAATGTGTAGACATTTCTTACATCAACCACAACAGGTAAATGCAATTGTGTTTTATACTGTGGTAAAGGGTTTTGCAGGTACAATGGAGTAGGGAGCAAGAAGTGAACAAATCTACCAGGAGGATATTTAGGGAAGAGCACAACCAGGAATTGATGCCTGAACCAAGTTGGGAATATGATTGGATAGTTAAAAAAAAAAAAATAAGGGGTGACAAAAGGCCCGGGTCCAGGAAGGCCCATGTCTTCTCCAGAGAGAAGTTTGAGGAGACAGGCTGAATCCACTGAGGCATCTGAAACATTTGTGACCAGATGCAGATCATCTTTTGTTCTACTGTTTTCCAACCACTCATCCCTATTTATAGTTTGGGGTCATACAAGAGTAGACCCTAGCATTTCCCTGTTGAAACTTTTATTTTCCTCTGAGAAGTCATCACCACCCCAAGGTTCTTAATTGCTTCCTCAAATGCTGTCTCCATTTACCAGCTCCTTTTCTATATGGGCTCCAGAGTGAAAGCAGAGCCTGGAAGATGCAGAGGTCATGGACTTTCCCCAAGTCAACTCCTAAACCTCCCATTCCGGCTGACCACAAATTCCTGAGTCTTAGCATTTTATGGTGAGCTCACAAGCCCAATCTGTTCCAATGGGGTCAGTTCTCTTAACCATCATGCTTCACCAGAGAGTAGGCCATCAGACGGGAGGGGAGAGAAAATTTTCTAGTCACAGGGAAGAGCATGTGTGAAGCCTCAGAGGATAAGGAGACCTGAGAGGTGTTCAGAGTGGATACTGTATGACCAGGGCTGAAGAGACATGATTCCAAGAGAGTCAAATGAGAAGTTTCAGAGAAATCAACTCCTGGTCACACTGTAACGATTCCCTGTACTCTCTCTCTCCCCACCAAGGGATAGTAACGACATGGAGTGCAGAGAAAAGTTGCAATTCCTTTTTTACATCTAAGTCCCCTTTTCCCAGTCTGGGACTGGCAGTATTCAAGCTCCTACTTGAACAGTTTCATATTTTTCTTTTTGCTGTGTTTCTATTTAAAGTGGGCCCATGGAACTGAGCAATGTCAGGAATGATGTCACACAGGGTTATGGAAGCCATGGCGTTCATGCTGATCTCTTTTGGTGAGGGTGTTGATCTGAGATCCTGTGGGAGGGCACCTGGAACTACTCTATCACGGAAATTCCAGACAAAACCGGGGTCCCCAAGTCACCAAACAGTCATGCATCATGAAGAACTGGGAAAAGGGATAAAGATCCTTCAGAACATCATTACGATTGGACATCTTCATCCAGAGAGGATGAAACAGTGATACACAAGGAAGAGGCCTTTCTCTAAGACTCTAGATAAGGGTGAGAGGAAAAATTGTCCCAGATTGATGTGTGTTATGGAACAAAGGGTCTGGTTTCCACCTGAAAAGAGAGTCATGATAGGACAAGATGAAGGAATTGGGAATGGATAAGGTCATAAGGAGGAGCGTCCTGAGAAAGCATTTCCTGTCATTTGGTGGACAATTAACCAAATTCTTATATCAACCAGAAATGTAGGAATAAGTGAGGGATCAAGCTACAGAATTCATTGGGAGTTTGAGAGCTTTCCAGAACAGGTGCAGACGAGGCACTCTGTTGTTTAGGATCTGTACCTGGTGGAAAGGAAGGAAGCCAGTGGACAACTAGGGCAGAGACTATAGGATGGGGGAAAGGGTGGTTAGAGAGAAGCGTACTTTATTATATTTTCTAATGACATGATATTAATGTACTATGTGAAGAATTAAGAAAATATCTCAGGAGGTTCTGGGAGTGAGAAGTTGAAGGAGCCCAGAGCCCACATCATTGAGGGTAGAAGATGGCTTGCAGACTCCTCCCCTAGATTCAGGAACTCCCCTTCTCCTATGTCTTCTCCCCACATCTCTCGAAGGGCCTAAAAAACCCTCACAGCAAAGAGAGCTATAGGATAGAATTTTTTTACATTCCTACTCTCCACTACCATTATTTTTGCTGCCCCCAACCACTACTCCAGTGCTGCCCTCCACTGCCCCTATTTCCTTTTTTTTCCTAGGTTTCTAACTGGCCTCTAAAACCCTCTTGAGAGATCCCCTGCTGCAGCTTCTGTCACGGAGCTTGCACTCCACTCCCAAGATGCTTCCATCTCTTTCTTCCTTAACTCGCCAATCCTACCTTCATACTCAGAAAAATACAGACCCTTATGTTGACATATACAACCCACCCACACACACAGTTGATGTGGTTGTGTCTTGGCTACTGAGATTTGTACCATCGGACTCTCAAATATGGACATCTCTTTCTGCCTCACACTGAAAGAGTATTTCTCATAATGACATGGTGAGAGCTTTCTGTTCAGGGAAAGGCAATTTTAAAGGAGAAATTTTAAATTATACATAAATATACAAATTTTGCTCTAAGTATAATTCCTTGAATAACAGGTCTTCCCTTAATGGCCACATAAACCAGGGACTCCATCAGCCTGAAACCAGAAGAACTAGATGGTGTGCAGCTACAGTCAATAACTGCCCTGACAGAGGATACTTGCAAGTTATAAAAATGATGGTACCCTCAAATACAGCCCTTATACTGAAAGAAAAGACCAAAATGGATGTCAGAGATACTCTGAAACTTGCCCTTGAACGTAAAGTAGCTAAAGCAAATGAAAGAAATGATGAAGTAGAAGAGCTGAAGATAAGATTTACAAAGGGCGGCTCGAGAAGACAAAGTATGATAATGACATGTGCAAAGACTTGGCGTTAGAAAAACAAAAGGGAAGAACATGCTTGGCATCTCTCAAGCTAAAGGAACTGAAGAAAAAATCCAAGCCTCGAGATGCAATAGTGAAGGATTGTACGGGCAAAATATTGAACAACACAGGAAGCATCAAAATAAGATGGAAAGAATACACAGGGTCACTGCACACAAAAAAAAAAAAAAAAAAAAAACATGGGTCGATGTTCAACCATTTCAGGAGGCAGCATGTCATCAAGAACTGATGGTATTGAAGGAAGAAGCCCAAGCTTCACTGAAGGCATTGGCACAAAATGAGACTCCAAGAACTGACAGGTACCAATTGAGATGTTTCAACAAACAAATGCAGCACTGGCCGAATAATTTAGCCATCCGATTGGAAGAGATCCATGTTTGTGCACATTCCAAAGAAAGTGATTCAACAAAATTCAGAAACTATCAAACAATATCATTAATATCAAAACCCTGTAAAATTTTGCTGAAGATCATTAAAAAGAAGTTGCAACAGAAATTCAAGTCAGATTCAGAAGAGGATATGGAATGAGGAATATCATTACTGATGTCTGATGGATCTGGGCTGAAAGCAGAGAATACCAGAATACCAGAAAGATGTTTCCATGCATTTTATTGACTATGAAATGGCATTATACTGTGTGAATCATAACAAATTATGGATAACACTTCAAAGAACGGAAATTCTAGAACAGTTAAGTTTGCTCATGTGAAACCTGTACATAGACCAAGAGGCAGTTTTTCAGAGAGAACAAGGGGTACTATGTGGTTTAAAATCAGGAATAGTTTGTGTCAGGGTTCTATCCTTTCATCACATTTATTCAATCTGTATGCTGAGCAAATAATCCAAAAAGCTACACTCTATGAAGAAGAACGTGCCATTAGGTTTAGAGGAAGATTCATTAACAACCTACGATATGCAGATAACACAAACTTGGTGAAAGTGAAGAGGACCTGAAGCACTTAGTGGTGAATATCAAAGACTACAACCTTCAGTATGGGTTGCACCTCAACATAAAGAAAACAAAAATCTTCACAACTGGACCAATAAGCAACATCATGATAAACAGAGAAAAGATTGAAGTTATCAAGGATCTCATTTCATTTGGTTCCCCAGTCCACGCTCATGGAAGCAGCAATCAAGGAATCAAATGATGTATTGCAAATCTGTTGCAAAAGAACTCTTTAAGGTGGTGACAAGCACAGATGTCACTCTGAAGGCTAAGGTGTGCCTGACACAAGCCATGACATTTTCAAACGCCTCATATGCATATGAAAGCTGAACAATGAATAAGGGAAACCGAAGAAGAAATGCTACCTTTGAATTATGGTGTTGGTGAACAATATTGAATATACCACAGACTGCCAGAAGAACAAACAAGTCTGTCTTGGAAGAAGTACAGCCAGAATATTCCTTACAAGCACAGATGGTGAGTGTTTGTCTCACACACTTTGGACATGTTATCAGGGGAGACCAGGCCCTGGAGAAGAACATTATGCTTGGTAAAGTAGAAAGTGAAAAAGAGGAAGACCCTCAGTGACATGGATTGACACAGTGGCTGCAACAATGGGCTCTAGCATAATAACAAGTGTGAGGATGGCACAAGACTGGCCAGTGTTTTGTTCTGCTGTATATAGGGTCACTATAAATTAGAACTGACCTGATGACACCTAACAACAACAATATGCTGTTCAGCTCACTGCCTGTCTCTTAGTTTGCTGTGCTGCGGTGGTTTGGATGTTGCTATGATGCTGGAAGCTAGGCCACCAGTATTTTAAATACCAACAGGGTTATCCATGGTGGACAGGTTTCAATGGAGCTTCAAGACTAAGACAGACTAGGAAGAAAGACCTGGAGATTTACTTCTGAAAATTAGACAATTAAACCCTTACAGATCACAAGAGAATACTGTCCAATTCACTTGCTTTGGACATGTCATCAGGAGAGATTAATCAGTCCTAGAGGAGAATATCATGGTTGATGAAGAAGAAGGCCAACAAGGCCGTAGGAGACCCTTGGTGAGATGGACTGGCACATTAGCCGTAACGATGGAATCTAAATTGCTGGCATTTGTGAGGATGACACAGGACCTGGCAACCTTTAGTTCTGTGGTACCTAAGTTCACCATTAGTCGGAGTCACCTCAATGGCAGCTAGCAAAAAATTACTGTTTGAGAGGAGAACTGAGATATGAACTTGATACAATATACCAAATATTAAAATGTTCAAAGATCTCATGTTTACTATGAAAGAATAGGAATTGAGAATACAACTTTCAAATAGCTAGAAGGAAAAAGAAAGTAAGAGAAATTTCATCATTCCAATAAAAAAAGAAACAGGAAAGGCAGAATAATAATAAAAAAAAAAGAACAGTGAATGTGAAGTATAATATGGGAATTATGTCTAAATGTATGAGTAATAGCAAGAAAAAGGGATTAATACCTTAGGAAAAAACATGTACACTCAGCTTAGACTTGCAAATCCAGCCATATCTTATTTATAAAACAAAATTAAAACATAATGACAGAAACTTTTAAATTATGTAAATGAAATTTCTACTGTCTAATGACTACAGGAACAACCCTCTGCCAGATACTGTTGAAACAGGAATGATTAAGATTCCTTGCAGTCTGGTGAGAGAAACAACCCAGTTAACAAATCAGTTATCAATTGCTGTATAACAAATGACCCAAAAATGAAGTGCCTTAAAAGAACAAGCAGTTACTTCACTCACAGTTTTGTGGGTTGGCAGTTTGGGGTTCTTCTGGTCTGGGGCAGACTCAGCCAGTCTCGGCTGGGCTCCCTCATGTATCTGGAATCAGCCACCATGTCCACTGGCGGGCAGAGGGCCTGAAATCTTCTCAGCTGGATTCTCTAATGATCTCTTGTCATTTATTAGGGTGGCCTGGGCTGTTCCCATGGGTTCTCAGTGTTTGAAGAGCAGCAAGAGGGCAAGGAGGAGCCCTGGTGGTGCAGTGGTTAAGGGCTCAGTTGCTAAAGGAAAGGTAATCAGTTTGTACCCACCAGCTGCTCTGTGGAAGAAAGACATGGCACTCTCCTTCTGTAAAGATGACAGCCTTGGAAATCCTATGGGGCAGTTCTACTCTGTCTTTCAGTCACTATGAGTTAGAATATACTTGAGAGTGACGGGTTTGGTTTTTGGTAAGGGAGCAAGCCACGATGTGTCTAATTATATCCGGTCTCTGCTTCTATTAGTCTTTGTACTGTCCCAAAGGCCAAAGCAATCATAGATCAGTCCAAATTCAAGGACTGGAGAAAGAATCTTGCTCTTGAGAAAGGGAGCTGTAAGTCATCTAATATGTATGGATACATACATATTAGAACATGTGGCCATTTTTGCTATCAATCACAACGTGTAAATGCAATCAAGTTTGTCCCTAGTTGTGGCAGAAGTGTTTCTTAAAGACAATAGAGTATGGATCAGGGTGGGAAATTCTACCAGGTGTAGGGTTGGAAAGGCTTCCACCAGAAGTGATGCTTGACCTAAATTTTGAAATATGAGTGGATGGTTAGGAGATTTTCTTTTTTTTTATATTTCCAACCACTTGTCCACATTCTACCATCTGTAGTCACACAAAACGAGCCCTCTGCTCCCATGTTGACGTCTTTCATTTTCCTTCAAATCCTCAAGCTCTCCTCTACCTACCAAGCACAACTTCCCAAACCCTGCCTTAAAATGTTTCAACAATTTGTTTGTTCCTTTTCTAATTGTCCCCCAGACAAAAAAGGAGATCAAGCAGAGGACAGTGGACCTTTCCCCGAGGGCTCTCCTAAGCCTCCCAGGCAGGTTTACCATAGATGTCTGGAGTCTCAGTGCTCTTCTGTGATGATGTAATCCTACCCTTTTTAGTGGCTCCAAGGGAGAAGCATGTGGACAGGCCAAGAGGCTTCACAGGGTTTAGAGTCAGGAGGTCAAGAGAGAGTGGCCTAGACACCACCACTGAGTGATGGTACCTCCAGGCAACAGACCGAAAACCCCATTCTGCATGGATGGCTACGAAGGGTGAGTCTTTTGGAAGAGTCTTCTTTTATTTCATCAATAGATATATATTGAGTATCTCCTATGGGTGAGGCTCTGTCTCACTTTCTGCGACTGCCAAAAACAAGGCAGACCCCATCTTTGTCCCCAAGTTATTTACAACCCATCTGGAAGACACAAATTGGAAAATGAGCATCTCCTATGACTCAGTGCTACGATGGAGGATTACTAGGTGCTCTGAATACATAAAGCAGGAGCACAGACTGGGTACCTTGGAGGAGGAACCAGTCAACAGGAAGGGAGGAACGTCTACTAGTCAGAGGGAACAGCCTGTGTGAAGCCTAAGTGGCAAAGGAGGCCTGAGAGGTGTTCAGAGTGGACATTGTGTTTCTAGGGCTCGAGAGATTTGATTCAGGGCCAGAGAAGAGGTTTGGGAGAAACAGCGACTCATTATACTCTTCTATTCCCTCAACTCACAGTTTCTTCCTCTTGGATGTTGACTTCTTTAAGTGAACATTTCAATTCATTTTTAAGATATAATTTCCCTCCTCCCAGCCTCCTAGCCTCTCCCACAACAGTTGCCATATTTTTTCCTAGTGCGCTGTTTAGATTCAAACTTAGCCCTTGGAACTGAGCGATGTCAGCGATGATGTCACACAAGGGTTACTGGAAGCCTTGGTGCTCACTCAGATCCCAACTGCTCTTTGGAGAGGTTGTCGGTCTGAGGTCTCCTGTAGGAGAGCGACTTTGGATACCAAATTACAAACGGTTCTGCCTAAATCAAGGTCCCCAACTTGTGAGAGTTTGGGACATCATCTGTACATGGGAGGAAGAGAAACATCTTGCCAGTGACCATCCTTCGTGGTTCATCTTCACCTAGCCAGAATGGAGCAGCAATACATGAGAAAGAGGCCTTTCTCTAAGGCCTGAGGTAAGGGTGGGAGGAAAATTCAGTCCGTGCGATGCGTGCTAGGCAGCCAGAGGTCTGATTTACCCCGGAAACAAGGACCACAAGGGATCACCGAGGCTCTCACCTGAAAAAATTTCCTGTCCATTAGTAAACAGTAAGAAATTATACTGTGAATAAATAAATGAAGGAATAAATAAGTGAGTGAAGTATAGAATTCTACTGTCATCTGAGGGGCTTTCCATAACAGTAGCACGCAAGTCAAATCTGTGAACTCTCCTGCTTTGTTAGTGGAAAGAACGCAGGTGGACAACTGGGCAGTGGGTATAGGACCAGGGAGAAGGGTGGTTACAGAGACTTGTACTTAATTTTTTCATGAGACTGAATTAATATATCATGTGAATTAAAAAAAATGTATCAAATTTATCAGGAGGTTTTGGGAGCGGGTGGTGTGATGGAGCACAGTACCACACGTTCATTCAGAGTTCCCAGTCAATGTAAGCTGCCACAGTCCTCAGCCTGGACTCAGGCAGAAGAAGGTCCAGGAAGGCCCTGCCCCTCTAGGTCTAGGGATTTCCCTTCTCCTCCAAGGTCTCCTGACCATCTTTTCCTAAGGGTTTAACAGTTCTTTTAGGTAAAGACAGCTATAGTATAGATCGTTTTTTTTTTCCTCTTGTAATTGCGAAGTTTAATTTTTTTTAATTGTGTTGAAAATATACATAAAACATAACTGAATAATTTCTAATGTATGAGTCAGTGATACTCATTACATTCTTCAAGTCATGTAACCATTCTCAATATCCTTTTCCAAACTTTTCTACAACCATTAACATAACCTCAATGCCGCAGTGGAAAAACTTCCCCTTCCCCCTGCCCACAACTGGCAACGACCAATAATCTTTGCTTTCTATATATTTGCTTATTTCATATAAGTCAGATCGTACAGCATTTGCCCTATACTTAGGGCAAATACTAACTGATTCCATTTAGCATGATGTTTTCTAAGTCTAGCAGGAAAGAATTTTAAAATTCCAACTATAGCTAACCTCAGTTTCTGCTATCATTCTTAGTTATCCATTCTTTCTCTGACTAGTGTGCCCCTCCTTTGTCTTCATTGTTGCTGCCCCATTCTGCCCTTCAGTGGCTGAGCCCTGCTTTCTGCTCCCTCCTTGATCTCTGTATCCCTCTAACACACTGCTGGCATGTTCCATCTCTGAATCTTGTCTCTCTCTCGAGCTTTCCCTCCATCCAACGCACCCGACCTAGCTCCATCTCTTTCTGCATCCTGAACTCTGCAGTCCTTCCCACAGATTCAGAAACATACACAGACCTTTAGGTTGACATAGACAACCCACTGAGACATACACAGGAGAGGTGGTTGTGTGTTGTCCACCTGAAGTTCTCGCATCAATGTTCTCAGATACGGCCATCTCTTTCTGCCTCACTTTATCTACTAAGGACTGGGCTTCTATTCTGAGAAAAACAATTTTCATCTTCTACTGTGGCTGGGTTAAGAGCGGTGCAAGGAAGACGTATAAATGTAAGAATCATAACTAAATATACACATTCTTCTCTTTATGTATAACTCCTCTATAAAAAGCCTTTCAGTAAAAAGAGGATGAAAAGAGGTGACCATTGCTCTGGAGTGTTTACACTCCAAATTTACTAAGAATATCACCCGCATACAAAACGTCAAGTCACACATTTATTATGCAGCTTCATGGGAATGAGGTCATTTCTAAGTTCCAAAGGAACAAATTCATTGGAATTCAATAAATGTGGAATTAAAGAAAAATAACTTCTTAAAAAATGAACTACCATAAACAGTGCCACTTTACAATGGAGACTTTGTCTTCCACAGCAGTGCCCCCAAAGGGTGGTGGGTCTCGGGGGAAGAAGAAAGAAACCATGGGGTCTGCAGAGGTGGAGGGTGTGGTGATGGAAAGGCCTCCAGGGGTCCCTGTGACCAAAGCTTTGGGGTCACAGGTGAGAATAAGGACCCTGAAAGCTCAAGTAAATTAACTCTCTATTCCCAGAGGTATCTATCCAAGAGGAAAATGCGCAAGAGTCAACAACATCCCAAGAAAAAAGTCGAAGCTCCAGGCCCACGAAGATTCCAAAACCATCCGAGAGCTCTTTTCCTTCATCTTCCACCGAGCAGACCTCTCACTCCTCCAGCTACGGGGCTGCCCCAGGAAAGCGATGGGTCAGGTGCGCATATTTCACCAAGGTGCACACGGTCAAGGGGGTGGCGGTCGCCTGGCAGACCAAAACCTCCTTTGCCCCCGTGGGCAAGATGCCCCAGGTCTTTGAGGCCGAGCTCTCTGAGGAGAGCACCATCGGCTCTGCCCCCAGTCTGGCCAACACTGAGTCCCTGGTCAGCAACCTGGAGCCCTGGCAGGAGGGGCCCCAGGCCTGTACCCAGGAGCCCACTGACCAAGGGGAGGAGCATGCTGAGAGACCCCGCGCAACCACCCCGGAGTGGCTGGTGACCCGTTAGCGCGGCTTCCGCGGCGTGGCCTGCTGCCGCGTGTTCCAGTCCCGGGAGGCCCTGGTTGCGCACGCAGAACATGGTGTGAGCCAGGGCTTCAGCTGCCGGGTCTTCTTTGAAGAGCTGCTGGAGAGGCGGCTGCCACGCTCAGTCCATCGAAGGCCCAGACGCTGCCACCAGCTGGCCAGGCGTTGCCTGATGGCTGCCAAGAAGAGGGAGTTGAGGGAGAAGAGAGCGGTCTGCAGGCGCCTGGAGGAGCAGCTGGAGAAGCAGAGAGAAGAACTGAAGAGGCTGAGGCACCAGCTGGACAGGCTGCAGAGGCAGGAGGCCAGGCTGCAGAATGCGCAGGCGCGCCACCGAGGCCAGAGGGGAAAGCGCCTGAAGACGTGCTAGCACCCCGGGACTAGGAGGAGCAGGGCCTTTGGGCTGGAAATGAGGGCCCTTCAGGAGAGACCTCCATTCAGGTTCGTTTAGCCCAGCCCCCTTGGAAGATCATACCCTCCTTCCCCTGTGACCCCAACCCTCCCAACCCACGTGCACAGAGAACTCCAGCCCTAAGGGGGATCTGGATGGAAGAAGCCCCAGATAGCTGACCGCAGATACCAGGTCCCCTCAGAGGCTCCCCTGGCCCAGGAGAGGACAGGACAGGCCTCATCTGGATGGTGAGATCTTGGGACCCTAAGGATGAGTGCAGCATAAACAGGGAAAGGGAAATGGGATTTCAGTGGGACTTGGGAGGATTGGGGGGGCCCTGCTGAGGTGTGATGGTGAAGGGGGTGTCACTGAGTTCTTTGGAGGAGAAGGAATGAGAGAGATGTCAGGCTGGTGGGAAACATGTCTGCAGGTGAGCAGTGGACATAAAGCCCTAAATAAACAACTCTGGGTCCCTTCCCAGCAGTACAGAGGCAGAGAAAGAGGCAGGGCTTCGTAGGAGGAGAGGAGGGCAGGTTGAAGGAAAATGAACTCACCCCAGCCATGTCTTCTGGTCTCCTACGGTGAATTTGGGTTTATGATTGCGATGCATCCTTTTTGCCACATTAGGGGAATGTAAGTGGGAGGTGGTGTAGAAAAATCCCCCTGGGTGTTAACCATTTCTGGATAAGCGTTGATCCAGGGCTTGCAGGATATTTCCTGTAGGGCAGGTCCTAGGGGAAGGGGTAGAGCTTTGGAACTTTTTCTTCTGCTTAAAATCAAGCTGTACATTCCGGTTCTTGACATGTCAAACAAACTTGCTAATTTTCTTTTTGTTTTCCTGTGGTCAAATCTGACCTGTCCCGAGGTCAAAGAACTGAAAGAAAAAGGCCCTCTGACGTGAAAGAACCAAAAGAGAGGACAGGCTTCAAACCCAGGGAGAGCAGCGAGAACACAGGTGATCAGAGGTAACGGTGGGAAGGGGCAGATTCAGGCCCAGACTCAACAGTGGACAACAAAGCCCCAGTCTCAGTCGCGACATCAAATCCCAAGTCTGGGGAAGCCCTGGACATGACAGGGGTGTATCCATCTCCCTGGGAGATGAGACCAAAAGTATCACAGGGAACCCCCAGGGGCAGAGAAATGGAGGGCAGGGCCTCTAGGATGGGCACCTCCATCCACAGTCTGTCCTGTGTGTATTCCTCAGAGTGACAGAGACGGCTCCTGTGAGGCACAGGGTCACAGACAGAAAAGAACCAAGGTGTTCAGACCAGGTAAATTCTGCAGTCTCCTAAGGATCCAAAACGAAAAATCAGAGATTCTCAGAGGTATCAGGGTGGGAGGGGTTGGCATTCCCAGGTTGGGGAGAGGCTGGCTGGGGAGGTGCTGCTTTCTGAAATCTTTTCATCAACATCTTTCTTCTTAAAAGCTACCTTCCCAGTTGATGTCCTCTATGATCTAGGCTCAGACCTGAATGGGGCAATGCTCAAAGGTGGGTTATCCAGTGGGGCTAGGCAGGGAGGAGGTGGAAGCAGCATAGCCGGGAAAGAGAATCTTCTAGAGGCGCATGAGTTACCTAGTGAATTGCACATGGCGTCCAGCCTTCTGAATTTAGCTGTAGACGTGTGCTTGCAAGACGTGTTTGAGGGGTAACTCTACTGACTTCCCAAAATTATTTTTGATCACTTCCAGTTATAGAGACCAGAAGAACTCACTGGCTCCAAGAACAGCAAGAAATCCACTGGATCTGATTATTACTTTCTGCGGTGTGCTCTCCTGCCAGTGATTCAAATCTTTTGTCTGTCATTCTAGAGAATTTTCACCTATTTTAAATATCTAACAAAACACGTTAAAATATACATATATCTATGATGTTTATGAATTTCCAAAGCTCTGAACTTGTTTTTTATTACATTTGCAAGATAACAGATTTGTATGACAAAAAAATTTATGTCAGGGTCCCACCCTCATATGTAATTTGGTCCTGCTCCCCCAAGGTATCCAATGTTAATAGACACACGTGTATCCTTCCCTACACCTCTCTGCAGGGACACATATACACAGTCACAGGTACACAAGTACATCTTCTGGGGTGTTTACTTTTACGGAAGCCTGGTCACACTCTACCCACATTACTCTCACCCCTTATTTCACTTGATATTCTACCTTGATTCTCTTTAAGTCATTAGATATGGCACTGACACTATATTTTTGGGTCTTTAACTTACATGAATAATTTAAATAGATGATATCAATTCAGTACACTTTATCTGGACTTCTACATGTTGTTGTCAGTAGCTATCAAGTCAGTTCTGACTCACAGTGGCCCTTTGCACCACAGAACAAAACACCACCCGGTCAGTGCAATCCTAATAATCTTTGCTCTATTTGAGCACACTGTTGCAGCCACTGTATCAATCTCATTGAGGGTCTTCCTCTTTTTCACTGGACCTCTGCTTTACCAAGCATGATGTCCTTTTCCAGGGACTGGTCCCTCGCTCTTGATAACATGGTCAAAGCCATCCTTGCTTCTAAGGAATATTCTGGCTTTCTCCTTTTAAGACAGATTTATTCGTCCATACATAACACTACTAAAATGGAAACATTATCATCCATGCTTTTTAAGTCCACTCTTCCTGCGTGTTCTAGCTCTCCTCCCCCTGTTCTTTCCTGCAAGTGAATCCAAGATAATTCAGCTTAAGAATGTGGTAAGTAGTCTCTCTTATCCTTGCTTAAACAAGCACATAAACTTATACACACTCATAAACATAAACAGGTATCCAAGCATATTCAAACAATTGATATTGTTTAACCCAGATGTGCTCATTTTATGTACACTTCTCTGCATGCACCTTGATTTTTTCAGTAATACTTCAATAATACTTCACAGAGATTTTTCCCACTCAACTACTACAACTCATTTATTGACGAAGTAGCTTTACCGTAAGTTATCTATCATTCAACTATCAATGTACAGTCAATGTTTGGTCAACACTAATAATAACTATCCGTTGTATACTACAGGATCTGTTTCTGTGGAATAGACTCCATAGAGTGAGATTTCCAGTTCAAAGTATGTTTTAAAAGTACAGAGCCATGGCCATGTCTTTCCCCTAGAGGCTGTCCTAAAGCACCTTTCCAGCCATGTCTCAGGGTATCCTTCTCCCCACAGCCCAGCCAGCTATAGATGGTGTTGATTTTTAAATTGTGCCATTTTCACTGGGACTTTGATATTTTCTAAACTACCAGTGTTTTTGAGCAACTTGGACTATGTTTATTGGGCATGTGGATTTGCTGTGAACGATCTGTTTGAATTCCCTGTTCATTTTTCAAGTGCTTAACTTTTATCCTTCTGTGTAAAATGGAAATTGTTATTAAGTCTTGTCATCTCCATTTCACATGATTTTCCAAATCTATCATTTGTGTATCACATTTTTGCAAGCTTTGTCCCCCAGAACAATCACTTGAGTCAGCACCATTAAATAAATAAATATAATTTTCTCAAAATACCACCTTTATATCAATGGTTATTGTGACTTCTTGGCAGATTTTGTTTCATTGGTCGACTTGTCAGTTTCTATGCTATGTAATATCAATTTGTTCTGTTACCTGAAGAGGTAGACACCTGTTAGTATCCTGCTTTTTCATATTTTTCTTCTCTATACCTTTTAAAGCAGCCGTAGTGTTGCAGTGATTAAGTGCTCATCTGCTAATCCAAAGAAGGTTTGGCAGGTCGAACCCACCAGGGGGCACTGAGGAGAAAGACCTGTTGTTCTGCTCCCATAATGATCACAGTCCTAGAAAACCCTCTGGGGCAGTGAAATGGGATCGCTATGAGTCAGAAATGGACTCCAAGTCTCCTAACACCAGCAACATCCTCTGTTATCTACTGTACTATTTGTAGCATATGATAACTGTATACAATTCAAAAACAACTATCTTAATATTCCGACTGGAAATACATTCCACTTATATATTAGTTTTGGGGACCTCCATTTAATTGACAAGACTTCTCATTTGAAAATATGGCATATTTTTTTGCATATATTCAGGTTTCATTTTATGTATTTTAGTACATTAGTTTTCGTCATAGAGGTCCTTTGCTGCTCTGGTCAAAACAATGTTTTCCTAAATATTTTACAGTTTTGAACACAGTTTGATCCAGTCAAGTAGTAGGGGAAAGAGAACGGTCTGCCCTTCTCACCCTTGCCAATTTGAGACCCTCATGTCTATACTGGAGAGAAATCATTGATTTTGATATATTTGTCTTTTATTCAGGTATGCAATTATATCATCATTCTTTGAAAAATCTCTTATTATACTAGTTATTTAAATTTTCTTGTTTATTCCTTCACCTTAAAACTATGTTGAGTGATACCAAAATTTTTGTCTAGTTCCAAATTTATCAGAATGAGTTGAATATTAATTTTCCATTTATCTCACACCTGCTAAGTTTGGGGACAATCTATTATGCCCCAATAGATAACTACTACTGTGACCTGCTGACCATTATTGTAATCACACACAACTTGTTTCTGACAGTTAAGTACTTCCACCTGGCCTCTGTTGAGCTGGGATCCCATGATTTGCATTGCTACTAGGCAGCCCAGCTCCCACTAACAACCTGAGCCTATAGACGATTGTTGCTGTTAGTTGTCATCAAGTCATTTCTGACTCATGACCACCCCATGTGGGCATAGTAGAACAAACTGTTCAACAGTGTTTTGAAGGCTTTCATCCTTTAGTAGCAGATGGCCAGGAATGTCTTCCAACGATCCTCTGAGTACATTCAAACTGCCAAACTTTCAGATAATAGTCAAGCACTTAACTGTTTGTGGCGCCCAGGGACTCCCTACAAAGTATACATATTGGAAAGCTCTATGTTGCTGGTGCTCCCCTCATCTCCGCATTCCTTATTCTTCTGATGAAATGGGTATCCTTCAGGACCTCCAAGAAATGGTCTTAGAGAAGACTAACTCAGACATGCCCACATATTGGAGGCTTTTAATCCCTCTTCCAACATCTGACACAGCAGGTCTGGCATTTCGATTTCAGAGAATGTGGGCCATTGCCTTTTCTAAGCTTTCAAAAGCAATCCCACAGCATATTAAACCCATTTCCAGAACCCTTCCTACGGCAATAAATCCTTGTCAACAAACTCTCCTTGACCCAACTTTATATTAAACTCCCCTTGACTCAGCACCTTCAGCACCCACTCCTCAGCACACCCCCGTCCTGCTCACACAAGGCAGCCAGGTCTTGCAGCTCCTTCAGTGTACAGTCCCTCCTCCCCAACCACAACAGCACTGCCCCCGGTGGCTGTGCTGGTATCTGACAACTAAGTATCTGGACAAATGCATGGGACACTATCTCAGGACTCTGCAAAGGAAAGTGTTGAAGGTGGATGGGGGCGGGGCGGAACCAGAACATAAAGTATGAACATTCCAGAGGCTGAAATTAAATGAGCCCAAATCTCAGAGCTGCACAACCGTTGTGGACAGAAATAGCTCCAAGAGAAGCCCTCTCTCATATAAATGGGATAGAAGGTCCGTAAAGGAGAGAGACAGGCAGCTGGGCAGGTGGGCAGATGCCTGAAACTCTGGCAGAGGAGAATCCTTCTCTCTGACCAGAGTATGGAAGAACCAAATATTGTAGAGAAAGATCCATTACATTTTCTCTCTCTCTGCTATTAACTGGCACCTAGTCAATTCTGCCTCAAAGGGTGAGACTTTTCAAAAGCAGATCGTCAGGCTTGTCTTCTGAGGCGGTTCTTGACAGGTTCAAACTGCCAGCCTTTTGGCTGGTTGTCCAGTGTTTTGGCCCCATAGGTAGAACCAGTCACTTATGTGCACAACAGAATGAGGAGATTAAAGCCCCAGCATTTCCGCCAGTGGGCCAGGAAAGCACTCCTTCAGAACTCAGAGAGCAGAAGAGAAAGAGAGAGAGGAGGCTGTGCAAGAAAGAGATTCTGCAGACTTGCTATGAACTCCTGGTTCACCCCCCAGATGCATATCCATTGCCCTGACCCTAAGAAGCATTATCAAATCCTTTAAGAGCCGTACTATGGGTTAGAACGCACTCCTTCAGAACTCAGAGAGGAGAAGAGAAAGACAGAGAGGAGGCTGTGCAAGAAAGAGATTCTGCAGACTTGCTATGAACTCCTGGTTCACCCCCGAGATGCATATGCATTGCCCTGACCCTAAGAAGCATTATCAAATCCTTTAAGACCCGCACTAAGGGTTAGAACGCCATCAAGGTTCCATACTGAGTGGCGCTCACATAGGTTAGACTTTAATACAGCTGCAAAGCCTTCAAAAATTGAACTAACATTTGAACCACAGAATACAGAAGATGGGACAGAACTTGGAGCCTGAACATAACTGGGTCAATTGACTGCTAAAAAAAAAAAATTCTGCATAAAATTTTTGCAGGACTTGGAGTCTCAAAATTATAAGACACAGATTTTAAAATGCTATTCTAATCATTCTCCAAGAAATAACACGGACACTTTTTAAATAAATGGAAAGATAATAGGTGCTATTTGCAAATGAAAATTTTACATGTTAAAAGTACAATGGTAGAAATCAAAAATTCAGTTGATATTTTCACAATAGCAGAATGGTGATGACAGAGAAAAAACTAAATACTTGAATAGATCAGTAGAAAATATCCATTCTGCAGAGAGGAAAATATGGAAAAAAATGGACAGTGCCTCAAGAACTAGACAAAAAGCCTATTTATTGGAACTCCAGAAGAAGTGGAGAAAATGTGTGGTGAAGAAAATAGTATTTGAAGAAATACTGGCTGAACACTTTCCAAATGTGGTGAAAGACATAAACTTACAGATTCAAGAAGTTCAGCAAACCACAGCAAGTTAAAGAATTCTATGCCCCAATACCGAATTTGCACAAAAATATTCTGCGGGTTATGGGTTTTTTTGCCAACCCAGTGGGCCTTACCCCACATCCCAAGTATATCTGTAAGTACACTACTCTTTTTTTTTTTTTTTTAACAGCAGCATGTAAAAAGAAAAAAACAGTGTACGTACTTACAGACATACCCGGGAGGGGAAAACAGTTGACACACACACATATATATATATAGAACATGTGTTATTTGCATAAAAATACCATACATCATAATCAACTGCAGAATAACAAAGGTGAAGAAAATACTCAGGAAGGAGGTAGAGAGAAAACAACACATTTCACCTGAGAAAAACAATTTGAATGACTCTGTATTCACTATCAGAAGCCAAGGAAGCCAAAAAACTAGATTGTGAAACAACATTTTTTCAACCCTGAAAGATGGAAATACTAACCCAGAATTCTATGTATCATGTATCTATGTATCATTACCTTCAGGAGTAAAGCACAAATAATGCCATTCTTAGGGGAAGGAAAACTGAGAGAATTCATCACCACCAGACTTCTAAGTGAAACACTAAGGGAAGTACTTCAGGTGGTAGACTTGGAATTTCAGTTGTTATTTAAGGAAAGCAGAAAACGTGGAAACTATGTGGTTAATATACTACGTCAACACTGTAGTTATTGCACAACATGGCGCTGGACAAGCCTCTTCGGAAAGTTTTTTCCAGTCTCTTGGAAACGCTTGGAAATACATCCTGGCAAATCATTATCAGAGAATGGAATTAATTTTGACAAAACCTGAGGGATGTCTGTAGTCAAGCCTTGTGAATAAACTGGAAAATAAATTTTCTGACTGAAACTAAGGTGTGGTAACAAAAGATGAGTCTCAGTTCCCATGTGGCCATGAGCTGGCTCTGAAGGCCAGTCTTCCCCAGAGAGGCACTTCAAGCACATTGGGAGCAATGGCTTCCTGTTGTTATTGCTAGGTGCCATCGAGTGGGTTTCTGAATCATTGTAGCCCAGTGTAAAAGGAGAACTGCCCCGGTAGGGTTTCCTGGTTTGTAATCTTAACGGAAGCAGTTGCCAGGTCTTTACTCCTTAGAGCCTTTTGGTGGGTTCAAAAAGCTAACCTTCGGTTAACAGCCGAGTGCTCAAACTTGGCACCACCTGGGCTCCTTGGAGCAATGGCAGCACCACAGAATTTGGTAGAAACCTTCCCATAGGCCTTCTCTGAGAGGTAACCCCTTGCTTAAGGACCAAGTTTAGGTTTTATATGTACTCATTCTACATAAAGTCTAGATAAGAATTACAGTGCTTCCTTGAGCGGAGAATATTGTATATGCCCTCCATAAACAAAATGTGTCAAGGGCAAAGTTTAATATTAAACCAAGGCATTTCCCGTCAGTCCTTACCTGAGAGGGTCTTCGTGAGAATTTCCTGAGACTCTTGGAAAAGGACTTAGTAGACACTGCTTCTTTTTACCTCTTCGCTCCCGAACAGAAACCTCTGCTAAGAGGTCACGTGTCAAGCCCCAAACGCCTCTTCTTATCCTGAATGTAAGCCGTGTAATAACACCAGGAACTAGGCATTCAGCTGGGTGAAGAAACCCAGGAGTATTTCCTGTCTTCAACACCTTCCAGTTCCAGCGAAATCCTGTTACAAGTCACTAGATCAGCCCAGGAGCTGGAAGACTGAAATTCCTGGTCCTTTGACAACTGGGAAGGGCAGGGTGGGGTTAGGCAGAGCCTCCTTGACCATCACTTGCCCCAAGAGGCTGCTTCATGTTGTAAGTCAAAGGCCCTTCCAGCCCAGGCACATAAGAGCAGGGGAAGACTTTGTCCATTGAAAGAAAAGATGGGCACAGGAGTGGCAGGTTTTAGGGCACTCAACATTGGTCAGCTTTACGACTTCAGGACGTCCTGGCCCATGGTCGCCTTCACAACTGGGCCTTTATAGCCTCTTCACCTCTCCGTCCTTCCCAGTTTTCTCCCAGCACCATGGGCTGTGGCTTCTGCTAGTTTCAATGATTTCAGTATTTCAGTAGCTCCTCACCCCACTCAGGGGAGGCAGTTTTGCAGACTGCGGGACACAAATCCACAGTGCTGTTTACGTGTCCTTCAGCAGAAACACTTCTGAGGGTACAAGTTGCCCTCAAAGATTCTGAGACCCAGGCAGAGAAAAGCCCAGGGGGAGGGTCACTGGCTTCAGGAAGTGTCAGCACTCTCAGGGTCATGTCCCTGGGGTCATGCCCAATTGCAGGAAAAATGAAGTGGGCTCTGAAGCTCAGCGTGTTGACCATCCAGTACACAGACCCCGGAAGCCTCTGGAGGATTCTGTCTTAGTCTAACCCAGCACTCGGGAAATCCTCACAGGGTGACACCAGTGATATGCCTGAGGATCTATATTCTAAAAGTCTCAAAGCAGTTGATACAGTCTTGTGAGGTGGGAGATGAGAAAGCTTGGGACCACCGAGAGAGGGTGGCAAAAGAAGGAAGCCCCTATCACTCCCGTTGTTCAAGTTTTTTTTTTTTTTAATTGCAACTGGGGCTCTAAACAGGTCTTTGTTGTTAAAGTTGTATTTCTCTGTGTTAATTTATGATCCTTAACTCAAATCTAGAGTTTCGAGCTCATTTTGATAATTCCTCTTTAGTCTGTGGAGACAGGAGTCTGCCTTCAGCCAGTGGTGAGAGTGGAGGAAATAAAGTCCCTAGTCCAGACTGGGGCAGGCTCTGCTGCTCCGCAAACTTGGAGTGCGGTCCCTGAAGAGCCCTTCTGAGGGCAGCACAGGAGGGGCGTCCCGCCTGGAGAAAGGGCAGAGGGGGGTGGGGGATTGTTTGTGTGAGCAGTGTGGCCTCTGTGGCTTTGCCTTCTCCTCCCGGAAGTGCAACCTGGGGCCCTCCACGTGCGGACCCAGAGTCCGAGGGTGACCACAACTCTCCTACCCTTTCTGGGTCATCCTCTGGACCCAAGTCCCCATACGCCGCCTCTGCCCTACTATCCCAGCATAAGCACTGTGACTGGGCTCAGGGATGTACCATGGGTCTTGAACTCTGTAGCCTCAGGCTTCCCCTAGTTCTGGTGGGACCTGTGAGCCTAGCAGGTCTGAGTTCAGGGCAGAGCTGGGTGGGCTGGGACTCTGGAAAAAGGCTCCTGCAGCCAGCTCCTTCCTGATGCACGTGAGATTGTGGTGGGGCAGCCTCCAACCGTGCACCTCCCCTAGGCGCCCCTCTCCACACAGCCCTGCCCAATCCCCTTCCCCCTCAACCGCCTAACCACCTCCTCCTGCCTCCTAGTTCTAGAGGAGTGCTCTTTTGATGCTCATTTGTAACTGGCACCCCATGACCCTGCAGAGAGTCAATCCAGCTAATGACCTCAACCTGAAGGGCACAACTTTGAAACTGCTAGATACCTGGGAAATGAACAAAAAAAAAAAAAGAGGAGAAACACTTAACAAGAAAAACAATTACAAAAAAAGTTATATGGGACTGTATTCTCACATCATGGACTCAAAGAGACTGGGTTGTATTTTTGTTTGCAAATAAGTCTTAGATAAGGGAATTGGTGCCAGGAATAGATGTAGAGTCTGACTTTGGAAAAATGAGGGAATATCTGGGATTGATTAATTGACGTGGATGAGACTGAAAATAGTGATAACAACATAACATTTAAAGAGGAAATCCTAGCAGCCTAGAACATGCAGTGGAAATTTTTCTAAGTAGCACCAGAAAAGACCTTTAATCACTACACAAAATGGGTCAGTAGTTCAAGATCTCCCTAAGAAAATAGGAGGCCGAGACCACTTTCATTCAGGTTGCAGCAAACAGGCAAGAAACAGAGCATTTTAATCTTGTGCAAAGTCAGAAAAGAAGAGAAAAAGATGAGATGCTCCTCTACTTCATCCCTAAGGCTAGTTTAATATTGACACCAAATTAGACAAGGATGGTAGAACAAGAGTTACAGGGCAAGCACACCAAGTAACTGAGATGCAAAAACCTACATAAAATACTGGCAAAGGAAATCCAGCAAAGTATAAACCATGTAATACGCCATCATCAAGGGGGTTTATCGTCAGCATGCAAGCTTGAGTGAACATTAAAGATTTAATAATTTAATTCATCACATGCATAGATGGAAGAAGAAAAGACATGCTCATCTCAAGAGATGGGGACAAAGCAGTTGATAAAATCCAATCACACTGAGAGATAAGGACGCTGAGCAATCATGGACCAGAAAAGGAGTTCCTTAAGTTGGAAAAATACAACTGGCATGATAGTTCATGGTGAAATGCGGGACATTCTCTTTAAAATTAATTAGCATTAAAATAAGGATGCTTTCCCAATTTGAAGACTGGCGTCTGGCGTCTTAAACGTTAGCAACCAGCCATCTAAGATGCAACCATTGGTCTCAACCCACCTGGATCAAAGGAGAATGAAGAATACCAAGGACACGAGGTGATTACGAGCCCAAGAGACAGAAAGGGCCGCGTGAATCAGCGACTACATCATCCTGAGACCAGAAGAACTAGTCGGTGCCCAGCTATAACCAATGACTGCCCTGACAGGGAACACAATAGAGAAACCCTGAGGGAGCAGGAGAACAGTGGGATGCAGACCCCAAATTCTCAAAAGACCATACTTAATGGTCTTACTGAGACTGGAAGGATCCCGGTGGTCATGGCTCCCAGACCTTCCGTTGCCCCAGGACAGGAACCATTCCCGAAGCCAACTCTTCAGACATGGATTGGACTGGGCAATGGGTTGGAGAGGGATGCTGGTGAGGATTGAGCTTCTTGGATCAGGTGGACACTTGAGACTATGTTGGCATCTCCTGCCTGGAAGGGAGATGAGAGGGTGGAGGGGGTTTAGAAGCTGTGAAAAGGACACAAAAAGAGAGAGTGGAGGGAGAGAGCAGGCTGTCTCATTAGGGGGAGAGTAATTGGGAGTGTGTAGCAAGGTGTATACGGGTTTTTGTGTGAGAGACTGACTTGATTTGAAAATTTTCACTTAAAGCACACAAAAAAATCATTAAAAACAGAAGGATGCTTTCTATCATTATTTATATTAAATATTTAACACTGGAGGCCCAAACAAAACGACAATAAAAAGAAGGAAAAGCTGCAACTGCTATTATTCATAGATTACAGAAATGCCTCCACAGAAAAATTTCCAAACCATTGAAATTAATGCTAGTCAATCATAAATATAAGCTAAAAAGTAAACTGCATTTCTATACATCGGCATCAAGCCGACTCTGTTGTAGCTCTTAGTGAAAGCAGAGGACACTGATAGGGAAATAGCAGGATTCAGGTGGGCTAGACAAGGAGGGGAGAACACTATTTTACACCAGGCTTCATGTATAACCATGGGTATGTGTTAGTCATCTAGTGCTGCCATAAGAAAAAAATAACACAATTGGGTGGCTTTAAAGAACAGATATTTATTTTCTCACAGTTCCGGAGGCTAGAAGTAGGAATTCAGGGCATGGCTCATGTCTACTTCAGCTTCTAGCAGCTTCCAGCCACCCTTTGCGTTCCTGGCCTTGTAGATTATCTTCCCCTTTGTCTGTCTCCCTCTTCCCCTGTTTGTGTCTGTGTCTATTCTGCTATTTTTATAACTCAGAAGGGATTAGGTTTAGGACCCACCCTACACTGGTATGGTCTCATAAAAATAATTTTAGAAATCCCCTATTTCCAAATCAGGTCACATTTATAGGTACAGTAGTTAGGATTTCAACTTTTTTTTGGGGGGGGGTTACACAATTCAGTCCATATAGTACCCTCACCAGATATTCTGGACTGAGAGTACAAACATGAGCAGCTGAGATATTTTGTTTTTTTCTATATTAGTTGGCTATAACTTGTCTGATTCCACCCATATAAACTTTGGAGCAACTTATTATGAAGGACCAGGCCAAGCTTTATTAGCCATGTCCATTATACAGAAAAACGCACACATTCCCATCACTGAAGCCCTGAGAAATTCATCGATAAGGGTGAAATGGGGTTGGGACCAAGAATTGTTTCATGGCGTTGATAACATGGCATAGCTGTTAGACATCTACGTAGAGATGTCAGGTAATAATACTGACAGCTAACACTTACTGGTGCCAGGACTCTTGTGAGGGCTTCTCCTCTCTTAAGATACTTTCTCTGCATGATACCCATGTGAGGAATGTATCGTTATACGGCACATTTTACAGATGAAGAACTCAGTACAGAGAGTTAGGCTGACATTTGAATATAAGTAGCGAACCAGGAGGAGTTGAAATGGATGGAGGTGTAAACATCGCATCCTCAGATACAGACAGACAGCCACTGATTCACTGAGGCATCCTAGAGAGAGGGTGTCAATAGAGAGAGAGAGGACTAAGCACTGAGCCTGAGGGCACTCTGACATCTAGAAGCCGGACAGGTGAACGGCAGCCAACAAAGCTCTCTGAAGTCCAGTGTGGTTCCTGGAGCATGGTCTGTCCTTTCTCTGGGCTGCATTTTACCAGTCCCCCTCCCACCCACACTGGGTTTCCCCTTTACAATGGCAGGGACAGTGGGTACCTTTCACCACTGTGTCCACATGATGTAGACTATTCCTGGCACATGGAATCTCTCTAAATATTGACTGATTGAAAAAACGAAAGATGAAAATGATGAATGAAATCATAGTTTGCTACCCCCATGTGTCTGTCAGTTTGTCGTACTGTGGGGGCTTGTGTGTTGCTGTGATGCTGGAAGCTATGCCACCGGTATTCAGATACCAGCAGGGTAACCCATGGAGGACAGGTTTCAGCTGAGCTTCCAGTCTAAGAGAGCCCAGGAAGAAGGACCTGGCAGTCTACTTCTGGAGAGCATTAGCCAGTGAAAACCTTATGAATAGCAACGGAACACTGTCTGATATATGGCTGGAAGATGACCTCCCCAGGTTGGAAGGCACTCACAAGATGACTGGGGAAGAGCTGCCTCCTCAAAGGAGAGTCAACCTTAATGACATGGATGGAGTAAAGCTTTTGGGACCTTCATCTGCTAATATGGCACTTCTCAAAATGAGAAGAAACAGCTGCAAACATCGATTTAATAATCGGAACCTGGAATGTACGAAGTATGAATCTTGGAAAATTGGAAATCATCAAAAATGAAATGGAATGCACAAACATCGATATCCGAGGCATTAGTGAGCTGAAATGGGCTGGTATTGGCCATTTTGAATCAGACAATCATCTAGTCTTCTATGCTGGGAATGACAACTCGAGGAGGAATGATGTTGCATTCATCGTCAAAAAGAACATTTCAAGATCTATCGTGAAATACAATGCAGTCAATGGTAGGATAATAACCATACTCCTACAAGGAAGACCAGTTAATACGACTATTATTCAAATTTACACACCAAACACCAGTGCCAAAGATGAAGAAATAGAAGATTTTTTTCAGCTGCTGCAGTCCGAAATTGATCGAATGTGCTATCAAGATGCATTGATAATTACTGGCTATTGGAATGCAAAAGTTGGAACCAAAGAAGGATCAGTAGTTGGAAAATACGGCCTTGGTGATAGAAACAATCCCGGAGATCGAATGATAGAATTTTGCAAGACCAATGACTTCTTTACTGCAAATACCTTCTTTCACCAACATAAACGGTGACTATACACATGGACCTCGCCAGATGGAACACACAGAAATCAAACTGACTACATCTGTGGAAAGAGACGATGGAAAAGCTCAATATCATCAGTCACAACACGGCCAGGGGCAGACTGTGGAACAGACCATCAATTGCTCATATTCAAGTGCAAGCTGAAATTGAAGAAAATGAGAGCAAGTCCACGAGAGCAAAAATATCCCACCTGAATTTAGAGACCAACTCAAGAATAAATTTGACACATTGAACACTAGTGACCGAAGACCAGACAAGTTTTCAAATGACATCAAGGACATCATCCATGAAGAAAGCAAGAGGTCACTGAAAAGACAGGAAAGAAAGAAAAGACCAAGATGGGTGTCAGAGGAGACTCTGAAACTTGCTCTCGAACGTCGAGCAGCTAAAGCAAAAGGAAGAATTGATGAAGTAAAAGAACTGAAGATTTCAAAGGGCCTCTCAAGAAGACAAAGTAAAGTATTATAATGACATGTGCAAAGAGCTGGAGATGGAAAACCAAAAGGGAAGAACACGCTCGGTCTTTCTCAAGCTAAAAGAACTGAAGAAAAAAATCAAGCCTCGCATTGCGAAAGTGAAGGATTCCATGGGGAAAATATTAAACGATGCAGGAAGCATCAAAAGAAGATGGAAGAAATAAACAGAATTATTATACCAAAAAGAATTGGTCAATATTCAACCATTTCAAGAGGTGGCCTATGATCAGGAACCAATGGTACTGAAGGAAGAAGTCCAAGCTGCTCTGAAGGCATTGGCGAAAAACAAGGCTCCAGGAATTGATGGAATATCAATAGAGATGTTTCAGCAAACAGATGCAGCACTGGAGATGCTCACTCGTCTATGCCAGGAAATATGGAAGACAGCTTCCTGGCCAACTGACTGGAAGAGATCCATATTTATGCCTATTCCCAAGAAAGGTGATCCAAACGAATGTGGAAATTATAGAACAATATCATTAATATCACACGCAAGCAAAATTTTGCTGTAGATCTTTCAAAAACGGCTGCAGCAGTATATCAACAGGGTACTGCCAAAAATTCAGGCCGGTTTCAGAAGAGGACGTGGAACCAGGGATATCCTTGCTGATGTCAGATGGATCCTGGCTGAAAGCAGAGAATACCAGAAGGATGTTTACCTGTGTTTTATTGACTATGCAAAGGCATTCAACTGTGTGGATCATAACAAACTATGGATAACACTGGGAAGAATGGGAATTCCAGAACACTTAATTGTGCTCATGAGGAACCTTTACATAGATTAAGAGGCAGTTGTTCAGACAGAACAAGGGGATACTGATTGGTTTAAAGTCAGGAAAGGTGTGCGTCGGGGTTGTATTCTTTCACCATACCGATTTAATCTGTATGCTGAACAAATAATACGAGAATCTGGACTATATGAAGAAGAACGGGGCATCAGGATAGGAGGAAGGCTCATTAACAACCTTCATTATGCAGATGACACAACCCTGTTTGCTGAAAATGAAGAGGACTTGAAGCACTTACTAATGAAGATCAAAGACCACAGCCTCCAGTATGGATTACGTCTCAACATAAAGAAAACAAAAATCCTCACAACTGGACCAATGTGCAACATCATGAGAAATGGAGAAAAGACTGAAGTTGTCAAGGATTTCATTTTACTTGGATCCACAATCAACAGCCATGGAAGCAGCAGTCAAGAAATCAAAAGACACATTGCATTGGGCAAATCTGCTGCAAAGGACTTCTTCAAAGCATTGAAGAGCAAAGATCTCACCCTGAAGACTAAGGTGCACCTGGCCCAAGCCATGCTATTTTCAATCACATCATATGCACGTGAAAGCTGGACAATGAATAAGGAAGATGGAAGAAGAGTTGACGCCTTTGAATTGTGGTGTTGGCGAAGAATATTGAATATATCATAGACTGCCAAAAGAACGAACAAATCTGTTTTGGAAAAAGTGCGGCCAGAAAGCTCCTTAGAGGCAAGGATGGCTAGACTGCGTCTTACATACTTTGGATATGTTGTCAGGAGGGATCAGTCCCTGGAGAAGGACATCATGCTTGGCAGAGTACAGGGTCAGTGGAAAAGAGGGTGACCCTCAATGAGGTGGATTGACACAGTGGCTGCAACAATGAGCTCAAGCATAACAATGATTGTAAGGATGGCGCAGGATCACGCAGTGTTTCGTTCTGTTGTGTCTAGGGTCGCTATGAGTCAGAACTGACTCAACGGCACCTAACAACAACAACAACAACAATCTCTGAATACTTTAAGGGCCTTCATGTGTAAGAGGGAGAAAATATGATCTGAGTTGATCCTGAGACTATCTCTTAGTGTTAAAGAATGCTGAATAACAATTAGATAAAAAGGTTCAATAGCAAAGATCTTTGTTAAAAGATTTAAGTATACATTGAAGATTACTAGAAACATGCACATTTAATATTTCAACTATAGTCAAATTGCTAAAATTATATACTCCTTGCACAGAGCAGAATATAATGAAACAATTTGATGTTGTCTGTAAAACAAACAAAACTTTATCATGGAAAAGGCTAATATTGAGTGAAAGGAGCAGAATATAATATTTATGTGAATATACATAAAGGTGTGTGACACACATATAAAACCCATTTCCGTGGAGTCTATCCTTACTCATGGTGTTCCCACGTGTGTTAGGGTAGTCTCCAAATTTTCAATGACTAGAATATACTTCTATAAGCAGGACAAAATTAAAGGAATATATTTAAACAATAAATGAACACAAGTGAAAGAATTAAACCTGCGGAGAGGCTGCCCAGGAACCCAAGACTACAATAACATTGGTATAGAAAGCAGAATGATGGTGTCGGGAAGCCTGGTGGTCACATGCTTCCAGCTCTAAAGAGAACAGCAAATAAACCAGAGGAGAAGACAGTGAGCCAGAAGAGTGGGAGAAATGAAGTATTTCTCGAGTGCCAACTAAGGCTGAGCCTCTGCTGATGGCATGTAGTCCCTCATTTAAACCTTACAAGGATGTAATGGGTGGGATAGACCTTGTTATCCACTTTCATCATGCAACATTTTATTAATTTGAACAGTAGCATGTTATAAAAACAAATTAGAAAATAGAGAAAAGTATAATAAAAGAATATGCCTCATCCGTTGAGCACTATTATGTTGCCCCAGCAGCTGCTCATTGTTGTTGTTGTAAACATACCACACAACCTTTGGTGACTGAACAACTGACAGTAATTACCATTAATTGGCTGTGCAACCCTGCCCTTAATCAATGTGACTTTTGCACCACTCTTAACCAGAACTCAGTCTCCATATGCAGGAACACCCCTTTATTTCCTCCCTGCTGCCCCTGGTAACTCCTAATAAACTTTTATGTCTACACATTTGCTTGTTTTTGTAAAAGATGGGTTTTTGAATCTGAAAGTTCATGACAAGCCACAAGGGTGAATTCATGTGGTAGAAGTTATTTGCAATACATATATCCTACTACTGACTTGGTTCTGAAATACATAAAGAACAATCCAAAAAGGAAAAAGGATGCAGACAGTTCAATAGAAAAATGAGCAAATACTTGAACACTGTATAAAAGATTTCTATATGGCCAAGAAACGTATGAAAAGTGACAAACCTTCACTGGTTATCAGAGAAATTCTGATTAAAAGCCACAATGTGATACTATCCCCTACATGCCAGATTGGCTAAAATGGAAAAGATGGAAAATACCAACTATTGGGTATAACGTGGAGTAACTGGAGCTCTAATCTACCGCTAGCGGAAGTGTAATTTGGTACAACCAGTTTAAAAATGTTTTGTCCGTATCTACAAAAGCTGTGAACATACATATATCCTAGGACCCAGCAATTCTACTTCAAGATACACACCCAGTAGAAATGGGTACATATCTTCACCAAAACACATACACTTCTCAGCATCCGCTAAGGAATGAACACCTTCCTTAGGAATGTCTAACTTTTAAAGCATTATTCTCTGTCTGTTCTAAGGTGATGTCCGTATATGATGATAAGTTTACACAGAAAAGTCTAGAGCTTTATGTGAAATTCAGCAGCAAATCTCTAGAGGCTCATGTTCTCATAGCTTCTGTCGCCTCTGCAGCCCCTGCTTCTGTCTGTCCGTCTGCTGGGCTGCACCACATGGAACCAGTTATGAAATTCAAGCCCATCTTACACTCGCCAAGGTCCTATTCACACAAAATTTGTATTAGCTTAAAAGAAAAGGTGTGTAGATAAGACACACAAGGGATTTAATTGCAGCAAAACAAACCTTAAAATGAAATGGCTGGGAATGGTGGGCCTCCCTTTGTAAAAAGGAGTCTTTGTACAGACTACGGGAAAATGCAGTTAAGATATGGGTCATGGGAAAAGGAGCGTTTGTAGCAATTTGGTAATCACTCAGACCACCTGTAAAAATGTTTTCATCCTTTTTCCCATACCTTACACAAAACAAAATTCCAGATGGATCAAATACTTAAAATTAAAATATGCAACCATAAAAATTTTAGAAGTTTTTATTTTCTTTTTATTGATAAAAGAGAAAGACTTTTTAAAAATCCCAAAATATGAAGGCTAAAACTGTTAAGATCTATATAGATCTTTGGCATATCAAAAAGTACATGAAGAGAGTAAAAATACAGGCAAAAAGCTGAAAAAAAGTTTGCAGGCTAAGGATTTGAATAGAGATTTCTCGAAATCAGATGTAGAAACTCTCAACAAGCACAGGAAAAGAAGCGTAACCTCATTAGTCATCAGGAAAATGCAAATCTAAACTAAAGTGCACTATTATTTCAAAACCAGTAAGACCGTTAAACTCAACAGGATGGACAACAAGTGTCGGCGACGATGTGGAGAAGCTGGAATACCGCTGGTGGAAATGTAAAATGATCCAATTGTTTTGGAAAATGGTTTGGCAATTCTGCAGACAGTTAAACACAGAATTACCATACAACACTGCAATTGCACTCCTAGGTCTGCACCCGGAGAATCAAAAGCATGTTCACATACAAACTCACACAGAGGATTCCTAGTAGTGTTATTCATAACAGCCAAAATGTGGAGAGAACCCAAATGTCATGACCTGATAGACAGGATGTGGTATATTCATAGACTGGAATATTACTCAGCCACAAAAAGGCACCAAGTACTGATACATGCCACAACATGGATGAACCTTGAGAACATTACGCTAAATGAAAGAAGCCAAACACAAATGACCGCATCGTGTATGATTCCATTTACATGAAATGTCCAGAACAAACCAACACAGACAGAAGTAGATTAGTGGTTGCTACGGCGTGGAGGAAAGGAGTAATGAGGATGACTGTTAATACGCCTTTATTTACAGGGCACTGAAAATATTCTGAAGCTAGACAGTGGTGACTGTTGTGCCAAGTCTGCCCATATACTAAAAGCCACGGTATTGTGCATATATTCAAAGGCAGTGTTACAGCAGGTGAGTTGTATCTCAATAGAAATATTTGTGATTCCTAAAAGACTAACTTTTCAATTAACATATAGAACCTATAAATCAGTAGGGAAAAAACAATCCAATTTTAAAATGTCTCCCTCCAGAGCAAAGGGAAGGGGGTACATTCCATCCATACAGCTTATTTTTTTATCTCTTCATTATTCAAGTTCTATTCTCATCTTATGTAACTCTAAATTATACAAATAATTGTCTCCATTTTCCTTATCCCTGTTTTCACTATTTAACTAAATAAAGACAGCAACACAGTGTTTTTTATAAAAACCCACCCACATTCACTCAGATCATTTTTTTAGCACTTCTTAGGTGCCAGGTACCAGGATACTCGGACAAACACAACAGAGAAGTTCCTGCCTGCATGGGTCTTCTATTTTTGTGAAGCAGGCAGATGATAAACCAGCCAACCAGCTCTTAATGTAACCTAACATTAAGGAGGGAAACATGTAATTTTGGAGCTATCTCAAGCTGTGTCTCTCTCACAAAGATTTCTCCGAATCTAGTGAAAAGTAAACACCTCGAAGGAACTCTGTGGGGCCAATAAATGTGAAAAAGCCATTTCATTTCAGTTTTGTTTTGTTGCTTTCACCTGCTACTCTGTCATTATTTTTTAATAACATGATTATGGAGCTGACATCAAACTCCCACCACCCGCCTGAAAGAAAAAACCAGACCCGTAGCCATCGAGTCAATTCTGACTCAGAGACCCTACAGGACAGAGTAGAACTGCCCCATAGGGTTTCCAGGGAGCAGCTGGTGTTAGGACACAATTCCCTCTTATAAGAATCTGAAAGCTGTTCACTGTGGATGTGGGAGGGACTCAGTAACACTTGCAGAGATTTCCACGTGGGTGGGGCGCTGTAGTGTGAGCATCGAGGGAATGGACCCCATGTGCACTTTGCATCCTTCTGCAGATTATGACACAACAAACATTCACTCTTCATTGACCTACATCTTGTAAGAGAACAGAGGGAATTGTTAGGCGGGACCCTTCGAAAATGCAGGGCAAGAAATTTTATTGCAACATTAAATGGAAAATAAAATCTTCCTACATTTTTCCTCCTTCCTTACCTCATTTCAAGGAGATAGCTGGACTCACAGTGTTGAAGCCCTGAAACTTCAAGACTCTGAAGAGTCTGTGGTAAAAGCCTCAGCTCACTGAGGTGATCACACTGAGTGAACTGGAGCCCAGGGGAAGAGTGACAGTCAGATAGTAGGGTCCTAGACATTGGGAAGGGGTAGGACCTCCTTCTTGATAGTGCCCTGGAGTAGGTTACAGCACCTCAAAGGCTGATGCAGGCACATAAGTAGACAAAACCTGTTATGCTGTTGACAGCCCCACCAAGGTTCTCATGCTCCAGCTGAGAATGGAAACAGCAGAACGAATGCTTCTAGAGAGATCACCCACATAGGCTGAGGCAACGGGTGTGCTGAAGGTCTTCTCCAAGCACTGGTCCTTCATTAGACCCTGGGAATTATTGCATATCTGGATGAGGGAGTACCCTAAAAGTAAGTGAAGTTAAAAACTCCCCTCAATTTTGTAAGCACGTAGTTCTGAGCCTCAATTCATTTTATTTTTTAAAAAATCATGCTTTTTTTCATACATGATTTTGTACAGACTCACACATACAATTCGTATTACCCATTCATGCATTAAGTCAACAAAGATTTCCTGTATAAACAGCTACATGTCAGACCCTAGGCCAGATGCTCTTGGTGATGAAATGACTCAGAGAAGTTGCCTCACTGCCTGGTAAGAGAAACGGCCAAGTTAACAGGTGTATCAGTCACGTATTGCTGTGTAAGAAATGACTCCAAAATATAGTGTCTTAAAAAAACAACAATTTACTAAGCTCACAATTTTTCAGGTTGTCAATTTGGGGTTCTTCTGATCTGGGCCAGCCTCAGTGGCTCGCAGCAGGGCTTACTCATGTGTCTACAATTTGATTCCAGGTCACCTGCGAGCCAGTTTGCCTCAAATCAACTCAGTGAAACCGCTGGATCCTCTTTCCAATGGTACCTCATCATTCAGCAGGCTGGCCTGGGGTCATTCCCACAGGTTCTCAGGGTTTAAGAGCAACAAATGGGCAAGACTCAATGTAAAATCTTTTCAATTCTCTCCTTCTATCATCTCTGCTACTATTTCAATGGCTGAAGCAACCGTAAGGTCGGCCTTCAACAGGTAGAAGAAGACTCCTACTGCTAATGAAAGGTGCTCTGGAGTCTCATAGAAGGCATGGGCACAGAGAGAGGAAGAATGTATAGTTAATGCAATTGTGTTTTATGCTGTGGTAAAGGGTTTCCTGGGTACAATGGAGTACAGAGCAAGAAGTGGACTCATCTACCAGGAGAAGATTCAGGGAAGACTACAACCAGGAAGTCATGCCTGAACCAAGTTGGGAATATGACTGAATAGTTAAGGGAGGAAAAAAGGCCGAGCATCCAGGAAGCCCCAGGTATTTTCCACAGGCTTCAGTAAAAGGGGAAGGATGGCTTGATGAGAAAAGTCTGAGGAAACAGGGTGAAAACACTGGGGCATTTGTTACATTTGTGAACAGGCACAGATTATCTTTTGTTGTATTGTTTCCCTACCATTCCTGCCTCTTCTGTCCTTTGGGGTCACACAAAACAAGCCCCTACCATCCCCATGTTGGAACTTTTATTTTCCTTGGAGAAGTCTCCTCCTTCCTCATCACCACCCCAACCTTCTTAATTTCTTCCTCAAATGGTCTCCCCATTTGCTGGTTTCTCTTCTAAATGGCATCCTAAACAAAAACAGAGTCTGTCATGGGATTTCCCCAAGTCAACTCCCAAACTTCCCATTCTGGCTGACCACAAAATTCCTGAGTCTTAGGGCTTTTTGGTAAGTCATAAACCTCATCTGTTCCAGTGGGGTCAGTTTTCTTCACCTCCACGCTTCACCAGGGAGAGTAGGCCAGCAGACGGGAAGGGAGAGAACGTCTCCTAGTCAGAGAGCAGAGCCTGTGTGAAGACTCAGAGGCTAAGGAGACCTAAGAGGGGCTCAGAATGGACATTTTATAACAAGAGCTGGAGAGACATGATTCCAACAGAGTCAAATAGAGGATTGGGAGAAAGCAGCTGCCCATGATACTGTTATCATTCCCTGTGCTCTCTTTACCCACCAAGGGATAGTAACCCCTTACACGGCACGGAAAAGTTTCAATTCATTTTTAGTATCTAGTCTCCTTCTTCCCACATTGGCACTAGCACTTCTCAAGCGCCTACCTGACGGTTTCATGTTTTTCTGGTTGCCGTGTTTACCTTCAAACTGGGCCCATGGAACTCAGCACTGTCAGCAATGATGTCACACAGGATTACGGAAGCCTTGGTGCTAACTCAGATCTCAGCTGCTTTTTGAAAAGGGTGCCAACCTCAGGTCTTGTGGGAGAGAAACCGTAGCTACTGAATCAAGGAAATTCAGGAGCAAGCCAGGGTCCCCAGGTTATCAAAGTTTCCTGCTGGGAGAAGGGATAAAAGTCCTTCAGAAGACCATTATGTTTGGACATCTTCACCCAGGCAGGATGAAACAGTGATACAGGAGGAAAAGGCCTTTCTCTAAGACTCTAGATAAAGATGAGGAAAAATTGTCCCAGATCGATGAGCGCTACAGAACAAAAGGTCTGACTTCCACCAGAAAAGAGAGCCACGGTAGAACAAAATGAAGGATTTGGGTTGAATGGATAAGGTCATAAGGAAGATTCTCCTGAGAAAGCACTTTCTGTCATTTAGTAGATAATTAACCAAAGTTTATTTTGTCAATAAGAAATGTAGGAATAAATGAGGGATGAAACGAAAGAATCCAATTGTAAGTTTCAGAGCTTTCCAGAATAGCTGCAGACAAGGCACTCTATTGTTTTGGATCTGAACGTGATGGAAAGGAAGGAAACCAGTGGGTAACTGGGGCAGAGAGTATAGGATGGTGGAAAGGGTGGGTAGGAAGAAGTGTACTTAATTATTATATTTTCTAATGAGATGGAATTAATATACCATGTGAAGAACTAAGGAAATTACTCAGGAGGTTCTGGGAGTAGTAGGTTGAAGAGCCCAGAACGCACATCATTGAGGGCAGAAGGGTTGTAGACTCCTCCCTAGATCCAGGAACTCCCCTTCCCCTCCTGTGTCTCCTGCCCACCTCCCTCAAGAGCCTAACAACCCCTAACCACAAAGATGGCTACAGGATAGAATTTTTTATTTTCCTACTTTTCTTAACCTGAGCTTCATCTAGGATCCGTCATGTATCACTCTTTTCAGGCCAGTTTTGTTGCCCTCCCCACTACTATTACCTCTGCTGTCCTCCTCCACCCAGTGCTGCCCTCCACTGGCCCTGCTTCCTGGTTTTCTGACTGGCCTCTAATACCCTTTGAGAGATCCCCCACCCCATCTTCTGTCTGTCACTGGAGCTTACACTCCCCTCCCAAACTCCTTCTCTTTCTTCCTTAACTCGCCAATCCTTCCCTCAAACTCAGAAAAAAACTGACCCTTAAGCTGACATATACAAGCCCCGCCCGCCCACACAGGAGGCATGGTTGTGATTCAGCTACTAAGGTTTGTGCCATCAGACTCTCAAATATGGACATCTGTTTCTACCTCACGCTGAAGGACATGGTAATGGGCTTCTGTTCAGAGAAAGGCAATTTTAATCTCCTGGTGTAGGCTAGATAAGGGTACGAAGAGAAGTTTTAAATCACACAGAAAAGTACAAATTACGCTGTCTCTTGTATAATTCCTTCTATGAAAATCCTTCCCTTAAAAGGAGGATGAAAACAAGTTACAAAGAGGAGACCGATTCTCCTGTTTCAATGTTTACACTCTAAATTTACTAAAAAAAATAACTTTCATAGAAAACAGTTTTTAGAGAAACCATGTATTATCATGAAGGTGCAGAGCATGAGGTAACTTCCATATTCCACAGGAGCAAATTCACTTCCATCCAACAAACGCAAAAAAAAAAAAAAAAAAAAAATTTTAATGTGGTGATCCTCTGTTTATATTATAAACTATCACAGGATAAACCTTCGGCTGCTAACTAAAAGGTTTGGTAGTTGGAATCCACCAGCTGCTCCTTGGAAAGCCTAAGGGGAGTTCTACTCTGTCCTATAGGGTTGCTATGAATTGGAATCTACTAAAAGAAAACTGGGAGTTTTATTTTTAAATCAATGTATTATAATTTTTTGAAAAACGATAGACTTTTGCTATAAGGTAGTACCATCACTGAAATTTTCTGGAGGAGACTTTATTGCCCAGAGTAAATTCCCTAAAGTATGGTCTGTGCCTGGGGAAGAAGAAAGAAACCATGGGGACTGTGGAAGTGGAGGATGGTGGTGATGGAGAGGCCTCCAGGGATCCCTGAGACCAGAGACTTAGGTCACAGTTGAGAAACCAGAGCCCAGAGGGCTCATGTAAATTAACTCTCCATTATTGCAAGTCTCAACCCAAGAGGAAAGTGTCACTCAGGGTAGAACATGAGAACAAAAAGCCCAAGTTCCAAGCCCAGGAGGATTCCCCAAGTATCAGCGAGGCCTTTTGCATCAGCTTTCACTAGGCAGAATTCTCACTCATGAAATTACTCCAGAGATCCATAGGTCAAGTATGAGTATTCTACCCAAGTGTGTAAGGTCAAGGGGTTAGTCATGGTCTGGCAGACCAGACCAAAACAACTCACACCCCTGTCGGCAAAAGGCCCCTGGTCTTGAGGCTGAGTTTTTGAAGAAAGTGAGTGCCATCAGGTCTGCCCTCAGTCTAACCAACACTGAGTCCCTGGTCAGCATCCTGGAGTCCTGGCAAGAAGAGCCAGGCACCTCCAGGAGCATCTGGAGGAGGAGACAGGGGCTGAAGAGGCTACCACACCTACTGGTGCTGCTGCACATGTGGGAGACCTGGCTGCAGAGGGTGCAGGCATGGCCTCAAGGTCAAAGGAGAAAGCGCCTGAAGACGTGCTAGGACTCTTAGACTGACAGAAGCAGGATGTCTGGACTGCAAAATATGCACCCTTCAGGGAAGAACTTCATTCAGGCTTCTTAAACCCACCTCACCTGGAAGATCCACTCTTTTAGCTTTGTGCCCCTTCCACACCCCCTCTAGTACATGGAGAGATCCAGCCCTAGAGCACCAGGGTGGAAGAAGCCCCAGGATAGCTGTCCAAAGACATGAGGTCCACTCCAAAGCTCCCCCCGCCAAGGAGAGAAGAGGACAAGACTCACCTGCAGATGAGGTCTCAGGGCCCTGAGAATGAGCACAATGTTTGTAAGGAAAGAGAAATGGGATTTCAGTGGGACATGGAAGTCTGAGAAAGAGCCTCTGCAAAGATAGCTCTAAGGGAGGTGTGATTGTGAAGGTGGGCTGGTCACTGAGTTCTTTGTAGTACAAGGTACCAGACAGAAGCCAGACTCTGGGGGGAACCTGCCTGCCGGTGAGCAGTGGGCATAAAACCTTAAACCAATGAGAATCGAATCTCTTCCCAGCAGCTTCTGCACAGATCAGTGATGTTTGCTTGGTCTTTTCTCTTTTCTGTGGTCTAACCTGATCTGTCCTGAGATCAGAGAGTTGGAATAGAAAAGCCTGACTGAGATGAAACGAGCAAAGAGAAGACAAGGCCTCCTAAATCTGGTGAAGACAGAACACAGATAACCAAAGGTGAGGATGGGAAGAAACAGATTGAGTTCCAAGTCCCATCCACAGTATCCCAGGGCCTGGGAATCCCTGGAAGTGCCAGAGGTGTGTACTCCCTGGGAGATGCGACCCCAAGTGTCAGAGGAAGCCCTATGGAGCAAGGAAAGGAGGGCAGGGCCTCTAGGATGGGAACTTCCATACAGGCTGCCCATGTGAATTTCTCAGACTGACCGTGACAGATCCTGAGAGGGAGAGTTTGAGGCAAAGCAAAGTAAGTTTTCTGAAGAGGGGTGAATTCCACAGTCTCCTGATAATGAAACAGAAATCCCGTCCTGCTCAGAGGTACTGAGTAGGAGGGATTGTGAATTCCCATCCTGCACAGAGGTTGGCTGGGAAGTTCAACTGTCTAAAGACAATGTGGCCAAAGTCTTTTTTATCTTTCAAAGATATATCTTCAACTTCCTGCAAATTCAATCCTGGAAAAAAGCCTAGAACATACAAGTGTGGGTTTTTCAGGAGAGCAACAAGGGGAGAAGGTGATAGTGGCATATCAGAGAAGGAGAACAATAGTCTAATGGTCCCTGTGTCACTTAATGAATCACACATGGTGTCCAGCATTCTTCCTTATCTGTAGACATGTAAATGCAGTAGATGTTTTAGCAATAACTGAATTAATCCTCACAGAATTCTTTTTGGCCATTTCCAGGCATAGAGACCAGAAGAAGTCATTAGTTACAAGAGCAAGCAATAATTCGCTGGTCTGAATTTTGTTCAATTTCTGTGTTTGCCCTTCATAGATTCATAAAAGTCTCTGAATTTGGCATTGAAGACAGTGTTTTCTCTATTGTTATGGATTGAATAGTGTCCCCCAAGATGTGTGTCAACCTGGCCAGACCATGATTCCCAGTATTGTGTGGTTGTCCTGCATTTTGTGATCTGATGTGATTACTTCTGTGTTGTAAATTCTAACCTCTGTGATGTTAATGAGGCAGGATTAGAGGCAGTTAGGTTAATGAGGGAGGACACAATCTACAGGATTAGGGTGAGTCTTGAGTCAGTCTCTTTTGAGATACAAACAGAAAAGTGAGCAGAAATGAGAGGGACCTCATACCACCAAGGAAGAAGTGCCTGGAGTGGAGCACGTCTTTTTGACCCAGTGTCCACGCGCTGAGAATTTCCTAGGCCAGGGGAAGATAGATGACAAGGACCTTCCCCCAGAGCCACAAAGAGAGAAAGCTTTCTCCTAGACCTGGTGCCCTGACTTCAAACTTGCTGCTTCTTAAACTGTGAGAGAATAAGTTTCTGTTTGTTAAAGCCATCCACTTGTGGTATCTCTGCTATAGCCACACTAAAAAAAAAAATAGCCACACTAGATAACTAAAAAACACATATATAAAATAGTCAAAAAAAAAAAAGTTTCAAATACACACACATACACGTATGATGTTATTAAACTTTAAAAGGTTTTACATTCTTATAATACATTTAACAATAGAGATTTGTATATAGAAGTTATAATAAGAGCCATCCCCACATAACTATATTGTACCTGCTCCCCTGAAGTGTCCAGTGTCCAAAGATACATATGTACCCTTTTACACACTTCTTTTTGCCGGGACACATGTAAGCACATTCATTTGTTTGTTTTTATGGAAATTACGTCACACTCTACCCATGTTTTTCTCTGAATCACTCTTCACTTGACAATTTCTCATGGTTCCTCTAAATCAGCAGACATGGAAGAAGCACTCTTTTTGGTTCTTCTCATTTTTAACTCCCACCACTCTTCTGTCAGTTTGTTGTACTGTGGTGGCTTGCATGTTGCTGTGATGTTGGAAGCTATGCCACCGGTATTTCAAATACCACCAGGGTCCCCCATGGTAGACAGCTTTGAGTGGAGCTCTCGATTTAGACAGACTAGGAAAAAGGACCTAGTGATCTATTTCTAAAAAAAACTGGCCAGTGAAATCTTACAAATAGTACTGGAACACTGTCTGATTCAATGACAGAGGATAACCCCTTAGGTTGGAAGGCACTCAAAATACAAGTGGGGAAGAGCTACCTCCTCAAAGTAGATCCCACTTTAATGACATTTGCTGATGGGGCACAACTCATAATGAGAAGAAACTGATGCAAATATCCCTTAATAATCAGAATGTGGAATGAAGGAAGTATGAATCTAGGGAAATTGGAAGTCATCAAAAATGAAATGGAATGCATAAAGGTCAGTAATCCAAGCTGAAATAGCTTGGTTTTGGACATTTTAAACTAGACAATGGTATGTTCTACTATGCCAGGATTGAGATACTGCAGAGAACGGCACCATATTCATCGATAAAAAGAACATTTCAAGATCTGTTCTGAAGTACAACACTACGAGCAATAGGATAATATCCACAGGCCTACCAGGAAGACCAGTTAATAAGACTATTATTCAAATTCACACATAAATCATGAATGTGAAAGATGAAGAAGTTGAAGGTTTTTACCAAGTTCCACAGTTTGAAACTGATCAAACGTGATGCATTGATCAATCAAGATGTACTGATAATTACGTAATTAGAATGCGAAGTTGAAAACAAAGCAGACAAATCAGCAGTTGGAAAATAAGGTATTGATGATAGAAATGACACTGAAGCTTACATGATAGAATTTGGCAAGACCAATGACTTATTCATTGCACATACCTTTCGTCAGGAACATAAACGGTGACTATAGTCGTGAACCACTCCAGGCAGAATAGACAGGAATCAAATTTGTGGGAGGTGATGATGGAGAAGGTCAATACCCTGAGTCAGAATCAGGCCAGGGGCTGACTGCAGAACAGATGATCAGTTGCTCATATTCACGTTCAAGTTGAAGCTGAAGAAAATTAAAACAAGTCCATGAGTCAAAGTATGCCCTTGAGTATATCAAACCTGAATTTAGAGACCATCTCAAGAATAGATTTGATGCACTGCACACTAATGATCAAAGACCAGATTAGTTGTGGGATGATAGCAAGGACATCATATATGAAAAAAACAAAAAGTCATTAGAAAGACAGGAAAGAAAGCAAAGACCAAAGAGGATGTCACAAGAGACTCTGAATCTTGCTCTTGAATGTACAGTAGCTAAAGAGAATGGAAGGAAAAATAAAGTAAAAGAGCTCAATAGAATACCTGAAAGGGAAGCTGGAGAAGACAAAGTATGATAATATAATGTGAACAGATCTGGAGTTAGAAAACCAAAAGGGAAGAAAACACCTGGCATTTCTCAAGCTAAAAGAACTGAAGGAAATATTCAAGCCTCTAGGTGCAATACTGAAGGATTCTATGGGCAAAATATCGAACAACAGAGGAAACATCAAAAGTAGATGGAAGGAATACAAAGACTCAATACACCAAAAACAATTGGTCCACGTTCAACCATATCAGGAGGTAGCATAGGATCAAGAGCTGATGGTACTGAAGGAAGAACTCCAAGCTGCACTGAAGGCATTGGCAAAAAACATGGCTCCAGGAATTGATGGCATACCAAATGAGATGTTTCAACACAGGGACGCAGTGCTGGAGGTGCTTACTTGTCTATTCCAATATATTTGGAAGACAGCTACCTGACCAAATGACTGAAAGAGATCTATATGTGTGCCCATTCCAAAGAGAGGTGGTCCAACGCAATGCGGAAATTATCGAGCAACGTCATTAACATCACATGCAAGAAAAATTTTGCTGAATATAATTTAAAAACAGTTGCAGCAGTACACAGACAGGGAACTACCAAAAATTCAAGCTGGTTACAGAGGAAGACATGGAACGTGGGATATCATTTCTGATGTCTGATGGATCTTGGCTGAAAGTAGAGACTATCACTAAGATGTTTACCTATTTTTGTTTACTATACAAGCACACTCAACTGTGTGGCTCATGACAAATTATGGATAGCTTACCAAAGAATGGGAATTCCAGAACACTTAACTGTAGTCATGCAGAATATCTACATAGACCAAGAGGCAGTCATTTGAGTAGGGCAAGGGGATACCGTGTGGCTTAAAATCAGAAAGTTACGTGTCATGGTGGTATCCTTTCACCATACTTACTCAATCTGTATGCTGAGCAAATAATCTGAGAAGCTGGTCTGTAAGAAGAAGAACATGGCATTAGTTTTGGAGAAAGATTCACTAACAACCTATGATATGCAGCTGATACGACCTTGCTTGCTGAAAGTAAAGAGGACTTGAAGCAGTTACTGATGAACAGCAACCACTACAGCCTTCAGTATGGATTACACCTCAACATAAAGAAAACAAAAATTCTCACAACTGGACCAGTAAGCAACACCATGATAAATAGAGAAAATACTGAAGTCATCAAGCATTTCATTTTACTTGAATCCATAATCAATGCCCACAGAAGCAGCAGTCAAGAATTCAAACAATGTATTGCATTGGGCAAATCTATTGCAAAAGACCTCCTTAAAGTGTTGTGAAGGAAAGATGTCACTTTGAGGACTAAGGTGTGCCTGAGCGAAGCCATGATATTTTCTATCACCTCACATGCTTGAGCAAGTTAGACAATGAATATGGAAAACCAAAGAACTGATTCATTCAAAGTATGGTGTTGGCAAAGAATACTGAATATACCATGGATCGCCAGAAGAATAAACAAATCCATCTGGGAAGAAGTACACCAAGATTGCACCATAGAAGCAAGGATGGCGAGACTTTGTCTCACGTGCCTTGGACATATTTTCAGGAGGGACCTGTCCCAGGAGAGGCTCATCATGCTTGGAAAAGCTGAGGGTCAGAAAAAAAGAGGAAGGCACTCAACAACATGAACTGACACAATGGCTGCAAGAATGGGCTCAAACAGAGCAATGATTGTGAGGATGGTTCAGGATCAGGCAGTGTTTCATTCTGTTTTACACAGGATCGATGGCATCTAACACCAACAACTAACATATGTATGTATGCACATGTGTGTGTGTGTGTATATACCCATTGCCGTCGAGTCGGTTCCAACTCATAGTGACCCTACAGGACAGAGCAGAACTGCCCCACAGAGTTCCCAAGGAGCACCTGGTGGATTCGAAATGCTAACCTTTTGGTTAGCAGCTTTGGCTATTAACCATTATGCAACTAGGGTTTCCATATTAAAAAAAAATTTTTATATATATATATATATATATATATATATACACACATACACACACATATATATACACACACTCTTTTTTTTTTCATATATATGTGTGTATATATATATTCTGTTCACCAGTTTTGCATCTCTAGAGATCCCAGGCTAAGACATTTGGTACCTACAGTGGTTCTGGAGGAACCAAATCTTAAGGACGAGTTTTCCGAATTGATTCTCAAGTCTGGCTAGTCTTAAAGGCACTGATGACTGTCTCCAGTAGTAAATAGGCTATTGCTAATCCATGGTGGGAGGTGACAATAGAAATACGCAAAATACTACTACAACTGGATCAAATATTTGTGAGAGACAAGGCTCTGCCTGATTACATATTTGATACTTTTCTATAATTTTGTCAGAATAAGAATAATAAGGAAGCTGCTTGGTTGGTCCTCCTTTTGCTAGCCACACTGGTGAATGAAAGAAATGGACTCAAAGCTCAAGCACCACATACAAGATCTGAAAGCTGCCACTTGTGCCCAGAAAGAAAACCATATTTCTTATAGTAACAAGGCTAATGCTGCCAAAAATAAACTCAGATTCTTATCATAAGAGTGACTGAATTAAAGCGCCGGTTGAATATCCAACCTCAAATGGTTTCTGAAGTTAGAGTGAGGGCACTGATTGGGAAGAAATGGGATCCTGAAACTCGGGATGAGGACATATGGGCAGATAGTCAGGAAGCGGGGGACAATGAACCTCCAATTTCTGTTGAATCGCTCTTCCTAACAGAACCAGACCTCTTACTCCCATCTGAAGAGATTCTCTAACTTTGCCGGCTAAGCCACCCTTCCCAGTAAAACAATTATCCCTTCCACCTCCATCTGATGAGATTATCCCAGCTGTGCCTGAAGTGTCTTGTTTCAGTTGTCTCCTGGGGTGGTGTCTGGGGCATTGCCTGGGGCATCACCTTAGGCAGATGCCATATAAGACACGGCTGAACATCCCACTGCCACCACCCATTTTTGCTTCTAGACCTATACCTAGACTTCAGTTCCAACAAGCCCCAAAACGTGAACTATAAAGTGTGACCCAGGAGAAGGTATGCTAAACTCCAAAAGAACTGCTTGATTTTTCTAATATATATATACAGAAAACTGGTGAATAGGTGTGGGAATGGCTATTATGGGTGTGGGATAATGGTGCAAGCAACATAAAGGTGGATTAGTCTGAGTTTATTGATATAGACCCAGGAAGCATAGATTCTTCATTCAGTGTTTCAGCTTGAGAGGTTAGAAAAGGATCTCATAGTTTATTTGGCTGGTTTACTGAAGCATGGATTAAGTGGTGGCCTACAATAAATCAAGTGGAAATGGCAGATCTGCCATGGTATACTGTAGGAGAAGGTAACCAAAGGCTGAGGGAAATTGGCATGTCAGAATGGATTTATTAGGCTGGACCCACAGACCCACACACAGAGTGCCCAGAGGGCTCTCTTTTTACCATAGCAGTGAGGTACAAATTTGGGAAGCAAGCCCCAGCATTATTGAAGACTTCTGTGGTTGCTATTTTATGTAAGTAAGAGTCCACAGTGAGAACTGCCCTAACTGAATGAAGACACCTGACTACAATGCAGTTGACTGGACCCCGTGGTGGTAGCAGCCAAGTGGTGGCACTCAATCAACAAAGACAAGGTGGGTGTGGTTACCATAACAGACAGTAGAGTCAAAGCAGTAATCAGAACAGTCTGCTCGCATGGATTTATGGCATTGGCTACTTAGTCATAGTGTCCCTGGGAGTGAAAGAGCTGGGAAATGTACATCTCCTGGTACCTAGTGTCTTAGATATCTAGTGCTCCTGTAACAGAAATACCACAAACGGATGACTTTAACAAAGAAAATTATTCCCTCACAGTCTAGGAGGCTATAAGTCCAAATTCGGGGTGCCAACTCCAGGGGAAGGCTTTTTCTCTCTGTCACTCCTAGGGGAAGGTCTTTGTCACCAATCTTCCCCTGGACAAGAAGGTTCTCAGCACAGGGATCCTAGGTCCAAAGGATGCACTGCTCCTGACACTTCTTTCTTGGTGGTACTGAGGTCCCCCTGTCTCTCTGCTCTTTTCTCTTTTATATCTCAAAAGAGATTGACTTAAAACACAACTTAATCTTGTAGACTGAGCCCTGCCTCCTTAACATAACTGCTTCAAATCCTCGATCATTAACTTCATAGAGGTATGATTTACAATACATTGGAAAATCACATCAGCTGACAAAATGGTGGATAATCACACAATACTGAGAAGCATGGCCTAGTCAAGCTGATATATACATTTTGGGAAGACAGAATTTAATCCGTAACACCTAGTATGCAGCTATCGACCTGTTAATGCCTTTTTCTCCATACCTGTTACGAAGTATCACCAGAAACAGTGTGCCTTCTCTCTGACCTAAGTATATAAGGACCAAATAATGTACAGGAATCTCTGTTACATTTTCTCCATCTTACCATTATTTGGCCTCATAGGCAGACCCAGTCACTTAATTGCACAGCAGAATGAAGAGATTAAAGCCCCAACATTCTTGCCAGTGGACCAGGAAGGTAGCTGCTCAGACATCAGAGAGCCTCAGAGAGACAAAGACCAGGCGGCTCAAGAGAGGGATACCATAAAGTTGTTTTTCATACGCCCCCCACTCCCACAGTTGCATATGCTTTGCTGTGACCCTAAGAAGTAGATCAATCCTTTGAGAACTGCATTATGGGTTAGAACACCAACAAGGTCCCAGACTGAGTGACACTCCCATAGATTACATCCAAATATCACTGCAAAGTCTTCAAAATCTGAACTGACATCTGAGCCACAGCATACAGAAGTTGGGAAAGAACCTGCAGCCTGAACATAACTGGGTCAAGTGATTCCTAAAACTAACAACATCGACATTTTCTGTAAGATTGAAGTAAGACACAGTCTTGGAATCACAGACAAAAACTTTAAAAAGCTACTTTAACCATGCCCAAAGAAGTAACAGCCACAACTTAGAAAAATAGAAAAATACATAGAAAGCATTCACAAATGAAAATTTTAGACAGGAAAAACAGAAAAATAGAGATAAAAAATTCACTTGATCAGCTCTACAGCAGAATGCTGTTGACAGACAAAAGGATCAATGAGATGAAAACAGTTCAATTGAAAATATCCAATCTGAAAACAGAGAACAAATATTGAAAAAAAAATGAACAGAGCCTCAAAAAAATTCAAAAATATCTAACATTTATTTATTGGAATTCCATACGGTGTAGAGAAAATATGTGGTGTAGAAAAAGTATCTGAAGAAATACTGGCTCAACACTTTCCCAATTTGTTGAAAGACATAAACTTACAGATTCAACAAGCTATGCAAACTCCAACAAGTTAAACTCACATAATTTTATGCCCAAATGCCTCATTGTGAATTGTGGAATAACAAGGACCAAGAAAATATCTTCAAAGAAGCTAGAGAGAAAACAACTCATCTCACACAGGAGAAACAATTGGAGTGACTCTGTATTCATCAGCAGAAGCCATGGAGGCCAAAAGGCTGTGAAAACAACATTTTTTCAACACTGAAAGAAAAGAAACATTAACCCAGTGTTCTATAGGCTGTTATTTCCTTCATGAGTAAAGGAAAAATATTGACATTCTCAGGTGAAAGACGCTTAAGAGAATTCATCGCCACCAGACTTGCTCTAAATGAAACACTAAAGGAAGTTCTTCAGGTGGCAGGCTTGGAATTTCAGGAATTATGGAAAGCAACAAAGTCGAAAGTATCTTCGGAAGTTCGCCCTCCACCAAAGATTAGACAGGTCTATAAAACAAACAATAACACACGTGAAGAAAGTGTTTCTTAGTTCAATCATGTGTATGAGACCAAAAGTACAAAACCGGTCCAAAAGCACAGAAAAGAGGGCAGGACAGAACAGGAATCATGGCGGATGGAAACGGGGAACTGGAGCATAAAAAAAAAAAATAGGAGAGGAGAATATTGACACATCATGAATATTGCAAACAATGTCACAAAACAATTGTGTATAAATGGTTGAACAAGAAAGTAATTTGCTCTGTAAAGTTTCAAATAAAGCACAATAAAAAATAAAAAAAAGTGGTAGGTATCTCTGTAAACATATTATGCCAACCCTGTTGTCACTGCACAACATGGCACAGGACTCTCCTCTTTGCAAAGACTTTCTAGCCTATTGGAAAAACTTTGGAATATACTCTTGGTGGCAAATTAGTATTAGAGAATGGGATTAGTTTTGAAAATATGAGATGTCTGTACTCATGCCTGGTGAATAAACTGGATAATAACATTTTCAGAGCGAAATGAGATGTTCTAACAGAAAAATAGGCCTGAATTCCCACGTGGGCCATGAGCCTACTCTGAAGGCCTTTCCCAGAGAGGCATTTCAGGCACTTCTAGAGCAGCAGGAGCACTGGGGAATGCAGGTGTCAACCTCCCCCAGGGCCTTCTCTGAGGGGTAAGTACCTGCTTTAGTACTGAGCTTAGTGGTTCATAAATAGTCATTCTGCATAAGGTCTTCAGGTTCAAGTCTGTAATCCAGCTGGGATTCTGTGTGTGTTGCATCTCTGCATCAAAAGAACATGCTTCTAGAAGCAGAATGCCAGGAGAGAGGCGGTTGGGCAGTTGGCGTTGGGGGGTGCTGCGCAGACAGGGGTGCCGGAGGGAGGCACAATATAGTCATTCTGCAGGAGGTCTAGTCCTTCTGCACAAGAATAAGAATGCTTCTCAATGCACAATAGTTTACATGCAGGACATAAACAAAGTTACTGAAGGACAAAGTTGAATAGTAAACCAAGCCACTCCCTGTCAATCCTTACCTGAGAGGGTCTTCATCAGGACTTCCGGGGATGGAGAAGGAAACAGTAAACGCTGATTTATTTTACCTCTTCCTTCCTCAAGAAACAGGAACTGGTGTTAAGATGTCAGGTGTCAAGCCCCAAACTCCTCTTCTGGTCTGTATTTAAGCTGTATAATAAAACTGGGAATCAGGCAATCAGCCATGAGCAGACAGACCCAGAGTATTCCCAGTGCCCCACATCTTTGAGCTCCAGTGAGATCCTGTTCTTAGTCCCTAGATTAGCAGAGGAGCTGAAAGACTGAAATTCCGTGTTTTCAGGCAACTTGGGATTCAAGCAGGCACTTATTGCTAAAGTTGTATTTCTCTGTGTTAATTTATGATCCTTAACTCAAATCCGGACTTTGAAGCTCATTTTGATAACTCCTCATTAGTCTGCCTAGACAAGAGTCTGCTCACAGTCAGTGATGACAATGGAGGAAACAAAGTCCCTAGCCCAGAGAAAGGACTATTCCCCAAATTTGGGGCAATGCCCCTGGGGAGCATCGGCGAGGTGCACTGTGGCCTCTGTGGCTTTGCCTTCTGCTCCTGGAATTGCACCCTGGGGGCGTCCATATGCAGACGCAGAGTCCGTGGATGACCACAACTCCTGCCCTTCTGGGTCATCGTCCGGACGCACGTTGCGATATGCTTCCTGCCCCCCTTCCCAGCATAAGTGCTGCGATCACACGTGGCAGAACCAGTTCCCAGGTCCAGACCCTAGGTCTTGCCCTCCTTGGCCTTAGGCTTCCCCTAGTCCTGGGGGAACCCGCAAGCCTGGCGGGTGCGAGGTTAGCACCCGGCTGGGCGGGCTTCGGCCTGTCTCAAAAGGCTCATGGCGCACGCAGGTTCCGCCTCCTTGGAGTCTGCAGGCTTGCGGTGGGCAGCCCGGCATCTCCTGCCTCCCTCGGGCGCCCTCTCTGGGCAGCAGCTCCCCTCCCCCTTCCCCGCCAACCACCCAACAGTCGCACTGCCTGCTTTCTGCTTCTAGAAGCGTGTTCTTTTGATGCACACATGCAGCACACACAGAATCCCAGCTGGATTACAGACTTGAACCTGAAACGCACAACTTTAAAACTACTAGACTGGGGCGGGGGGGGGGGGGGGCGTTGGCAGTGAAAAAAGGAAAAAAATTAAGAAAAAGAACAGTTACAAAAAAAGTATTAGAAAACTCACCTTATGGACTCAAGAAGGCTGCGGGATACACAACTGCGTAGATAGCATACTGTTGTCTCTTTCTTTGCAAATAAGTCTTAGATGAGGGAATTTGGTACCAGGAATAGTTGCAGAGCCTGACTTTGGGGAAATCTGGGATTGATTAATTGGCTTGCGTGAGGCTACAAGCCCTGATAATCCATATTTAAAGATGAGATTCGAGCAATCTAGAACATGCATCAGAATTTTTTACAAGTAAATTAGCACCAGAAGAGGCCTTTAACCACTAAATAAAATGGGTCAGTAGTTCAAGATCTCCCTACAAAGAAAATGGCAGACCTAGATCGTTTCCAGTCAGGTTCCAGCAAACATGCAAGAAACAGTCATTTTAATCTTGTACATAGTCAACAGAGATTAGAAAACCATGAGGCACTCCCCTAACTTGATCCTTATGGCTAGTTTAAAAATGATAACAAATTAGAGAAGGAAGGTAGAAGAAGAGTTAGAGGACAAGCACCCTCAGTAACTGAGATGCAAAACCCTACATAAGATGCCAGCAAAGGAAATCCAGCAAAGGGTAAACCAGGTAACATGCCATGATCAAGGCGGTTTATTGTAGGCATACAAATTTGAGTGAACATTAAAGATTTAGTAATTTCATTCACCACATGCATAGGTGAAAGAAGAGAAGACATATGCTCACCTCAAGAGATGGGGGCAAAGCAGGTTGATAAAATCCAATCACACGGAGAGATAAGGACTAGGAGCAAACATGGAACAGAAAAGGAGTTCCCGAACGTGGAAAACTACAACTAGCATGATAGTTCATGGTGACGTGTGGGACATTCTCTTTAAAATTAATAAACAATAAAATAAGGATGCTTCTATCATTATTTTTATTAAACATTTAACACTGGAAGTGTAAGCTAGTACAAAAAAAGTATAACTGCTATTCATAGATTATAGGACTGTCTCCATTGAAAACCGTAGAAAATATTGGAATTAATAGTAATCATAAATAAAAAATAAATTGAAATTTCAATGCATCAGCATCAAGCTGACTCTGTCATAGCTCTTAGGTGAAAGCAAAGGACACTGATAGGGAAAGAGCAGGTTCGGGTGGGCTAGACCAAGGAGGGAAGAAAATTATTCTGCACTGGGCTGAACTTATAAGCATGGGTATGTGTGTTAGTTACCTAGTCCCTCCATAACAAAAAATAACACAACTGGATGGCTTTTAAAGGACAGAAATTTATTTTCTCACAGTTTAGCAGGTAGTAGTTCGAATTCAGGGCATGGCTGTAGTGGGAGGTCCTTCCTTGTCTACCTCAGCTTCTAGTAGATCCCAGCAATCATTTGTGTTCCTGGCCTTCTAGAAGCATCTGTCTTCTTTGTCTGTCTTCCTTTTCACCTGTTTGTGTCTGTGTGTATTCTGCTCCTTTTATAACTAAGAAGAGTTAGGCTTAGGACCCACCCTACATTGGTATGACTTCATTCACATAATAAAAGCAGGCCCCTTATTTCCAAACAAGGTCAGAATTACAGGTACAGGGGTTAGGATTTCCACATACATTTTGGAGGGACACAATTCAATCCCTAACAGTTGATTTACCAGATTTTCTGGATTGAGAGTACTCACATGAACAGCTGAGAGTAGTTCCAATTTTTTGCTACATTCAGTGGCTGAAACTTGCCTCAGTGGTCACCCATAGGAATGTTGGAGCAATTTATTGTGCAGGACCTGGCCTACCATTCCTAATCATGTCCATTGTGTGGAAAAACACACACTCCCATCACCGAAGCCTTGAGAAATTCATCGATAAGAACGGAATGGTGGTTGGAACCAAGAATTTTTCATAGCCTAGATAACATGGTGCAGCTGTTAGATCTCCACATGGAGATGTCAGAAAATAAAATTTCACCCCACATGGAGATGTCAAGAATAATACCAACAGCTAATGTTCATTGAGTACCTACCCTGGTGCCAGGCACTCCTGTGCTTTTTCTTTCATGTTTGCTTTTCATGATGGCCATATGAGGAATGTATCATTATAATGCATAAAGAGGTCAATACAGAGAGTTAAGCTGACATTTGAATACATGAGTCTGGACCCAGGAGGAGTTTGAATGGATGGAGGTATAAACCTCAGGTCCTTAGCTACAAATAGACAGCAGTAAACTCACTGAGGCATCCTAGAGAGAGGGTGTCAACAGAGAGAGGAGCAGGCACCAAGCCCAAGGGTACTCTGGTATCTAGAAGCCTGCCAGGTGAACAGCAGCCAACAAGCCTCTCTGAAGTCCAGTGTGGTTCCTGGAGGGTTGTCTGTCCTTGCGCTCAGCTGCATTTCCCCAGTGCTCCTCCCACCTGCACTGGGTTGTCCCCTTCATGAGGACAGGGACAGTGTGTACCTTTCACCACTGTATCTGCATAACATAGACTATTTCTGGCCCATGGAATATACTGAGTGAATGAAAAATAAACAAAGGATAAGTACGTAAAATCCTTCGTAGTTGATACCTTGGAATACATTAAGGGGCTTCATGAGTAAGAGGGAGAAAAATTGATCAGGGCTACTTCTGAGACCATCCCTTAGGCGTAATGAGTGTTAAACAACACTTAAACAGAGATTTAATGGCAGAGATGTATGTTAAAAAGATGTAAGTATAGCTTAAAGATTACTAGAAACATGCACATTATTGCAACTATAGTCAAAAAGCTAAAAAACATATACTACATGCACACAGAATATTATAAAGTAATTTAATGCCCTCATTAAAAAAAAAAAAAAATTACCATGAAAAGACTAATGTTGAATGAAAATATCAGGATATAATATCTGTGTTAATACACATAACTGTGTGTGCTAATACACACATAAAATCAGTTGCCATTGAGTCAGTTCTGATTCATGACGACACCAGTGTGCCAGAGTAGAACTGCACTCCATAGGGGTTCCAATGGCTGAGTTTTCGGAAGTAGGCTGCCAGACCTCTCTTTCATAGCAATTCTGGGTGGACCTGAACTCCAACTTTCTGTCAGCACCTCAAGATATTAACCATTTGCATCAACCAGAGACTCTAATACACATACATGCCAATATAAGCCAAAAAATAGACATATCGGAACGTTAATAATTTATTGTATGCATTACGTATGTTTTCTTGTTTTTTTTTTTTTTTTTTTGCATACTTTCCCATTGCTTCCAAGTTTTTGAGGAATAGAATGTACTTCTGGAAAAATTCATGAGAGATTTTTAAGTAATGAAATAATTAACAGAAACAGAATGAGTAAATCTGTGGCAAGGCAGCCCATGAACCCAAGATTACAGTAACACTGGTATGAAAAGCAGAATTGTGGAGTCCTGAAGCTCAGTGGTCCCATGTATCCATCAGGAAAGAGGGAAGAGCAAATAAACAAGGAGAAAATACAGTGAGCCAGAGGAGTGGGAGCCCTCTGTTGTGGGTACAGTTTTCTCATGAAACTTTAGATGGACACAGTGGATGGGATTATCCACTTCCATCATACAAACATTTTTATTACCCTTGATTTTAACAGAACTATGTTATAAAAACAAATAATAAAATAAAGTATAATAAAAGAATAAATCTCATCAGTGGACTACTATCATTTTCCCCAGCCACTGAGGAGGGCAGGAGACACACACGGGAAAGAAGATGGAACAGTGTGAAAACTCATGCTAAGTGGGGAGGAGAGTGTTTCTGAGACAGGCCTTAGCTGCTACCACCTAGGGAAGTAGGCAGCCGTGCACAACCAACTGGAAGAAATGGTACATTATTTCTGAGACCTACTCCAGCTCATAACAAATTATGGATAACATGGGGAAGAATGAGATTTCCAGGACACTTAACTGTTTTTATGAGAAACCTGTACATAGAACAAGAGGCAGTCATCTAAACAGAACAAGGAATACAGCATGGTTTAAAGTCAAGAAAGGTGTGCATCACCGTTGTATCCTTTCACCATATGTATTCAACCCGTATGCTGAGCAAATAATCTGAGAAGCTGGTCTGAAGAAGAATAAGGCATCAGGATTGGAGGAAGACTCATTAATAACCTGAGATATGCAGATGATACAATCTTGCTTGCTGAAAGCGAAGAGGCCTTAAAGCATTTACTGCTGAAGATCATAGACTACAGACTAACAGCCTAACAACTGGACCAATAAGCAACATCATGATAAACGGAGAAAATGTTCACGTCATTAAGGGCTTCATTTTTACTTGGATCCACAATAAACACCCACGGAAGCAGCAGTCAAAAAATCAAACGACACATTGCATTGGGCAAATCTGCTGCCAGAGGCCTCTTTAAAGTGTTCAAAAGTACAGATGTCACCTTGAAAACTAATGTGCGCCTGACTCAAGCCATGGTGCTTTCAGTCGCCTCATACGCACACGAAAGGTGGGCAATGAATAAGGAAGACCAAAGAAAAATTGAAGGCATTGAATTACGGTGTTTGCAAAGAATATTGAATATACCATGGACTGCCAAAAGAATGAACAAATCTGTCTTGAAAGAAGTACAGCCAGAATATTCCTTAGAAGCAAGAATGGCGAGGCTTCATCTCACATATTTTGGACATGTTGTCAGGAGAGGTCAGTCCCTGGAGAAGCAGGTCATACTTGGTAACAAGTGGCCACAACAATTGGCTCAAACATAACAACGACTGTGAAGGTGACGATAGGTAGTTTAACATACATTTTGACCCATATGAATTAAAATTTAAACAATTATTTCATGCCTTTTTGTAGGGGTTTTAGAATATACAATTAAAATAAATGTAAACAATTAATAGAAAAAATCCCTGAAAATAAAATTTAATTTTTTTAAATCACTGCTCCATACCCCAGATCTAAATGGCTTGATATAAAGCACTGGTCTTTGTGATTCACAAAAAGGAGGTGCCAATTCCTGGAGGGGGGATGGGAGGATAGAGAGAGTTGGAAGCTGGCAAAATTGTCACGAAAGGAGAGACTGGAAGGGCTGACTCATTAGGGGGAGAGCAAGTGGGAGTACGGAGTAAGGTGTATACAAACTTATATGTGACAGACTGACTTCATTTGTAAACGTTCACTTGAAGCTCAATAAAAGTTAATATAAAAAAAAAGCCCAGCCCTGACCAATGTTTGCTTAAAAACTTTGAAAGTTTGTTCCTTTCTAAAATAAAGCAGGGTCTAACTTTAAAAATAAATAAATAAATGTAAACAATTATTAGAAAAAATCTCTGAAAATAAAATTTAATTTTTTTAAATCACTGCTCCATACCCCAAATCTAAATGGCTTGATATACAGCACTGGTCTTTGTGATTCACAAAAAGCAGGTACCAATTCCTGAACAAGAACTGAAGTGACAGGAGAAACCCCCCATGCTGTTATAGTCCTGAGTATGGGCCCTAATCCAGTGATCTGTCTTCATTAATTCCTTTTCATTTCATCTCTGTGAAAGAGGGATGGGAGAAGGTGAGAGAGGGTTACATGTGCCTATTCTGTTCTTTAGCCTCCAGTTCACTGCCAGGAACAAGTATTCGTAAGAGTCTAAAAAACGTTAAAGTACAAATAAGGAGGAAAACCTCCTAGTATATATATGTATTAGGTGGCACAAAGAGTTAAGTGCTCAGCTACTAACTGAAAGGTTGGCAGTTTAAATACACTCAGAGTTGCCTTGGAAGAAAGGCCTGGCAATCTACCTCCAAATAGTCACAGCTATTGAAAACCGTATGGAGGGCAGTCCTACTCTGAAAACTCACGGGGTAGTCATGAGTGAAAATCTACTCAACGGCAACTGGATTGGTAATCTATATATGGCATAAATGTTAGGAAAATTAGTTTCTGAACATATACACGGCATAGAGAATACACTGCACATTAGTATTATGTGCCAAAACCCACTGTCATCAAGTCGATTCTAACTCATAGTGACCCCAAAGGACAGAGTAAAACTGCCCCATAGGGTTTTCACTGAAGCAGACTGCCACATCTGTCTCCTACAGAGAGGCTGGTGGGTTCGAACCACTGACCTTTCAGTTAGCAGCCAAGTTCTTTAACCACAGAGCCACTAGGGCTCACTACTGTCATGTACAGCGATTACATAAGCAAATTCTGAAACAAACTGCCTGGGTTTAAATCCTAACTCAATTTATCAGCTGGGTGATCTGGGCACGTTACTTTACCTCTCACTGCCTCAGTTTCCCATTTCTAAAATGGGTCTTATTCAAAAGGTTGTTACGCAGGTTAAATAAAACACACAAGGCACTTAGAAAAAGGCCTTACACACAGAATGAACACAATAATTGTTAGCTTTCATAATTATTAAGGGAATACAAACAAACGACTAGGTTGAAGGAACTTCCATTGAGAAAGAGTTGAGTTCCAAAATTCATGTGTAAAGTCATTTACATCAACTGTTAAAGTTGTATGTTTAGATTCAAGTGATTACTGAGGTGTGTTATGATCTTGAACAGAGTTCTGGGGACTATACAGGCAGACTCTGCATGCCCTTCTCCTGCACATCCATTCCATCTCCCTTGGAGCCCAGACATCGTGTCATCAGTTAAACCCCTCCCACGCTGGTGGTGTACTGTTTAAGAGCTACGGCTGCTAACCAAAAGGTCATCAGTTCAAATCCACCAGGCGCTCCTTGGAAAGTCTATGGCACAGTTCTGCTCTGCCCTATAGGGCCGCTATGAGTTGGAATAGACTCAGTGGCAATGGGTTTTTAACGGGTATGAGGTAACTGTTCAGTGCTTAAAGACGTACCAAAAGCAACCACTAACACAAAAGCATAGTAAAAGGTTCTTATTTCAGAGTAGCAAAACCTTAGTTTCTAACACAGTGGTGAATTAGGGTGGACTGTGGATCAAGAGGAGCTCTGGTGGCATAGTGGTTAAGAGCTCAGCTGCTAACCAAAAGGTCAGCAGTTCGAATCCAACAACTAGTCCTTGGAAACTCTATGGAATAGTTCTACTCTATGCTATAGGGTCTCTATGAGTTCAAATCAACTAGGGTCTCTATGAGTTGGAATCAACTTGATGGTGACAAGATTGGTTTGGTGGGTGTCATGGATTGAATTATGACCCTAAAAAATGTGTGTCTCAACTTGGTTAGGTCATGATTCCCACTATTGTGTAGTTGTCCTCCATTTTGTGATTGTAATTTTACTTTAAGAGGATTAGGGTGGGATTGTAACACCACCCTCACTCAGGTCACCTTTCCCTGGGGTGTGGCCTGCACCACCTTTTATCTCTCAAGAGATAAAACGAAGGGGAAGCAAGCAGAGAGTTGGGGGCCTCAGACTATCAAGAAAGCAGCACCAGGAGCAGAGCATGTCCTCTGGACCCAAGGTCCCTGCACCTGAGAAGCTCCTTGACCATGGGAAGGCTAAGGACAAGGACCTTCTTCCAGAGCCGAAAGAGAGAGAAAGCTTTCCCTTAGAGCTGATGCCTTGAATGTGGACTATTAGCCTACTTCAATGTGAGGTATTAAATTTCTCTTGGTTAAAGCCATCCACTCATGGTATTTCTGTTATGGCAGCACTAGATGATGAAGACAGTGGGTCAAGGTGGAAGGGGTGGATGAAGGACAAAAAAAGAAAAATGGACAACAAGAGAAATATAAGAATTCAGAGAACTGTGAAAATTTAATTCCTGAATATACTTTCTTTCCCCTCCCTTTAACTGTAAGGACTTTTCTCATATACAGCGTATATAAGTAAATCCTTGCAATATTTAAAACACTTAACTCATTCTCTGAAAATTCATGGTGGCCCCATTAATTTCTGGCTTAAAAACAACTCAGAACTAAAAAGAAGCATAAATAAATAAATAAAGGCACTGCTGTCATTTGCGGGTGATGTTCTTTTCCTGCTATCCACAACCCACACACTCGGGTTAATTTTCCAGGGTCAGTGTTCATAGACCGTCCTCTTTCTCTTACCACCACCCCACCACCCTTAATTATTTAGAAAAGGCAGGGCCAGTCAGTGCTCCAAACATCAAGTTTTCTCTCCAAAATGCCAACTCGCACTTGGGGAGCAGGCTACATTCTCAGCTATCAGCACTTCCACTAGCCCCTGCAGATAAGGAATGTGTCTCCACTGAACTGTTCATTGTAATTAAAAAAAAAAAAAAAAAGTAAAAAACTGTTTCTTAAAAAAAAAAAACAGGCATTTCCCTATTACCCACCCACCCCACTCTCCTACACCCAGTGCTCCCCTCACCACACACACACTCAAATATTTCCTACCAAGGGTGTGTCCCAAGCACGGGGTCTGGCTCCGCTCTTCTTTTACACCCCTTGGAGGCCTCTGGAGAAACCATACCTTTGGTTGGCAATTCCCTGAACCCTGCCTATTCAAGCTGGCACTTATTCAAAAAGGCAGATGAGTCTTCAAGTCAGGTTTTTAAATGGAGTTTAAGAGGAGCCAGGTGATATGCCTACTCACCCTCAAGTTTCTCAAAGGTAATAATTTCTTAAGATGTTTACAATGTCTCAACTATGGGTTAATTAAATCCCTTAGGATGGTGGGCATGGGAAAATCCTTCATCTCAATGCCCCCCCATTTTGAAAAAAAAGAGGGGAATCTCCAAAATTACAAATTTCAATTTCTACATACTTGATTGAACTAAGGAGTAAGTTCCTCACGTGTGTTATTCTTGGTCTGAGTCCTGGTGGTGCAGTGGGTAAGAGCTAAGCTGCTAACCAAAAGGTCTGCTGTTTGAATTCACCAGCTGCTCCTTAGAAACCGTATGGGGTAGTTCTACTCAGTCCTATAGGGTTGCTAAGAGTTAGAATTCACTAGACGGCAATTGGTTTGTTTGTTTTTCAATCTTTGGCTGAAAGGTGAACTTTGTTATCAATTTATTAAATCAACTGGTAATTTGCTGGATATTTCTCATGCAGGAACTTATGATGTCTTCAAATCCAGCTAATCAGGTTTAGGGAGAGAGAAACTTCTCTACCTTAGCTTCCCTGCCACTCCCACACCTTTTTCATTGATTTCCATGCCCTGTTTAAGTAACATCATTCATCACTTCTCACTGTCTAGGTTATCTGAGCCAATTCATGGCAGTCGATTCCACCTGAGCCCTAGGATACCCTCATATACATACTCTGCCCTGTTCCTTCACCAATGGCTGACCTCACATCTCCCCTTGAATGTCTACTAGGCATCTCAAACTTAATGTGGTTCAAATAAAATTCTTGGTCCAAGTGTCTTATCTACCTCCCCAGTCTTCCTTATCTCAGCAAATGTTCTCACTATCCTCTGGGTTGTTCAGGACAAAAACCTAGAAATCATCCTTGATTTCTCTCCTTTATTCAAATCTTGCATCCAATCCATTGACATATTCTGGACTCTTGGCACTACCTTAACATAAATCCTGACTCTATCCACTTCTCACTACCTCCACCTTACAGCCACCATCATCTCTTGGTTAAAACTGGACTCCATGCACCGATCTTCCCTCTTACAATCTACATAACAGCATCATTTCAGTGGCTTCTCATGGCAATTAGGAAAAATTCCCAAATCCTTCCCATGGTCTTTCATGATGCGGGGCTTGCTCACCATACTAACCTCATTTCCTAACAGTCTTCCCTCAGTTCACTCCACACTAGCCATGACTTATTTCCTGAGCTTCCTCAAACGTGCCAAAACACTTGGTTATTTAAGGGCCTCAGAAACAACTCTTTCCTTTATTGGCAATATCCCTCCCTTCAGAACTTCATACAGCTATTCTCTCCTTTGATATAGGTCAGTTATCTCCTCAAATATCCTCCTCCCATAAGCCTTTACTGACTATTAATCTAAAACAGCTCACCCCACTCATTCCCTCACATGCAACTCTGTCTTATTTTCAAAATATTTAGCTCTCCTTGATATTTTTTGTTAATTGTTACCTGTAAATGTATTTTTTGTGGTTGAGAATATATGCAGCAAAAAATACACCAACTCAACAGTTTCTACCTGTACAATTTAATAAAGCTGGCTACATTCTTGAAGTTGTGCAACCATTCTTACCCTCCTTTTCTGAGTTGTTCCTCTGTCATTAATATAAACCCACTGCTCCTTAAGGTTTCTATCTAATCTTTTCAGTAGCTGTTGTCAATCTGATGCCATGTAGACAGTTCTTAAAAGAGCATATGCTCAAGGTAGACCATTTTTATTAGTTAAGTAAGCTTATGTTCTGGAGCCCTCATGGCACAGTGGTTAAGTGATACAGTAGCCAAGCAAAAGAAGAGCAGTTTGAATCCACCACCTGCACCTTGGAAACTCTATGGGGCAGTGTTATTCTGTCTTACAGAGTCTCTGAGTCGGAATCAACAGCAACAGTTTGGTTTTTTCTTTTTCATACTTCGGTTTTAAGATGATTCAAGGGAATGCTTTTGGTGTAATGTTTAAAGATTATCTCACGGCAATAGTTTCAGGAGTTCATTCACCCTCAGTGGCTCCAAAAAGTCTAGGGTTCATGAGCATTTGAAATTCTGTTCTGCATTTTCCCCCTTTTCATCAGGGCTTTTCTATGGACTCTTTGATCAAAATGTTCAGCGACAGCAGCCGGGAACCTTCTGGTTCTTCTGGTCTCATGGCATGCTAGATGTTCTTTTAAAAAACATGAGTGGATGCTGAAGGTTATCAAATACTTATTTTATTACACCTATTAATATAATCACATTTATTTTTCCTGTACATATGGCAAATTATACTGATTCATTTTCGACTGTTAAACTAACCTTGAATTCTTGGGATAGACCCAACTTGGTCATAATATATTCTTCTTTAGAGTATTGCTGGATTTGTTTTGCCTATTTATTTTTATATTTTGCATCTATGTTCATCAGTGACATTGGCCTGTAATTTTCCCATCTTCTGCTGCTCTTGTCAGGTTTTGGTATCAATATTCATTCTACAAGCTTTATAAAATGAGTTTGGGTATATATTTCATTTTATATTGAAGAATTTGTGAAATATTTCTTGAATATTTGGCAGAATTTGCAGGAAAAGCCATCTGACATGAAGTTTTCTTTTTGAGAATAGTTTGAGCTCTAATTCAATTGTATTAACAGTTGTGGAATTACTTTTGCTTCCTGTTTCTTCTTGAATCGTTGTTATTAACTTACATGGTATGATACGTTTGCCTACTTTACCTAAATTTGCAAATTTATTGGCTAATACGGTTCATAACATTCTCACGTTATCTTTATGTTCTGCAAGATCTGTAGTCATTTTCTTTCTAATTCCTGATATTCGTTTTTTATATCTTCATTCTTTTTCACTTGATCAATCTTGCCTAAAGTTTGTCAATTTTACTAGCATTTTCTAAGAATGAACTTTAGTCTTTGTTGATCGTCTGTTGCATGTATTCAATCATCAACAGAAACAAAAATTCCTATGAATGTTTGTTTCTGGTTTTTTCCCAACATTTTGAATGGATGTTTAACTCACTTATTTTTCAAGATTTGTTCTTTCCAATTATATTTTTAAGGCTATAGATTTCCTATATTATATTGTCTGTACTGCACCAATTTTTATATGCACTATGTTCATAATTGTTCACTTCAAAATGTATTCTAATTTTCATTATGATGTCTTTTTTGACTCATAGTATTTTAAAATATCCAAGCACATGGAGATTTTGTATTTTCTTTTTCTAAGATGTTTTTTTTTTTTTTTTAATTATGGTGTACTTACATAGTATCCTCTATATTATTGCAGACTCTTGAAATTTGTTGAGACTTGCTTTATAACACAGTATACAGTTAATTTTTATAAACACTATGTATGTGCATGAGATGAATGTATATTCTTTCATGGTTAGATAATACACACACATACACATATATCAATTTGGTATTTTTTTACATGTTAAATCTTCTGTATCCTTGATAATTTATGGACTTCTATGTTTCTGAGGGGTGTGTTAAAAATCTATTATGATGCATGATGTCAAAAGGAGCCCCACTAGTGCACTGGTTAAGCACTCAGCTGTTAAACCTTTTGATTTGATCCACCAACTACTCCACAGGAGAAAGATATGACCGTTTCCTTCCATAAAGATTACAGCCTTAGAAACCCTTTGGAGAAGTTCTACTCCATCCTATAGCCACTATGAGTCAGAATTCACTCAACAGCACACAAGAAAAAATGTATGATGTGATGGAAACTGAGGAGTACGAAGCTCAAAGAATTGGTCCTACCTCCAGGGTCAAAGGATGAAGGACAGAGAAAACAGCAGAGACATCCAAAAGCTTGGAAAAAAGGAGGCTGAGAGGACAATGGTTGGTGGTTTAAGGGCTTTGAAGGGCTACCACATATACTGAGGAATCTGAAGTGCAATGTTCTTGCCTAAGGATGAAGACATGCTCATAAAGATCCTGACAAAGCTTTAGGCTTGCACCTCTGGCTGATCTTTGGGCTCCATGGGGGCAGGAAGTGAAGGCTAGGGCAGAGTTTTAGGCACTCTTGCTTAGCATTGAAAGAACGCACCAGTTCAGAGCCAATCTGCAAAGACTGGGATAATGTTACTTTTCCTTTTTGGCTACAAGCATTTAAAGAAAGCACTGTCAGGTCATGAACTGACTGATGAGATAACAGAACAGAACTTCAGTGTCCACACATGAGAAGACATACAATCTTTGCAGAAATAGTTTGGAAACATCACTGAGCAAATGGATGACTGGCCCTCAACAATTAAAAAAAAAAAAAAAAGCAAACCCTAATGACAGGAGGGAATCTGATTTCCAGAGTTACATTATAATATTTAAGATATCCAGTTTGCAACACACTATTTTAAGTCATAAAAAGAAAAAAGAAAAGGATGGTTCATTTGTTAAGAAGAAAGAAGGAAGAGAAATGAACAGAAAGCATCCCTAAGGAAACACAGATATTGGGATTACTAGACAAAGATTTTAAACCAATTGTCTTAAATTTCCTCAAAGAGCTAAACAAACCATAGACACACACACAAAAAAAGGAAACCAAGAGAAGAATGTTATGAACAAGTAGAAAATATTAATAAAGAAATATTATACAAAAGAACCAAATAGAAATTATAGAGCTGAAAAGTAGAAGAGCTGAAATAAAAATTTCATTAGAGGAGCTCAACAGCAGATTTGAGCAAGAAAGCAGGAAAATGTAAACTTGAAAAAGCACAACTGAAATTGTTCTAACTGAGGAGCATAAAGGAAAAAGAATGAAGAAAATGAACAGAGCCTAAGGGACCTGCGGGACAACATCAAGCATACCAATATACTCATTAAGGGAGTCCCAGAAAGGAAAGAAAGATGAAAGGACAGAAAGAATATTTAAAAACGTAATGACTGGAAGTTTCCCAAATGTCATCTAGATATCCAAGAAGCTCAATAAACTCAAAGGACAGTAAATACACAGATATCCACAGACAGACATAATCAAAATGTCAAAAGACGAAGACAGAAACTTGAAAGCAGCAAGAGATAAGTGACTCCTAAGGTACAAGAGAGTCTCAACAAGTTTAACTGTTGATTTTTCATCAGAAACCATTGAGACAAGAAAATAGTGGGATGATGTATTTAAGGTACTGGAAAAAAAATACAGAAACAAAACTATGAACCAAGATGTCAATATCTAGCAAAACTATCTTTCAAAATTGAAGGCGAAATTAAGACATGCCCAGATACACAAAACCTGAGGGAGTGTGTTAGCAGCAGAACTGCCTTATGAGAAATGCTATAGGGAATCATCCTGGCTGGCACGGAAGGACACTAGACAGTAACTTGAAGCCATAAAAAGAAACGAAGACTCCGTAAAGGTAACTACTTAGATAAAACAAAGTCAGTAATATTTTTATATCACGCCTCTCTTTTTCTCATATATGATTTAAAGCACAAATGCATAAAAATACTTACACATCTCTCTTAATGGACAATGTATAAAGATGCAATTTTTGTAACAGCAACGTAAGTAGGGGAGGTAACTGAGCTGAATAAAAGCAGTATTTTCTATACTGTTGAAGCTAAATTTGTATTAATTAAAAGAAGATTGTTATAAACATAAGATATTAATTGTAATCCTCATGGTCACCACTAAGAAGTTAAAAAATATAAGGAAAGGAAATAAGGAGAGGATCAAAATTGTACACTTGAAAAAAATCAGTCAAACACAAAAGTGGACAGTAGTGAAGAAAATGAGAAACAAAATACGTATATGACCTACTACAAAGTAGAAGACATAAGTCCTTCCTTATCATTAATCGCTTTAAATTTAAATAGATTAAATTCACAATTGGGATCATTAAAGTTGTATGTCAACTTTGTTGGACCATGATTCTCAGTGCTTTGCCAGTTATGATGTAGTTTAGCAGTCGTATAACGATGCAATCATTTCCATGATGAGATGTGATATCATGTGATTACGTCCATGATGGGATCTGCTGTGAGTAGCCAATCAGATCTAAGGGAGTTTCCTCAGGGGTGTGGACTGCATCCAATATAGGTGGACTTTCTGGCAAGGCTCTTGAGCTTTTGCTCACTCTGAGTTCTGCAGCTGGCTCCTCTTCATCTGATCTCAAGTTTTTGGGACTTGAACTCTCAGCTTACCTTCCAATTTTGGGATTCATCAGCCTCCGCAGTCTGTGAGCTGCGGCCTGCCAGCTTACCTGCCGATCTTGAGATCTGTCAGCCTGTGCAGCCTGTGAGCCACAGACCTGTTGTATGACCTGCAGATCTTGAGTTCTGCAGTCCCTGCATCTATGTGAGTCAGGAGAAGCCACAAGCCTGACCCATGGACTTGAGACTTACCAGCCTCTACAGCCTCGTGAGCCATTTTCTTGATATAAAGCTATTTATATATAAATATATATATATACACCTCACTGGTTTTGCTTCTCTAAAGAACCCAGCCTAAGATACCAATTAAAAGACAAACATTGGCAGAATGCATAAAAAAATCATTCGATTGCTATCAAGCTGATCTGACTCATGGTGACCCCTCCCCTCATGTGTGTCAGAGTAGTACTGACACACAAGTGTGTCAGTTCAATGGCTAATTTTTCAAAAGTAGATCACCAAGCCTTTCTTCCGAAGTGCCTCTGGGTGGACTCAAACCTCCAACATTTTGGTTAGCAGCTGAATGCATTAACCGTTTGTACCTCCCAAGGACTACAACATGTATCTATGTTTATTTCTGTATTACTTCTCTTTATACTATATACATACATACGCACATACACAGACATACATACACACACACATAGACATCCATGAGTGGTTCATACAGATGCTTTGGACTTCAACTAGCAGGGCTCTATTAATTATTGATAGAAAAGTACTGATACCAGTTATAAATGCGTATTTGTCCATTTCCCCTTTCAGATTTATTAGTTTTTGTATTTTGGAGCGCTGTTGTTAGACACGTACACATTTAGGATTGTTGTATCTTTTTGGAGAATTGAACCTTTATTATGTTATGTCCCTACTTATTCCCAATAATACTCCTTTTTCTGAAGTATAATTTGTCTGATATTAATACAGCCACTGCAGTAGAACTGGATAATTTTCAACCATTTCAAGAGGTAGCATAAGATCAAGAACTGATGGTATAAAAGGAAGAAATCGAAGCTGCATTGAAGGCATTGGTGAAAAACTATCCTCTCTCCACCATCTTCACTAACTCTGACACCAACTGTCCCTCACACAGCACTCCCTACTTCTCTGCCGGGTTCAATAACTCATTGCAATGGCCACACAGAACTCACAGTCCATACTCACGATTATGGGGTTTATTAGGGAAGTAAGAGTTATAGCTCAGGCTCAAACACACTCAGAATACAGTTCTTCTATCAGGACAGCCTCTTCCCTCCTGTGCTCATAGGCGTGCCTCTGCCTGGCCTTGGGCCGGCCTCTCTCCAAAGGCACTCAGCTTTCCTTCTCCATGGGCCATCATCTCCTATAGCCAGGTCCCTGTTGCTTGGTCTCTCCTGCCATGGCATCTTACCATCTTCAGGGTTACAGCTTCCTCTCTCTATCTCAGTCTCCTGCTTCTAGGAGCTTCTCAGTGCAGGGATCTCAGGTCCATAATATACACTCGGCTCTTGGCTGTTCTTCCTTGATGGGAGTTGAATCCTCCTCTTTGCTCTGGAACTGGTTCTCTTTGAAGGGAAAACTAAACAATCCCCTTGGTGAGCCACAATTACCCTATCACAGAGTCCTGCCCAAGCACCAGGGTGGATGTTATAAGACCATGGCTAGAAAGGCCACACAAAGTAAACAATCACATCACAGTACCTTGGACTCATTTTTCAAGTGAAGTACCAAAAATCCCATACGAACAGATTGGTAAACAATATAATCAATAGCAAGAACATTTTCATAATTATGTTTTCTGTATTTGGAAGAAATCTATAGCACTATTCTTATTATGCCAATTCAAACGGATCACAGAGATTAGTGGTAGATGTTGCAGTACCAGAAAACTCTCTGGTCAAACAGTCTGTGAGCAGTCTTACAAACATGGATATTCCACCAGAGTCAAAAGAATGACGTTACGTATCATCAAAGAGAACATTTCAAGATCTAGCCTGAAGTAGAATGTTGTCACTGATAGGCTAAAATCCATACACTTACAAGGAAGACCAGTTTATATGACTATTCAAATTTATGTACCAACTACTAATGCCAAAGATAAAGAAATTGAAGATTTTAAACAACTTCTGCAGCCTGAAATTGATCAAACATGCAATCAAGATGCATTGATAATTACTGGTCATTAGAATGTTAAAGTTGGAAACAAAGAAGGAAAAGTAGTTGGAAAATACAGCATTGCTGAAATAAATGATGCCAGAAATCTCATGAAAGAATTTTGTAAGACCAGTGACTCATCCACTGCAAATATTTTTTTTCACCAACATAAACGGCAGCTATACACGTGGACTTTACCAGATGGAATACACAGGAATCAAACTGACTACATCTGTGGAAAGAGAAGATGGGAAAACTCACATCATCAGTCAGAACAAGGCCAGGGATCAATTGTGAAACAGACTGTCAATCGCTCAAATGGGAGTTCAAGTTGAAACTGAAGAAAATTAGAATAAGTCAAAAGGGGCCAAAGTATGACCTTGAGTATATCTCACCTGTATTTAGAGACCACCTCAAGAATTCATTTTACGTGTTGAACACTAACGACTGAAGACCAGACGAGTTGTGGAATGACATCAAGGACATCACACATGAAGAAAGCAAGAGATCCTTTAAAAGACAGGAAAGAAAGAAAAGACCAAAACGGATGTCGGAAGAGACTCTGAACGTTGCTCTTGAATGTCGAGTAGCTAAAGTGAAAGGAAGAAATGATGAAGTTTTGAGTATTGAGACGCCGCCAGTGATCCCTCTTACAAAAACGACCAGAAAAAACAAGTAAAGCGATTATATTTATGACAAGCTAGGAGCCCTGAACATCAAAGGTAAAGTTACAAAATGGACTCAGCGGCAGGGGGAGGGAGAGACTATTCAGAAGTGGAGAGGAATTACTGGACCTGAATAGCCAGGAACCCTCAGGCACCGTTCCCTGGAGCGACTGCAGTGGGGCTGGCAGTGGCGTTCCACAGGCGTTTAGCTCAGGGAAGGACAGCAAGTTGCACAGACTACTCACACCTCCAGAACAAGAGAAGAACGGCACTCTCAGCAAAAGCTAATTACTTGTGTTTATTTTACTACGCCCCCAGCCCCCAAGCCGGCTTCAGTGGCTGTCAACTTCCCTGGGCCTGAGATAGGCCCTGGTAACACTCTGAGCCATTTTTCCGTCCTTGAAGAAGGTATAAGTTCACAACTGGGGGAAAGATAATCTGCCATCTCAATTAAGCTGGGGAGCTCAGGACAGAAGCAGCTCTTGTTCAGGCACAAACAGTCCATGGGCTTTGAATACCTTTCACCCCAGCATGGACCTGTGTGGGCCCATTTCAGGAGAATAGGCCCTTGTTGCCAGACTGCAACTGTTTCAGCTGGACGGTGGAAAGATGGGTGTTTGATGTTTGACACTGCTTTGCCTATTAAACAGGGTCTTCACCTACCCACATCAGGGGCCTAAGGACTGCTGGCTCCACCCACAATACCTGGCCACCTGTGACAGGGCTCCAAGGATAAGTAGTACCTCCCAGAACTTACAACCAAAAGCATTGGGTACCCATCGCCCTTCTGCAGAACCCACCCGTGTGCTCTACAGAACAGGGATGCACTTTCCTCACAGACACTCAGAGGACAGCTGTCAGACCCCTGCCTTGATCAGACTCTGACCCCCTACTGCAGCCAGATACTTCTGCCTACACCAATAACCCCTGCCCCTTTAAGACGGTAGGACAGAGCCTGTACCTTACACTTTATGACCAACTACCTGGGCACCTGAGTTGAATGCATACAAGAAAAGTAAATGAACTCCTAGGCTCATATACCTGGTAACAGTGCTAGCCATCTGGTGATAGTACATTAGAGCTTCAAAGGTGAAAATAATCAACCTAGCGCACTCAAGCAGCTTATTTGGGAATACCAAAACTAAACAAAGCAAGAAGCTAGGATACAAAAAGCAGGCATAAAATAAACTAATACAATAACTTATAGATTGCTCAGAGACAACAGTCAATATCAAATCACATAAAGAGGCAGACACGGGGGCAGGACCAAGATGGCTGACTAGGTAGAAGATTCCGCTTATCCCTCTTGAAACAAAGACTCGAAAAAAACAAGTGAACTGATTACATAAAGGACAATCTACAAACCCTGACCATCAAACACAGAACTAAGGAGTTGACCTGAGTGACGGGGGAGCGAAAAGCCACGCTGCAGCAGGGACCGCTTCCAGAGCCAGTGTCCCACGCCGCAGCCTTGAGCCCTCGCGGTTTCCTGGTGTCAGAGTGGTGGGGCTGATTGTGGCTTACTGAGACAGGGAAGAACAGATATAGGCCTAACCCTCAGGACCAACCTCAGAGGGGACCCAGGCAGCACACGCAGGCTCCACACAGACGCGGCTGACAGGGAAACGAAAAACTGTAGGGAAGCAGCGACTGGTTTTGGAGCCTGGAGTGCAGCGTCCCAGAAAGGAAACCCTGGTGCTGGGCTTTGGACTAAGTGTGGGGGAGCCGATTGTGGCTTCCTGAGATGGTGTGAGCATGGACGCAGCCCTAACCTTCTGGGACAGTCTCAGCAGGGATCCAGCCAGCACACACGAGCGACACAATGCTCTGGAATCTCAGAAAAAACAGTCCTCACCAAACAACATAAGTAACTTTGTATATTTTGCCAGGCTACTCTCTTCTATACATCTGATTCCACCCCTCATTGCCCCAGCCAGCTTCATTAACATTGGAATTCTCTGTGCCAGAGAGTGAAGTGCACTGCTGGATTTTTTTTCTTCTTTCTTTTCTAACCCATTCTCCTTGCCTGAGAAAAGCAGCATTTAACAATCAAAGGAAAAATCCTTCCCTGACTTCCCTAAACTGAAATAACAGTACAGAATCAGCTCCATCCAGGCATTAACAGACCCATAGTCTTTGGCTTTCACCCTACAGGTAACTAGGTGGCTATTACAATGTAAAGGCAATTCTGATAGAGATCTGACCATAATTGTTTTAGTTCAGCAGTGGAAAGGCAAGTTCTGGAGGTCAGATACCTCTCTACCTATTAAACAGAGCCCTCGCTGATCCACACCAGCGAACTGAGGGCTGAGACTCCACCCACATCACCTAGCCACCTGCTAGAGGGGTCTGAGAATAGTGACGCCTACCCAAGCATTGGGTGCCTAAGATACAGCTGCAAAGCCCACCCACCAGAGTGCTCTAGAGAATAGAGCCACACCTACCTCACTGACACTTGAAGGAAGGCTGTCAGCATCCTGCCCTCCTCGAAATGTGACCCAATGCCACTAATAGAAACTGGTGCATACAACCATCACCACTACTCCTCTAATAGGTGAGAGCCTACACCACACACTAGGTGACCAGCTATCAGGACACCTGAGCTGATTCTGTTCAAGAATAGTGAATGGACTCATACACTTATATACCTGGTAACAGCTCAGGCAAGCTGGTAACAGGATGTAAGTGATTCAAAAGCTACATCAATCACGATACCACAATCTAGTAGCCCATCTGGGTGTATTGTAACAAAACAAAATAAGAAGATAAGACTCAGTGAGCAAATATAAAAGAAAATATTACAATATCTTATAGATGGCTCAGAGACAGCAGTCGACATCAAATCACATGAAGAAGCAGACCATGATTGCTTCTACAAACCCCCAAATCAAAGAATCAAAATCATTCCCAGATGTAGATACATTACTAGAATTGCCAAATGTAGAATATAAAAAAATTGTATACAGAATGCTTCAAGACATCAGGAATGACCTCACAAATGAAATAAGGCAATCTACAGAAAACACCAAGAAATACGCAGATAAAGCAGTTGAAGATATCCAAAAGATTATTCAACAACATAGTGAAAAAATTAATAAGCTGCAAGAATCCATAGAGAGACAGCATTCAGAAATCCAAAAGATTAACAATAAAGTCACAGAATCAGACAACTCAATAGGAAGTCAGAGGAGCAGACTCGAGGAACTGGAATGCAGAGTGGGGGAGCTGGAGGATAAGGCAATTGACACAAATATAGTTGAAGAAAAATCAAATAGAATTTAAAACTATGAAGAAACCCTAAGAATCATGGGGGACTCTATCAAGAATAATTTGCGTGTGATTGGAGTTCCAGAACGGGGAGGGATAACAGAAAATACAGAGAGAATAGTGGAAGATCTGATGGCAGAAAAATTCCCTGGCATCGTGAAAGATGAAAAGATATCTACCCAAGATGCTCATTGAACCTCATACAAAATAGATCCCAAAAGAAAATCACCAAGACATATCATCAAACCTGCCAAAACCAAAGATAAAGAGAAATTTCAAAAGCACCCAAGGATAAACGAAAAGTTACCTACAAAGGAGAATCAATAAGTTTGCACTACTCGGCAGAAACCATGCAGGCAAGAAGACAATGGGATAACATATACAGAGCACTGAAAGAGGAAAAACTGTCAGCCAACAATCATATATCCAGCAAAACTCTAAAACATGAAGGTGAAATTAAGATATTTACAGATAAACACAAGCTTAGAGAATTTGCAAAAACCAAACCAAAACTGCAAGAATTACTGAAGGAAATTCTTTGGTCAGAAAATCAATAATATCAGATACCAACACAACACAAGGTCACAGAACAAAACATCCTGATATCAACTCAGATAGGGAAATCACAAAAACAAAATAAGATTAATTAAAAAAATTGCTCAAAACAGGGAATCATTGATGTGACTATGTAAAAGATTACAATAGTCAAAAAAGAGGGACTAAATACAGGAGGCTTAGAAATTACATATGGAGAGGAAACCAAGGCGATACAGGGAGAAACAACTTAGGTTTTTACTTACTCAAACCAGGGTAAATATTAAGGTAACCACAACGAGGTCTAACAATTCCATACTTCAAAATAAAAACCAAGATAAACATAACGACTCACCAAAATAAATTCAACTACTATAAAAAGGAGGAACACACATTCTACAAAGAAAAACTCAGCACAAAAAAGTAAATGGAAAATGAAATTGTCAAAAACAGGCATCAAAATGACAGCACTAAACTCATACTTATCTCTAATTACACTTAATGTAAATGGACTAAATTCACCAATAAAGAGACAGAAAGTTGCAGACTGGATAAAAAAACATGATCAGTCTGTATGCTTCCTAAAAGAGACACGCTTTAGAGTTAAGAGACACAAATAAACCAAAACTGAAAGGATGGATAAAAACATATCAAGCAAACAACAATCAAAAAAGAGCAGGAGAGGCAATATTAATTTCCAACAAAATAGACTTTAAAATTAAATCCACCACAAAGGATAAAGAAGGACACTACATAAAGATTAAAGGGACAATCTACCAGGTACATATAACCGTATTAAATATTTATGCACCCAATGATAGGGCCGCAACATTCATAAAACAAATGTTAACAGAATTAAAAAGTGAGATAGACACCTCCACAATTATAGCAGGAGACTTCAACACAACACTCTCGGTGAAGGATAGGAAATGCAGTAGGAAGCTCAATAGAGACACGGAAGATCTAAGTGCTACAATTAAACAACTTCACTTCATAGACTTATACAGAACACTCCACCCAACAGCTGCAAACTATAATTTCTTTTCTAGTGCACATGAAACATTCTCTAGAATAGATCACATATTAGGTCATAAAACAAGCCTTTGCAGAACCCAAAACATTGAAATATTACAAAACATCTTCTCTGAACAAAAGACCATAAAAGTAAAAATCAATAACAGAAAAACCAGGGAAAAGAAATCAAATGCTTGGAAACTGCACAATACCCTGCTCAAAAAAGACTGGGTTATGGAAGACCTTAAGGAGGGAATAAAGAAATTCACAGAATTCAACAAGACTGAAAACACTTCCTATGAAAACCTTTGGGACATGGTGAAAGCAGTGCTCAGAGGTCAATTTATATCAATAAAGGCACACATATTAAAGAAGAGCCTAAACGAAAGAACTGTCCCTACAACTCGAACAAACAGAAAGAGAGCAACAAAAGGAACTGTCAGGCACCAAAAGAAAGTAAAAAATAAAAACTACAGCAAAATTAAATGAATTAGAGAATAGAAAAACAATTGAAAGAGTTAACAAGGCCAAAAACTGCTTCTTTGAAAAAATTAACAAAATTGATAAACCATTGGCAAGACTGATTAAAGAAATACAGGAAAAGAAACCAATAATCCAAATAAGAAGTGGGATGGGCCATATCACAACAGATCCAAATGAAATTAAAACAATCATATCAGATTACTACAAAAAATTGTATTCTAACAAATTTGAAAACCTAGAAAAAATGGATGAATTCCTAGAAACACACTACCTACCTAAACTAACACAAACTGAAGTAGAACAACTAAATAGACCCATAACAAAAAAAGAGATTGAAAAGGTAATCAAAACACTTCCAACAAAAAAAAGCCCTGGCCCTGACGGCTTCACTGCAAAGTTCTACCAAACTTTCAGGAAAGACTTACCACTACTACTGAAGGTATTTCAAAGCATAGAAAAGGACGGAATACTACCTAACTCCTTCTATGAAGCCAGCATAACCCTGATACCAAAACCAGCTAAAGACAACACACACAAAAAAAGAAAATTACAGACCTATATCCCTCATGAACATAGATGCAAAAATCCTCAAGAAAATTCTAGCCAATAGAATTCAACAACATATCAAAAAAATAATCCACCATCACCAAGTAGGATTTATACCAGGTATGCAAGGTTGGTTCAATATTAGAAAAACAATTAATGTAATCCACCACATAAAAAAAGGACAAGAACCACATAATTTTATCAATTGATACAGAAAAGGCATTTGACAAAGTCCAACACCCACTCATGATAAAAACTCTCAGCAAAATAGGAATAGAAGGAAAATTCCTCAACATAATAAAGGGTATTGATACAAAGCCAATACCCAGCATCATCCTAAATGGAGAGAGCCTGAAAGCATTTCCCTTGAGAACGGGAAACAGACAAGGATCCCCTTTATCACCGCTCTTATTCAACATTGTGCTAGAGGTCCTAGCCAGAGCAACTGGGCTAGACAAAGAAATAAAGGGCATCCAGATTGGTAAGGAAGAAATTCAATTGTGTCTATTTTCCAACAACATCATCTTATACACAGAAAAGCCTGAGGAATCCTCAAGAAAACTATTAAAACTAATAGAAGGGTTCAGCAAAGTTTCAGATTACAATATAAACATACAAAGCAGTTGGATTCCTCTATATCAACAAAAAGAACATTGAAGAGGAAATCATCAAACGAATACCATTCACAGCAGCCCCCAAGAAGATAAAATACTTAGGAATAAACCTTACCAAAAATGTAAAAGAGCTATACCAAGAAAACTACAAGGTACTACTGCAAAAAACCAAAAGGGACCTACGTAATTGGAAAAACATATCTTGCTCGTGGATAGGAAGACAACATTGTAAAATTGTCCATTCTATCAAAAGCCATCTATAGATACAATGCACTTTCGATCCAAATTCCAATGACATTTTTTAAAAAGACGGAGAAACAAATCACCAACTTCATATGGAAGGAAAAGAAGTCGTGGATAAGTAAAGCATTACTAAAAAAGAACAAAGTGGGAGGACCCACTCTGCCTGATATTAGAACCAATTATACCGCCACAGTAGTCAAAACAGCCTGGTACTGGTACAGCAACAGACACATAGACCAATGGAACAGAATTGAGAATCCAGATATAAATCCATCCACATATGAGCAGCTGATATTTGACAAAGGCCCAGTGTCAGTTAATTGGGGAGAAGATAGTCTTTTTAACAAAAGGTGCTGGCATAACTATATAGCCACCTCCAAAAAATGAAACAGGACCCCTACCACACACCATGCACAAAAACTAACTCCAAATGGATCAAAGACCTAAACATAAAATCTAAAACGATAAAGATCATGGGAGAAAAAATAGAGACAACATTAGGAGACCTAATACATGGCATAAACAGAATACAAAACATTACTAAAAATGACAAAGAGAAACCAGATAACTGGGAGATCCTAAAAATCAAACACCTATGCTCATCTAAAGACTTCACCAAAAGAGTAAAAAGACCACCTACAGACTGGGAAAAAGTTTTCAGCTAAGACATCTCCACCCGGTGCCTGATCTCTAAAACCTACATGACTCTGCTAAAACTCAACCACAAAAAGACAAACACCCCAATTAAAAAATGGGCAAAGGATATGAACAGACACTTCACTAAAGAAGACATTCAGGCAGCTAACAGATACATAAGGAAATGCTCTCGATCATTAGCCATTAGAGAAATACAAATCAAAACTACAATGAGATTCCATCTCACTCCAACAAGGCTGGCATTAATCCAAAACACACAAAAAAATAAATGCTGGAGAGGCTGTGGAGAGACTGGAACACTTATACTCTGCTGGTGGGAATGTAAAATGGTTTACAACCACGTTGGAAATCAATTTGGTGCTTCCTTAAAAAGCTAGAAATAGAACTACCATACAACCCAGCAATCCCACTCCTCGGAATATATCCTAAAGAAATAAAAGCCTTTACACAAATAGATATATGCACTTCTACGTTTATTGCAGCACTGTTTACAATAGCAAAAAGATGGAACCAACCAAGGTGCCCATCAATGGATGAATGGATAAATAAATTATGGTATATTCACACAATGGAATACTGCACATCAACAAAGAACAGTGACGAATCTGTGAAACACTTCATAACATGGAGAAACCTGGAAGGCATTATGCTGAGTGAAATTAGTAGCAAAAGGTCAAATATTGTATAAGACCACTATTATAAGATCTTGAGAAATAGTTTAAACTGAGAAGAACATATTCCTTTGTTGTTATGAGGAGGGGAGGGAGGGAGGGTAGGAGAGGGGTATTTACTAAAGAGATAGACAAGAACTACTTTGGGTGAATGGAAGAACAACACTCAACACAGTGGAGGTCAGCACAACTGGACTAAACCAAAGCAAAGAAGTTTCCTGAATAAACTGAATGCTTCGAAGGTCAGCAAAGCAGGGGCAGGGGTTTGGGGACCATGGTTTTAGGGGACATCTAAGTCAACTGGCATAATAAAATCTATTAAGAAAACATTCTGCATCCCACTTTGAAGAGTGGCATCTGGGATCTTAAATGCTAGCAAGCAGCCATCTCAGATGCATCAATGATTCTCAACCCACCTGGATCAAGGGAGAATGGAGAACACCAAGAACATAAGATAGTAACGAGCCCAAGAGACAGAAAGGACTACATGAACTAGAGACTACATCATCCTGAGATCAGAAGAACTAGACAGTGCTGGGCCACAACCAATGACTGCCCTGACAGGGAACATAACAGAGATCCCTTGAGGGAGCAGAACAGTGGGATGCAGACCCCAAATTCTCATAAAAAGACCAGACTTAATGGTCTGACTGAGACTGGAAGGACCCCAGTGATCATGGCCCCCAGACCTTCCGTTTACCCACTACGGGAACCATCCCCAAAGCCAGTTCATCAGACATGGGTTGGACTAGACAATGCGTTGGAGAGGGATGCTGGTGAGGCGTGAGCTACTTGGTTTGGGTGGACACTTGAGACTATGTTGGCATCTCCTGCCTGGAAGGGAGATGGGTGGGTAGAGGGGCTTAGAAACTGGCAAAATGGTCACAAAAAGAAAGAGTGGAAGGAGGCAGTGGGCTGTCCCATTGGGGGGAAAGTAATTGGGAATATGTAACAAGTTGTGTATAAGTTTTTATGTGAGAGACTGGCTTGATTTGTAAACTTTCACTTAAAACACAATAAAAATTATTAAAATAAAAAAAAAGAAGCTGACCCATGATTGCTTCAACAAGCTCTCAGAACGAAGACTCAAGGAATCTTCTCGATGAAGGTGCAATCCTGGAATTACCGGATACAGAATACAAAAGATTAATATACAGAACTCTCAAAGATATCAGGAAGGAAATGAGGCAAAATACAGAACAAGCCAAGGAACACAAAGATAAAGCAGCTGAAGAAATTAAAAAGGTTACTCAAGCACATAATTAAAAATTTAATAAGCTGCAAGAAACCATAGAGAGACTGCAATCAGAAATTCAGAAGATTAACAATAAAATTACAGAGTTAGAAAACTCGATAGAAAGTAAGAAGAGAACAACTGAAGAACTGGAAGGCAGAATTACTGAGATAGAAGATAAAACTCTTGGGACCAATATATTTGAAAAGAAACCAGATAAAAGAATTTTAAATGAAGAAATCCAAAGAATCATGTGGGACTTTATCAAGAGAAATAACTATGAGTGATTGCAGTACCAGAACAGGGAGGGCTAACAGAAAATACAGAGGGAACTGTTGAAGATTTGTTGGCAGAAAACTTCCCTGATATCATGAAAGATGCTCATCAAAATCCATATAAGGTATATCTCAAAAGAAAGTGACCGAGACATATAATAATCAAACTTGCCAAAATCAAACATAAAGAGAATTTTAAGAGAGGCTAGGGATAAAGGAAGTCACCAAAAAAGGAGAGTAAATAATAATAAACTTGGACTACTCAGCAGAAATCATGGAGGCAAGAAGGCAATGGGATGACTTACACAAAATATTGCAGGAAAAAAATTGCCAACCAGGAATCAAACCATAACCCTGGCCCTCTGGCCTTAGCCCTCTAACTCTAGCCCCTAAGCCCTAAGTCCCAAAGCCCCTAAGACCCTAAGCCCTTAGGTCCTAACCCCCAAGGCCCTAAACTCTAACCCTAACCCAAACTCTAACCCCTATACCCTAAACCCTAACACCTAACCCCTAACCACCCTAACCTTAACGACCCTAACCCTAACCCTCGAACCCTAACCCTCTAACGCTAACCTGAAACCCTAACCCGAAACCCTAACCCTCTAACTCTAACCCTCTAACTCTAACCCTCTAACCCTAGCCCTCTAATCCTAGCCCTAAACCTAACCCCAACCCCCAAACCCAACGCCAAACCCTAAACCTCAAATCCCTAGCCCTAAACCTAAGAATGAGTCTAAGCCTAACCCTATCACTTACCCCTAAACTGTAAACCCTAACACTTAAAACCCTAACACACAAAACCCTAACACTCTTAGCCCTAACACATTCAACCCTAACACCCTAAATGCCAAAACCCTAAACACTAACACCCTTAACCCCAACCCCTAAACCCTAAACTTAAACGCTAAACCATCTAACCCTCTAACCCTAATACCCTAACACTAAACCCTAAACCCTAACCCCAGCCCCCAGCCCTAACCCTCACTCTAAGCCTTAAACCCTAAACCTTAAGTCCTAAACCCTAGGCTCTAAGCCCTAAGCCCTAAACCCTAAGTCCTAAAACCCTAAACTCTAAGCCTTAAGCCCTAAACATAACCTTCTAACCCTAAACCCTAAAACCTTACCCCAGACCCATCCCACACCCCTAAACCTGAACCCCTAAACCCTAGCCCTAACCCCTAACCCTAACCTCTAAACCATACCCCTAATCTTCTAACCCTAAACCTCCAACCCTAACCCTCTAACCCTAACTCTCTAACCCTAACCACAACACCAACCCCAACCTCTGAACTCTGAAACCCTAAACCCCTAACCCTAAGCCTCTGAACCCTAAGCCTAAACCCTCTAACCCTAAACCCTAACCTTCACCCCCTCACACCCTCACCTTCTCACTCCCTCACTCTATAATCTTCTCAACCTCTAACCCCCTCACCCTCTAACCCCTCACCCTCTAACTCCCTCAATCTCTAACCCCCAAACCTCTAACACCCACCCTCTTACCCCAAACCACATATCCCAAACAAACCCAACACCAACCCCAACCCTAAACCTAAATCGTGACCCCTAAAACCTAACCCAAACCCTACCGACTAAACCCCAAAACCCTAAACCCCCAAAACTGTAAACCCCAAACTGCAACCCCTAACACCTAACCTGTAAATCCAAACTCTAACCTCAAACCCTAAACCTAACCCTAACACCTAACCCCAACCGAAAAACCCTAACCCAAACCCTAACAACCCTAACCCTAACATCCCTAACCCCAAAACCCTAACCCCAACCCCTAACCCCAAACCCTAACAACCAGAACTCTAACAACCCTAACCCTAACATCCCGAACCTCAAACCCTAACCCTTTTTGTTAGCAGCCGTAGCACTTAACCACTAGCCACCAGGGTTTCCATGAGCAGTCACAGGAATAGACATATGCACACCCGTGTTCACTGCGACATTATTCACAGTAGCAAAAAGATGGAAACAACCTAAGTCCTCGTCCACAGAGGAATGGATAAACAAACTACGGTACATACACACAGTGGAACACTACACGACAATGAAGACCAATGATGAATCTCTGAAACATCTCACACCATGGATGAATCTGGAGCGCATCATGCTGACTAAGTCAATCACAAAACGACATATACACTAAGAGACCACTATCATAAAAACTCATGAAAACATTTACACACAGAAACAACCCTTGATGTTCATCAGGCAGACGGAGAGTGGGTAGAGAAAAGCTAACTAAACAATAACCAAAAAAAACAAACCCACCGCCGTCGAGTCGATTCCGGCTCATAGAGACGCTATAGGACAGATTAGAACTGCCCCATAGAGTTTCCAAGGAGCGCCTGGTGGATTCGAACTGCAGACCTTTGGTTAGCACTGGTGGGTCTTAACCACTACGCCATCAGGGTTTCCAACCAAACAACAGATATGTGGTAACTCTGGTGAAGGAAGAGACGGTACACAAGACTGGGAATCAACCTCAGCCTCACTCTAACCCTAACCACTTGTGCCCTAGCCTAGTAACCCCAGCCCTAACCCCAACCCCCAGCCACCTAAAACCTATACCCCTAAACCTAACTCCCAAACCTCTAACCCCCCAACCTGAACCCCTAACACCAAACCCTAACCCCTAACCCTAATCCTCTAACCCTTCTGCATCTCTGGGCCTCTCGACTCTCCGTCTATTTTCTCCCTCCAAATCCTACTAACACTCAGTGGAATTTTGAAGTTTCAGCTGTGCTTTGCTTCTTGTTGTCTCCACCGGTCCCATCAAGGCACTGCATCGTTTATTTGCTCTGCTTCACTATTGAGTTCCAAAACCATGGCTTAGAATCACCTGACACTGAACCTCAGCGATTCGGCGCAAGGCTGCGAGAGGGCGTGCGCACCGCCGGTTCTGTTCTGCCCACCAGACCCTCCGAGCATGGGAACCTCCTGGACCTAAGCCGGGACGACCTGGGTACCGCTGCAGTGGCAACAGCAGAAGCTTTTCTTCCCGAGGGACCCAACGCCCCAGGGCGCTCTCTCAATACTCCCGTTAATGCTATGGTTATCCTAACCCACTCCTTCTGCGAGACCTAGTGGGTCCTCTATCAGGCCCAGCCTTCACGACCTGCACCCCCCTGCCGTGGTCATGTACAGGAACCTGCAGGGCCGTGCCCTCCCCGCCCAAGCTCTGCCCCTCCACACCCTGATGCCCTGCAGGCCTCTACTAGGTCCCCGCCCAGGGGAGAGTTGTCACCCCGCACGGAGGGGGGGGGGCCACGAGGAAACATTCGGAAACCACTCCCCAGGCACGAAGCCGACTGCCCGTATTGAGACCGTGTGAGCAGGGCTGCCCCGCCGACTGGAGCCTGCAGGGCATCACTCACATTTGTCAGCTTCTCACCGCCCTCTGGGCTCAGGGTCCCAGAGCAGCCAATCCCCCCGGGGCGGGGGGGGGGGCGGTCCGTCCGCAGGGACTGGAAGATCGGGTTGGTGCCCATGGCCAGAGCGCTTAAAACCCTTACAAGCCCTCATAAACCGTCAGCTCCAGACCTTCAAATGTCAGCCCGAGAGACACCTAATCTCCAACCTAAAAAAAAAAACCACACCTGTTGCCATCGAGTCAATTCTGACTCATAGCGACCCTATAGGACAGAGTAGAACTGTCCCACAGAGTTTCCAAGGAGGCCTGGTGGATTCAAACTGCCAACCTTTTGGCTAGCAGCCTTAGCACTTAACCACTACACCACCAGGGTAACCCACTGAACCCACTGCCACCAGGGTAGAGCCTCCAAATCCCACCAGTTTGAGGAACCCTCAAATCCCCTCAGCACCAGAGACCGCGTCCACAGCGACCGCTACACAGCACCGCACAAACGTTTAAGTTAACAAACAACAAGGGCGCTCAGGACCCCTTCCTGCTACCCCCACCCCCGCCACCCAGAGGGGGAGCGGGACCCGGCATCCCCACTGTTAACAGACACTGAATCACTGCTGCTTCCACAAGGAGTAGGGTCCCCGTGCTGCTCCACAGATTCCCAGGACCCCTTCCTTTCCAGGTGGGGCCGGGGCCGGGGCCGCGCCGACGCCCCAGCCCCGAGAGTAGACCAGCCAGGCGCGGGCGCGGGCGCGGGATGCCTCAGCCTCCCAGGCACAGCGCCCAAAACAGTAAGGGGCAGCGGGGCCTTGGGCGGGGGATCCCTCTCTCCCCGTCCCTGGCACCCTACGGAGTCTGGTGGGGGTGGGACGACGAATGGGGGCGAGTGCCCCGCTGTCAGTCTGGAATCTCACCCCCCCGGGCGAACTCTGGGCCTTGGTTTCCCCCCTGGCAGAGGGAGCAGGTGGGGGGCGGGGGGGCAGGAGCCCATCCCCCAGCTTGGCCCGCAAACCCGCCCCGGGCAGAGGAGGGACCTGGGCGCAGCCCTGGACACGGCCTTTCTCCCCAAGCCCTTCAAGCCCCCAGGCCCGAGGGCACTCCGCAGCTGGATCCCGGGGCTGGACCCCCACCCCCGCCCCCTGCAAATCCATGGGGATGCAAATTTCGCAGACCAGCTGCGTCTCCCGGGCCAGAGGCTCCCTCTCGCAGCCCCTAGAGTGGCTGCGTCCGCCCGCCCCCGTGCCGCGTCCGCCCCTGGGGATCACTCGGGACGGGGTACGCCGGATGGGGCGATGCGAGCTGCTAACCCAACGTCCGGACTCCCCAACCTCTGGAGCCCCCGGGATGCTGGGACTGGGAACCGCCCTCCCGGTGCCTTCCCTCCACACCTTCGAGGGGCCGGGCTTGTTCAGTCTGGGAGCGGGTCCCTCCACCCACCTGCCGGAGTTTCCTACCTTTCAGAAAACACGGCACGGAAAGCAGCACGAACAGCATCCTCTCTAAGGCGCGCCATCCCGCCCGGGCCCCTCACCGCCCGTCCCAGCGCTTCCGGGAGTAACTGGCTGGACGGCGAGGAACATGGCTGCTGGCCCCGCCCAGCGGCCCGGGTGTGGGGCGGGCGTGGGGGGGTTGGGCCTCCAGATGGGAGGGTGGGGTCTAGAAGCAAGAACAACGCCAAGGTGTGCGGGGTGAGGAGACGGGAGACGTCAGGAGAGGGCCCTCTCGCGTGCAGAGTTAAGTATTGGAGGTGCAAGGGTTAAGTGCTTGGCTAACTGAAAGGTGGGCGGTTGGAACCCACCAGCTCAGGGGTTGAAAAGATCTGGAGATGGGCTCCCATAAAGATTCTAACCAAACAAAATCCGAACCAGTTGCTATTGAATCAATTCCGACTCATAGTGACCCTATAGGGCAGAGTAGAACTGCCCCATAGTGTTTCTAAGACTATAAGTCTTTACCGAAGCAGACTGCCATGTCTTTCTGCAAATAACCAACTGGCGGATTCGAACTGTCCACCTTTGGTTAGCAGCCGAGCTCTTAACCACGGTGCCACCAGGGCTGCGCCATAAAGACTGCAAACTAGGAAACCTTGTGAGGCAGTTCTAAGTTGTCATACAGGGTTGATATGAGTCAGAATCTCTTGATGGCACACAACCATGATTGTACTAAGAAAAATTCCTCCAAGCATCTGCCTACATGACCCCTGAAGCACATATGCATGCACGCTATCAAAGCAGTGCGGCCAAAGACAGGAAATTGGGATAGAGACATTATAGACTGCACACTGAAAAGTGATTTCTGAGGGGCATGCAGCTCAAGCGGAGGAGGTAGCATACAACTAAATGCCCTTCTCCCTCTATTGTTCAATGGTCTTCAGAAAGAATGTGTCCCAGGAATTAACTGTAGCCCAGGATAACTTGAAGACAGCAAATACAGAGGACCGGTCAGGATGCTTCTGCAGTGGTCAGGGTGAGCAGTGATGGTGGTAGTGCAGGTGGGAACAGTGGGCAGGCTTGAGGTGTACTTTGGAGCTTGAGCTGCCAAGAATTGCTGGTGGATCAGACGTATGGGATGAGGGGAATGGAGAATCAAAGGTGACTTCTAGAATTCAGGCTACCATGAGCGCATGGTCACCAGAGCCATTCTCTACCATGTGGAAAACCATGGAGGAACAAACTTGAGAAAATGACCAAAAGATTTTTTTCTGTACATGTTAGATTTGGATGTCTGAGGTCATCCAAGTGTGGAGAACAGTTCCCAGCTGTGGATACCACTCTGAGGTAGAGTAGTTTTCTGGGTTCTAAGAATTTGAAGATCATCAGCCTATAGCTGATTTGAAAGCCACTGGTGGTGCAGTGGTTATGCATTTGGCTGCTACCAAAAGGTCTGCAGTTTGAATCTACCAGTCGCTCCTTGGAAACCCTGTGGGGAAGCTCTACTCTGTCCTATAGGGTCCCTATGAGTGAGAATCCACTCAATAGCGACTTTTTTTTTGTTTTGTTTTAATACTAAGCTCAGAAAAGTTGTGTGTCAGGGTTGTATTTTTTCACAATACTTATTCAAGCAGTTCGAATCTACCAGCCACTCCTTGGAAACCCTATGGGTCAATTCTACTCTGTCCTTTAGGGTCGCTATGAGATAGAATTGACCCAACAGCAATGGACTTAGAACTTGGACTTAGAGGAGCCCTTTCTTTGTCAAAGCTGAAAGTTTTACTTCATACTTTTTAAAAACTGCCATGTCTCATGTTACGTGGCTACCCTTACAGGAGCATTTTTGGTGCTAACTTGACTTGTCCTTGGTGAAGGGCTCTGTATTCATTTTCTAGGGCTGCCATAGTAAATCACCAAAAACTCAGTGTCTTTAAAAAAACGTATAATCCATATAGTCCAAGAAGCTGGACTATATGAAGAAGGAGGGGCACCAGGATTGGAGGAAGACTCATTAACAGCCTAGACATGCAGATGACACAACCTTGCTTACTGAAAGTGAAGAGGACTTGAAGCACTTACTGATGAGGATCAAAGACTTCAGCCTTCAGTATGGATTACACTTCAACATAAAGAAAACAAAAATCCTCACAACTGGAACAATAAAAAAATCACAATAAAGAGAGAAAATACTGAAGTCGCCAAGGATTTCATTTTACTTGGATCCACAATCAACACCCATGGAAGCAGACTTCGAGAAATCAAATGACATATTTTATTGGGCAAATCTGCTACAAAAGACCTCTTTAAAGTGTTAAAAATCGAAGATGTCACTTTGAGGACTAAGGTGTGCCTGAACCAAGCCATGATATTTTCAGTCGCCTCATGTGCAGCTAAAGCTGGACAATGAATAAGGGAGACAAAAGAACTGAAACTTGAATTATGTTGTTGGTGAAGAATAATGAATATACCATGGACTGCTAGAAGAATGAACACACCTGTCTTGGAAGAAGTACAGCCAGAATGCTCCTTAGAAAGGTGGGTGGCAAGACTTGGTCTCACGTACTCTGGACATATTATCAGGAGGAATCAGTCCCTGGAAAAAGACATCGTTCTTGGTAAAGTAGAGGGTCAGTGAAAAAGACAAAGATCCTCAATGAGACAGATTGAGACAGTGGCTGCAACAGTGGGCTCAGACATAGCAATGAGAAAGGCCCAGGGCTGGGCACTGTTCCGTTCTGTTGTACACAGGGTCTCTATGAGTTGGAACTGACCCAACAGCACCTAACAACAACATCGTAAACTCACTAGATCTCCTGGGGATAGAATGTCATATTCACTGTGGAGTAGATAGTTTGTCTGTTTGTTTACCATATTTACTAATACTATGATTTACATTTGATAACTTCCACAATCTGTTGGATCGCTTTTCTTTGGAATGGACACAAACATGCATCTCTTGCAGTCTGTTGGCCAGGTACCTAGCTTCCAAATTTCTTTGCATAGTGGAGTGGGCATGTACAGTGCTGCATCTGTTTGTTGAAACAACTCAGTGGGTATTCTCTCAGCTCCTGGAGCCTTGTTTTTCGCCAGTGCCTTCAGTGTAGCTTGGACTTCTTCCTTCACTACTACCAGTTCTTCATCATATGCCACCTCATGAAGCAACTGAGAGTCGACCATTTCTTTTGGTACTGTGACTCTGTGTATTCTTTGCATCTTTTGTGTGTGTGTGCTTTAAGTGAAACTTTACAAATCAAGTCAATCTCTCATACAAAAATTTGTATACAGCTTGCTATGTGCTCCTAGTTCCTCTCCCACTAATGAGACAGCACACTCTTTCTCTCAGCCCTGTATTCCCCGTGTCCATTCAGCCACTTTCTGTCCCTCTCTTCCTTCTCATCTCCCCTCCAAACGGGAGCTGCCCACATAGTCTTATGTGTCCACTTGAGACCAGAAGGTCACTCTTCACCACTATCATATTCTATCCTATAATCCAGTCCAATCCCTGTCTGAAGAGTTGGCTTTGGGAATGGTTCCAGTCTTGGGCCAACAGAAGGTCTGGGGACCGTGACCTCCAGGGTTCCTCTAGTCTCAGTCAGATCATTAAGTCTGATTTTTTTATGAGACTTTGAGGTCTGCATCTCACTGCTCTCGTGCTCCGTCAGGGATGCTCTGTTTCGTTCCCTGTCGGGGCAGTCTTCGGTTGTAGACGGGCACCATCTAGTTCTTCTGGTCTCAGGCTGATGTAGTCTTGGATTTACGTGGCCATTTCTGTCTTTTGGACTCATAATTACCTTGTATCTTTGGTGTTCTTCATTCTCCTTTGCTCCAGGTAGGTTGAGACCAATTGATGCATCTTAGACAGCCGCTTGATAGTGTTTTTAAGACTGCAGATGCCACTCACCAAAGTGGGATGCAGAATGTTTTCTTAATAGATTTTATTATGCCAATTGACCTAGATGTCCCCTGAAAACATGGTCCCCCAACTGCTGCCCCTGCTCCTCTGGCCTTTGGAGCATTTGGTTTATTCAGGAAACTGCTTTTGGTTTAGTCCAGTTATGCTGACCTCTCCTTTATTGTATGTTGTCTTTCGCTTCACCTAAAATAGTTCTTGTCTACTATCTAATTTGCAAATATCCTTCTCCCTCCCTTTCTCCCCACCCTCATAACCATCAAAGAATATTTTCTTCTCTGTTTAAACTATTTCTTGAGTTCTTATAATAGTGGTCTCATACAATATTTGTCCTTTTGCAACTGACTAATTTCACTCAGCATAATGCCCTCCAGATTCCTCCAAGCTATGAAATATTTCATGGATTCATCATTGTTCTTGATCTGTGTGAAGTATTCCATCGTGTGAATGTGCCACAATTTATTTATCCATTCATCTGTTGATGGGCACCTTGGTTACTTCCATCTTTCTGCTATTGTAAACAGTGCTGCAATGAACATGGTTGTGCATGTATCTGTTCATATAAAGGCTCTTATTTCTCTAAGATATATTCCAAGGAGTGGGATTGCCATATCCTATGGTAGTTCTATTTCTACCTTTTTAAGGAAGTGCCAGATTGATTTCCAAAGTGGCTGCACCATTTTAAATTCCCACCAGCAGTGAATAACTGTTCCAGTCTCTCTACAACCTCTCCAACATTTATTATTTTGTGATTTGGGATTAATGGCAGCCTTGTTGGAGTGAGATGGTATCTCATTGTAGTTTTGATTTACATTTCTCTAATGGCTAATGATTGTGAGCATTTCCTCATGTATCTGTTACCTGCCTGAATGTCTTCTTCGTTGAAGTGCCTATTCCTATCCTTTGCCCATTTTTTAAATGGATTATTTGTCTTTTTGTTATTGAGTTTTTGCAATATCATGTAGATTTTAGAGTTCAGATGCTGATCAGAAATGTTATAGCTACAAACTGTTTCCCAGTCTGTAGGTAATCAGTTTACTCTCCTGGTGAAGACTTTGGATGAGCATAAGTGTTTGATTTTTAGGAGTTATCTAATTTCTCTTTGGGTACTTGTACATTGTTAGTAATGTTTTTGTTACAATCCCACCCTAATCCTCTTTAACATAAAATTACAATCACAAAATGGAGGACAGCTACAGAACACTGGGAATCATGGCCTCACCAACTTGATACACACATTTTTCGGGGGGACATAATACAATCCATGACATCCACCTTTTAGTATATTTTGGGGACTGGGTCTTTTAGTCAGAAACAGGTTGAATAAAAGTGCTTACTTACCAGCAGTTTCCCAACAGTGTTGGTGACGGATCCCCAGTTGGATACACACAATCACACTGACTGCATTTGCGGTGCCTCAGCAAGTCCCACTTGCCTTCATAACACTGATCTCTAGAACAAAACACAGCTCTGTAAGCAAGTCAATTAAAAATAAAGGCATTGGATATTGAACATCACTAAAGACATAAGTGCATATTGGTTCTGTGTTGGTTGCCAGAATCTAATTCTCTTAATTAATTCATATTTTTTGTAGATATTTTTCTTGCTCCGTATACCCAGAGTTCTGTGTACATATAATGAACATTCTACACGTAGTTTTCTCACAAATATTACCCAATATCATTCATTTTTTTGACCATTCACTCAATGTTCAAGAATAAATTGAAGTATAGGAAATATTCTTATGGTTATTTAACTCTAAGGATGAAGAAATTGCATAGTGGGTCTTGGCTCACTCTAGAAATTCTCTACCTGATGCAGTTCCGCACAGCAACACGGGCCTTCATCTCAGCACAGGAAGAAAGACAGCTTTGTCTCAATATTTGCCACTGCTCTTCACCTTCTATTAAGGTAAAAATTCTTCAGCCTGCCAAGAGCATTGTTCAAGAATTGGCTCCAAATCTCTCCTTGAAAACTACAGTGAAAAATCTTATAAAAATGTTAAGTTTTATTATTAGGCAAACCACTATTTCATCAAATCATCATCTCTATATAAATTTTTCACCACTATGTGGCTTAAGGCAACAATCAGGTGTGTAATAATGTGTGTATCATTACATTTCAAATTATAAAGTGATGTTCCAATGGTTTAAAGATTTGGAGGGACTATTGTGGCTAGGGAATACTGAATCAAAAAATATTTCAACATGAAAGTTTCAACAACAAATATGTTCCATAACTGTAGGTGTACTTGTAGGTAAATGTTTAATGTAATACTTTGGACGGTTAAAAAAGACAAAAACAAATAACACATTAAACAGCAGAATAAGTCAATAGATATCTATTGTCATGACAGATACAAACAGAAAACAAAGAATAAAAAATAAGTGCAGCAGAGGTTACCAGCGTTATGTAAAAGAGTGGAGCATCTTGACACTGAAATAAAATAGCTAGATGCTTCAAAATGTGCATCCAGCAGCTTTTTCCTTTAGCAGGTATTGCAATTTCTGATTTATTGGAATTAAACTAGTTGTCCATGTCATTCAAGTATTATTTTAGTGCAATAAATTATTTTACAAGTCTCATGCTGTAGAAAAAATGCTTAAATCATTACATAAACATAGCTTTGCTCACAACTCTTCCCATTCTGAATCCATTACTTTTCCCTTTACCACTTCCTAAATAGCTTTGAAAATCTTCACAGCGCTGTAAACCCAAGTTCTAGTCCCACCACCATTTTATGTGATACTGATCACTCTGTGTCCCTGTGAAGTCTTTTTTTTTTTTTACATCCTATAGCACTATGGTCACTATTGTCGACTCAACATGTTTACTGCCTTATTGCGCTCTTTACCTGTTGTTGAAGGCTTGTTATTTACTTTTAAATGTCTTTCTTATTTCTCTACCTTAACACTTAAAACAATGCTTCATTTTATTTGCTGTTGTTGTTTTCTTTTATTGTATTTCTTCTTGTCCACTCAGAGTTCAGGCATGATTAAACATATGGGTAATTACATTTTTGTGGAGACAGAATGGGATTTAGAATCAGGTTTTCAATTACCTGGGTTTTACTTCCTTCATTGACTAGCTGTATATTGGCAATACTTACTGACTATAAAACTTAATTTCAACATTTGTAAAACAGGTTACAATCTATCTATGCTTTTTTTAGATATATACATTTTTAAAAATTTCAAAATATAAATTCACCAAAAATGATGTTAACATTTAGATTTTTCTTGTGATAAAAAAACTAAACCAAACCTGTTGTCATCAAGTTGATTCCAACTCATACCGACTCTATAGGACAGAGGAGAGCTGCCCCATAAGGGCTTCCAAGGAGTGGCTGGTGGACTTGAACCGTCGGCCTTTTGGTTAGCAGCCAGGTTGTAATCCGCTACATCACCAGGACTCCTTTCTTGTAATAAGTCAGATAAATTGATAAGCTTATATTCCAGCTATGTATTTAGTGCATGAAATATGTCAAAGAGAATTATGTAATGTTTAAAATTTTAAAATGTAAATTGATCAGAAATTATAATAAATTCTAAATAAGTAAGATAAAGTGACAGCTCCAGATCTCAGTAGGGTTTTAAATGCCTTTGAGACCAGTTGGTTCTCCTGTTTTCACCCATTCTCAACGGCACAAACTCAGCATCAGTCTCTGAATAGTGATTATGATACTAACACAGTAGACAGTCAGGAGTGGTTGGGCTACTATTTTCACGTTTTGCTGGCTAATAGATTTAAATTATCTTTACTGTCTAATATTTCTTATCTTTTACTTTTGGAGAACGAAGTCAATTGTTCATGTCGTATTATGTATGGTACAGCCCAGAGTGTTTGTAGTGTTCAATACTTTAAATTTCTCACCACTTTCATCATTACTTTTTTGTATAGGAAACTCAGGAATCAAATATTTTATACTGTCCAGCAATGCTTACCTTGTAAGTATAAAGTGGGAGCCATTATAACCTTAAGGGAAATATCATTGATACAATGTTGGCTTTTTAATTAGGCAGATTTGTATTTGTAATCCCACTCTGCCCTTTATTGGCTGATGACTTTAAGTATGCTTCTTTACTTTCCATAGCCTTGATTTACTCACCCACAAAATGGGATGATAACTCTCATCTGGAAAGAATATATATATATATATATATATATATATATATATATATATATACACGTATGAAACTTACTTCTGACAATGGATGAAACAAAGCCAATACTAACAAATATTGCTATTTTTTCTACCTGCCTTCTTTACTCACTTCAAGCTTCTAGACAGTTTGCTCAGATACGTTTCCTTCCTTCCTTTCTTCTTTCTTTCTATGCTACCTCTTTTTGTTTCCCTTTCAGTTTCATTGTGAATTCACAAACGCTAGGTTGAATTTCAGTGTTTATATGCTATTGGGGGTATGCATCTAAGTAAGCAAATTTACCTTCCTGAAATATGGATAATTCCTGCACTGCCTGCCTCACATGGCATGCGAAAGTTATTTAAAATAGTAAGAAAATATAAATATGTTACTTATTATCTATTGAATCCATACATCAAGCTAGATAATTTAACTGTCATGTTGAAGTGATAAATTTATAAATATAGATGTAATATTTTGTTATTAATGTAAGAAGAGTAAGTTAGAAACCTAATATGAAGAGCAGGTGAGGATTTCAAAAGGATTGGTTCTCAGAAGGGTAGGACTAGAACAGTAATAAACAAAACGTAAAATATGTTCATAGCAGGAACATACAAAAGGTTGCTCCTACAACAGTGTTTAAAATAGAATAATGTATATTTGATTAGACAATCATTTATGGGAATAAGAAGATTAAGAAAATTTATCCTTACCTGCAAAATCTTAGAACCAAAAAACCAAACCAAACCCAGTGCCGTCCAGTCAATTCCTACTCATGGCGACCCTATAGGACAGAGTAGAACTGCCCCATAGAGTTTCCAAGGAGTGCCTGGCAGATTCAAACTGCCGACCCTTTGATTAGCAGCCATAGCACTTAACCACTATGCCACCAGGGTTTCCACCAAATCTTAGAAGCAGCAACATATTCATCATATTTCATCCAGAATATTCATGATGTCCTGCAGTCATGCATTTGAACTCATTTTTGCAGAAACATTCATTTTTATAGCTACTCACCTTCCTGGTGATTACGTCATTGGCTCCTAAAGACCAGAAAAAGAACCAAATGCAATTTGGCTCTCTGGACTGGGTCTCAACGAAGACTCTTAAAGTTAAACAAATGAATAGAAATATCTTAAATAAATAATATCTGCTATGCGCAACTGCTCGTGTGTGGTACCAGGAAAATAAACACTAATCAAGGTAATTTAATTCTCAGTGTAATGAAACCTCATATGGAAACATGGGAATTTTACTCTCCCTTGATAATTACATCATCTAGAATCATCTCATGTGAGATTTTTATCATAAAGAAAGGGTTCATGGAAAGGAAATGCCTGACTGGAGCCAGCTGTGGATTATTCTTAATTGCCTCTCCACTCTCACATTCCCAAAAGGAAGGAGGATATCAGGGCTTAATATGACTCAAGTAAAGCATGAGAAAATGGAATATGTTTACAAATGTCAACACAACTGTTTGTAAAATAATTAGATATTTATTAAATCATTTTGTGAGAAACGAAGTGGCTCTAATCAGACTTAAATAAATGGGTTGACTAATTTTTTTTGTAGTTGTTAATATTTGAATGTACCATGCAACTAGGTTGATGGAAGTTGCATATAAAAGTTATCCAAATCACTCAGTAGGATCATTTCAAAGAATCTGAAAAAAGTTAGGAAAATAAATTTGAAATACTGTGGCACTATGAGTCAACCAGAATTATAGAGCATTCAGTTAATTGGAGTAGAAAAGAACTGAAGGTATCATTTTCAAATCGATTGTTGTTGTTAGGTGCCATCAAGTCTGTTCTGACTCATAGCCAACCTATGTATCACAGAACAAAACACTGCCTGCTCCTGTGCCATTCTTACAATCGTTACTATGCTTGAGCCCATTGTCGCACCCACTGTGTCAATCTATTTCTTTGAGGGTCTTCCTTTTTTTCCGCTGATCCTGTACTTTACCAAGCATGATGTCCTTCTCCAGGAACTGATCTTTCCTGACAACATGTCGAAAGTATGTAAGACACAGTCTCGCCATCCTTGCTTCCAAGGAACATTCTGGTTGTACTTCTTCCAAGACAGATTTGTTCCTTCTCTTGGCAGTGCATTCAATATTCTTTGCCAACGCCACAATTCAAAGGCGTCAATTCTTCTTTGGTCTTCCTTATTCATTGTCCAGCTTTCACATGCATATTAGGCTATTGAAAACACAATGGCTTGGGTCAGGCACACCTTAGTCTTCAAGGTGACGAATTTGCTTTTCAACACTTTAAAGAAGTCCTTTGTGGCAGATTTGCCCAATGCAATGCGTCTTTTGATTTCTTTTTTTTTTTTTAATTTTTATTGTGCTTTAAGTGAAAGTTTACAAATCAAGTCATTCTCTCACACAAAAACTTATATACACCTTGTTACATACTCCCAATTGCTCTTCCCCTAATGAGACAGCCTATTCCCTCCCTCCACTCTCTCTTTTCATGTCCATTCCTCCAGATTCTAACCCTCTCTACCCTCTCCTCTTCCCTCCAGACAGGAGATGCCAACACAGTCTCAAGTGTCCACCTGATCCAAGAAGCTCACTACTCACCAGCATCCCTCTCCAACCTATTGTCCAGTCCAATCCCTGTCTGAAGAGTTGGGTTTGGGAATGGTTCCTGTCCTGGGCCAACAGAAGGTCTGGAGGCCATGACCACCAGGGTCCTTCTAGTCTCAGTCAGACCATTAAGTCTGGTCTTTTTACAAGAATTTGGAGTCTGCATCCCACTGTTCTCCTGCTCCCTCAGGGGTTCTCTGTGCTCCCTGTAAGGGTAGTCATCAGTTGTAGCTGGGCCCCGTCTAGTTCTTCTGGTGTCAGGCTGAGGTAGTCTCTGGTTTATGTGGCCCTTTCTGTCTCTTGGGCTCATAATGGCCTTGTGTCCTTGGTGTTCTGCACTCGCCTTTGATCCAGGTGGACTGAAACCAATTGATGCATCTTAGATGGCCGCTTGCTAGGGCCGAAGACCCCAGATGCCAGTCTCCAAAGTGGGATGCAGAATGTTTTCTTAATAGATTTTATTATGCCAGTTGACTTAGATGTCCCTTGAAACCATGGTCCCCAAACCCCTGCCCCTGCTACTCTGGCTTTCGAAGCGTTCAGTTTATTCAGGAAACTTCTTTGCTTTTGGTTCAGTCCAGTTGTGCTGACCTTCTCTGTATTGTGTATTGTCTTTCCCATCACCTAAAGTTGTTCTTATCTACTATCTAATTAGTGAATACCCCTCTCCTTCCGTCCCTCCCTCCCCTCTCTCTTAACCATCAAAGAATATTTTCTTCTCTGTTTAAACTATTTTCTCAGTTCTTATAGTAGTGGTCTTATACAATACTTATTCCTTTGTAACTAATTTCACTCAGCATAATGCCTTCCAGGTTCCTCCATGTTATGAAATGTTTCACAGATTCATCACTGTTCTTTATCAATGCGTAGTATTCTGTCGTGTGAATATACCATAGTTTATTTATTCATTCATTCATTGATGGGCACCTTGATTGCTTCCATCTTTTTGCTATTCTAAACAGTGCTGCAATGAACATAAGGGTGCATATATCTGTTCCTGTAAAAGTTCTTATTTCTCTAGGAATATTCCAAGGAGTGGGATTGCTGGATCATATGGTAGTTCTATTTGTAGCTTTTTAAGGAAGCGCCAAATTGATTTCAAAAGTGGTTGTACCATTTTACATTCCCACCAACCATGTATAAGTGTTCCAATCTCTCCACAACTTCCCCAACATTTCTTGTTTTGTGTTTTTTGGATTAATGCCAGCCTTGTTGGAGTGAGATGAAATCTCATTGTAGTTTTGATCTGCATTTCTCTAATGGCTAATGACCATGAACATTTCCTCATGTATCTGTTAGCTACCTGAATGTCTTCTTTAGTGAAGTGTCTGTTCATATCTTTTGCCAATTTTTTAATTGGGTTATTTGTCTTTTTGTAGCTGAATTTTTGCAGTGTCATGTAGATTTTAGGGATCAGGCACTGATTGGAAATGTCATACCTAAAAACTTTTCCCCAGTCTAGGTAATCTTTTAACTCTTTTGGTGAAGTCTTTGGATGAGCATAGGTGTTTGATTTTTAGGAGCTCCCAGCTATCTAGTTTTTCTTCTGCATTGTTAATAATGTTTTGTATACTGTTTATGCCATGTATTAGGGCTCCAAACAGTGTCCCTATTTTTTCTTCCATGATCTTTATCCTTTTAGATTTTACATTTAGGTCTTTGATCCATTTTGAGTTTGTTTTTGTTCACGGAGTGAGGCATGGGTCTTGTTTCATTTTTTTGCAGATGGATATCCAGTTATGCCAGCATCATTTGTTAAAAAAACTGTTTTTTCCCCATTTAACTGTTTTGGGGCCTTAGTCAAATATCAACTGCTCATATGTGGATGGATTTATGTCTGGATTCTCAAATCTGTTCCATTGGTCTATGTATCTGTTGTTGTAGCAGTACCAGGCTGTTTTGACTACTGTGGCAGTGTAATATGTTCTAAAATCAGGTAGAGTGAGGCCTCCCACTTTATTCTTCTTTTCCAGTAATGCTTTACTTATCTGGGGCCTCTTTCCCTTCCATATGAAGATGATGATTTTTTCTCCATCTCATTAAAAAATATCATTGGACTCATTAGACATGGATTGGACTGGACAATGGATTGGAGAGAGAGATGATGAGGAGTGAGCTACTTGTATCAGGTGGACACTTGAGACTATGTTGGCATCTCCTGTTTGGAGGGAAGACGGGAGGATAGAGAGGGTTAGAAGATTACAAAACAGTCACGAAAAGAGAGACTGGAAGGAGGGAGCGGGCTGTCTCATTTTGTAGTAAGGTGTATATAAGTTTATATTTGACAGACTGACTTGATTTGTAAACTTTCACTTAAAGCACAATACAAATTATTTTTAAAAAGTTGGAATTTGGCTCGGAATTGCATTAAATCTATAGATCGCTTTTAGTAGAATAGACATTTTTATAATATTAAGTCTTCCAATCCATGAGCAAGGTGTGTTTTTCCACATAGGTAGGTCTCTTTTGGTTTCTTGCAGTAGCGTCTTCTAGTTTTCTATGTTTAGGTATTTTACGTCTCTGGTAAGATGTATTCCTAAGTATTTTATCTTCTTCAGGGCTATTGTAAATGGTATTGATTTGGTGATTTCCTCTTCGATGTTCTTTTTGTTGGTGTAGAGGAATCCAACTGATTTTTGTATGTTTATCTTGTATCCCGATACTCTGCTGAACTCTTCTATTAGTTTCACTAGTTTCCTGGAGGATTCCTTAGGGTTTGCTGTGTATAAGATCATGTCATCTGCAAATAGAGATACTTTTACTTTTTCCTTGCCAACCTGGATGCCTTTATGTCTTTATCTAGCCTAATTGCTATGGGTAGGACCTCCAGCACAGTGTTCAATAAGAGTGGTGATAAAGGGCATCCTTGTCTGGTTCCCTATCTCAAGGGGAATACTTTCAGGCTCTCTCCATTTAGGATGATGTTGGCTATCGGTTTTGTATCAATGCCCTTTATTATGTTGAGAAATTTTCCTTCTATTCCTATTTTGCTGAGAGTTTTTATCATGAATGGTGTCGAACTTTGTCAAATGCCTTTTCTGCATCAATTGATGAAATCATGTGATTCTTGTCTTTTGTTTTATTTATATGATGGATTACATTAATGGTTTTTCTGATGTTGAATCATTCCCATATACCTGGTATGAATCCCACTTGGTCATGGTGAATTATTTTTTTGATATGTTGTTGAACTCTATCGGCTAGAGTTTTTTGAGGATTTTGGCATTTAAGTTCATGAGGGATATAGGTCTGTAATTTTTGTGTGTGTGTGTTTGATGTCTTTACGTGGTTTGGGTATCAGGTAGCTTCATAGAATGAGTTTGGGAGTATTCTGTCCTTTTCTGTTCTCTGAAATACCTTTAGTAGTAGTGGTGTTAACCCTTCTCTGAAAGTTTGGTAGAACTCTTCAGTGAAACTGTCCGGGCCAGAGCTCTTTTTTTTTTGGCGGGGGGGAGTTTTTTGATTACCTTTTTCACCTCGTCTTTTGTTATAGGTCTGTTTAGTTGTTCTACTTCTGTTTGTGTTAGTTTAAGTAGGTAATGTGTTTCTAGGAATTCATCCATTTCTTCCAGGTTTTCAAATTGTTAGAGTACAATTTTTCAGAGTAATCTGATATGATTCTTTTAATTTCAGTTGGGTGTGTTTTAATATCGCCCATCTCATTTCTTATTCGGGTAATTTGGTTCCTCTCCTGTTTTTCTTTTGTCATTTTGTCTAGTGGTTTATCAATTTTGTTGATTTTTTTCAAAAAAACTAGCCTTTAGTCTTGTTAATTCTTTCAATTGTTTTTCTGTTTTCTATTTCATTTAGTTCTGCTCTAATTTTTATTATTTGCTTTCTTCTAGTACCTGCGAGTTTCTTTTGTTGCTCTCTTTCTATTTCTTCAAGTTGTAGAGATAATTCTTTCATTTTGGCCATTTTTTCTTTTTGTATGTGTGTATTTATTGATATAAATTGGCCTCTGAGCACCGCTTTTGCTGTTTCCCAAAGGTTCTGATAGGAAGTGTTTTCATTCTCATTGGATTCTATGAATTTCTTTATTCTGTCCTTAATGACTTCTATGATCCAATCTTTTTTGAGCAGGGTATTGTTCAGTTTCCAAGTGTTTGATTTCTTTTTCCTGTTATTGATTTCCACTTTTATGGCCTTCTGGTCAGAGAAAATGCTTTGTAATATTTCAATGTTTTGGATTCTGCTAAGGCTTGCTTTATGACCTAATAATTTTTTTTTTTTAATGTGGTCTATTCTAGAGAATGTTCCATGTGCACTAGAAAAGAAAGTATAGTTGGTTGCTGTTGCATGGAGTGTTCTGTATATGTCTATGAGGTCATGTTAGTTGATTGTGGCATTTAGATCTTCCGTGTCTTTATTGAGCTTCTTTCTGGATATCCTATCCTTCAGCGAAAGTGGTGTGTTAAAGTCTCCTAGTATTATTGTGGAGCTATCTATCTCACTTTTCAATGCTGATAGAGTTTGTTTTATGTATCTTGCAGCCCTGTCATTGGGCATGTAAATATTTAATATGGTTATATCTTCTTGGTATATTGTCCCTTTAATCATTATATAGTGTCCTTCCTTATCCTTTATGATGGATTTAACTTTAAAGTCTATTTCGTCAGAAATTAATTTGCTACTCCAGCTCTTTTTTGATTGTTGTTTGCTTGATATATTTTTTTCCATCCTTTGAGTTTTAGTTTGTGTTTCTAATTCTAATGTATGTTTCTTATAGGCAGCATACAGACGGATCTTGTTTTTTAATCCATTCTGCCACTCTCTGTCTCTTTATTGGTGCATTTAGTCCATTTAGATTCAGAGTAATTATGGATAGGTGTGAATTTAGTGCTATCATTTTGATGTCTTTTTTTTGTGTTGACAGTTTCTTTTTCCCACTTGATTTTATGTGCTGAGTAGATTTTCTTTATATATCGTCCTTTCCTCATATTTGTTGTTGATTTTGTTTCTGCTGAGTCTCTATTTTTTTTTTTTTAATGAGTAGGATAGTTTATCTCCTTTGTGGTTACCTTATTATTTACCCCTATTTTTCTAAATTTAAACGTAACTTTTACTTCTTTGTATCGCCATATTTTCCTCTCCGTATGGAAGGTGTATGATAACATTTCTTACTCCCTCTTTATTATTCTAATGTTGTCTTCTTTTATGTGATAACATTGCTGTTAACGTTTTGAGTTTTTTTTTTGTTTGTTTGTTTAATAATCTTGCTTTGTTTTTTTGGATTTCCCCGTCTGGGTTGACTTCTGGTTGCTCTGCCCAGTGTTCTAGTCTTTGGTTGATACCTGATATTATCGATTTTCTAGCCAAAGAACCCCTTTAGTATTTCTTGTAGTTTTGCTTTGGTTTTTATGAATTCTCTAGACTTCTGTTTATCTGGAAATGTCTTAATTTCACCTTTATATTTGAGAGACATTTTTGCTGGATATATGATTCTTGGCTGGCAATTTTTTCCTTCAACTTTTTATATGTCATCCCATTGCTTTCTTGCCTGTGTGGTTTCTGCCTAGTAGTCCAAGCTTATTCTTATTGGCTCTCCTTTCTAGGTGACTTTTCCTTTATCCCTACCTGCTCCTAAAATTCTTTCTTTATCTTTGGTTTTGGCAAGTTCAAGTATAATCTGTCTTGGAGACTTTCTTTTGACATCTGCCTCATGTTCAGTTAGATGAGTATCTTGGATAGATATCTTCTCATCTTTCATATCAGGGAAGTTTTCTGCTAAAAAAATCTTCAACAATTTTCTCTGTATTTTGGGTTATCCCTCCCTGTTCTGGTACTCCAATCACTTGTAGGTTATTTCCCTTCATACAGTCTGCCATGATTCTTAAGCTTTCTTCATTTTTTAAAAATTCTTTTATCTGATTTTTCTTCAAACATATGAGTGCCAAGTGCTTTATCTTCAAGTTCAGAAATTCTGCCTTCCATTTGCTCAAATCTGCTTCTCTGGCTTTCTACTGGAGTTGTCTATTTCTTTAATTTTATTGTTAATTTTCAGAATTTCTGATTGCTGTCTATGGATTTTTCCAGCTTATGAAATTTTTCATTATGCTCCTGAATAACCTTTTTAATTTCTTCAATTGCTTTATCTGTATGTTCCTTGGCTTGTTCTGCACATTGCCTTATTTCCTTCTTGATGTCTTGAAAGGTTCTGCATATTAATGTTTTGTTTTCTGCCTCTGGTAATTCCAGGAATGCACTTTCATCTAGAAGATCCCTTGATTCTTTGTTTTGAGAGTTTGTTGAGGTGATTATGGTCTGTTTCTTTATGTGACCTGAAATTGACTGTTTTCTCTGAGCCATCTATAAGTTATTCTATTAGTTTATTTTATGTTTGCTTACTGTGTCATAGCTTCTTGCTTTGTTTTGTTTTGATATGCCCAGATGGGTTGCTTGAGTGACCTAACTTAATTATTTTCACTTTTGGAGCTCTGATGTCCTCTCACCAGATGGTTAGAGCTGTTATCAGGTAGATCAGTCTAGGAGTGCATTCAGTTTTCTTGTATGAATTCAGCTCAGGTGTCTAGGTAGCTGATCATCAAGTGTGTGGTGCAGGCTGTGTCCCACACCCTTAGAGGGGCAGGGGAGATTAGTGCAGGTACCTGTATCTGGTTGTAGCAGGTGGCCATACTCTGAACAAGGCAGGGGGCTGAGAATCATCCCCCAAGTGTCTCTGAGGAAAGTGTGCCCCTATTCCCTAGAGTGTACAGGTGGGTGGGTTCTTCAGATGGACCATGGGCACCCAGTATTTTTGGTTGTAAGGACTGAGAAGTACCTGTTATCCTCGGACCCCTTTTGCAGGTGGCTGGGTGACCTGAGTGGAGCCATCAGTCCTTAGGCCCCTGATATGGGTAGGTGAGGACCCTGTTTAATAGGGAAAGCAATGTCAAATATCAAACACCCACCTCTCCACCACACAGCTGAAATAGTTGGTGTTTGCCAACAGGGGCCTATTCTCCTGGAATAGGCCTAGACAGGTCCATGCAGAGGCAAAAGGTTGTCAAAGTCCATGGACCGTTTATGTCTGATCAGGAGCTACTTCTGTCCTGAGCTTCCCTGGTTAATGGAGCTGGTAAATTATGTTCTTGTCCAACTGCAAATTTATTCCTTCTCAAAGCCCGTGAGGATGGGTCTAGGCTCTCAACAGGACCTATCTCAGGCCCAGGGAAGTCAGCCACTGAAGCCATCTTGGGAGTAGGGGGGTGGGGGGGCAGAGTGGGGGGTGCAGTGAAATATATGCAGGTAATTAGCTTTTGCTGAGAGTGCCATTCTTCTCTGGTTTTGGAGGTCTGAGTAGGCTGTACGGCTGGCTGCTTCTCCCTGAGGAAACTGTGGCCGAACACTAGTACCAACCTGCCACTGCGCCTCCTGGGAATGGTGCCTGAGGGCTCCCCATGATTCAGGTCTGGTAACTCCTCTCCACTTCTGAACCATCTCTTCCTCCCCCTGCCCCTCAGTTCTTTTTCTAAGCTTGCCTTTGATACTCAGGGCTCCTAGCTTGTCATAAATATACTTGTTTCACTTGTTTTTTTTGGGTGTTTGTTGTAAAGAGGGCTCGCTGGAAGCACCTGTCTATTCTGCCACCTTGGCTCTGCCTCTGGAAATAGCATCTTTTGATTTCTCGATTGCTGCTGCTACGGGTATTGATTGTGTATCCAAATAAAATTAAATCCTTGACAACTTCAATCTTTTCTCTGTTTATCATGGTTTGTCTTATTGGTCCAGTGGTGAGGATTTTTTTTTTTTTTTATGTTGAAGTGTAATCCATAACGAAGGCTGTAGTCTTTGATTTTCCTCAGTAAATGCTTCAAATCCTCTTCACTTTCAGCAAGCAAGGTTGTGTCATCTACATAATGCAGGCTGTAATGAGTCTTCCACCAATTCTGATACCTCATTCTTCTTCATATAGTCCAGTTCCTCAGATTATTTGCTTAGCATAGAGATTGAATAGGTATGGTGAAAGGACACAACCCTGGCATTCACCTTTCTTGATTGTAAACCACTCAGTCTCCCCATGTTCTGTCTGAACAATTGCCTCTTGATCCATGTACAGGTTCCTGATAACACAATTATGTGTTCTGGAATTCCCATTCTTCACAATGTTATCCATAATTTGTTATGATCCACACAGTCAAATGCCTTTGCATAGCCAGTAAAACACAAGTAAACATCCTTCTGGTATTCTCTGCTTTCAGCCAGGATCCATCTGACATCAGCAATGATACCCCTGGTTCCACTCCCTCTTCTGAATTTTGCTTGAATTTCTTACAGTTCCCTGTTGTTATACTGATATTCAAATCTATTAATGTCCCATTTATCTTACCATTAATAAGGACCAGTTATAAAAATATACAAATGGTCACCTAATGGTATTAGAAATATGGTATTCAAGTCAGCTATTATAGAGACATCTTTGGTTTAGGGTCTGTCAAAACCAATATGCCTATTCTTCATAGGTGACACCTGTGATATCTCACTGGTTTCTAGTCATGCTTGTAGAGCAAGTCAAAGTTTCACCCAAGCTTCTGTCAGTATTAATTATATAAAATATATATGGGTTGGGATGAGTGTATATCATCACCATTATCATCAGCAACAGCACTTTTTTTGCATTATCACTAAATCAGTTAAAATTTGTGTTAACTGGGTTAAAAAAAAAAAACCTGAATTCAAACTTATATAATAATTACAGGTGCATGAACCCCTTCTAGAATAAATAAACAATTGACCTAATTAGACAACATCTGGTTTAATTCATGCTCCAGAAATAATCATGACAAATGGGATTACTGTTATTGGTGAAATGGTTAGGTTATACCCTTAGAACTGGGCTTGAACTCTATCCTAGTTGATTGACAATCCACAAGTTTCATTGACTTAAAATGTGGGGATATTTCTCATTTATAATACCTCTTGGGTGTGAGTCAAGTGCAAATCTGCTCTGTATTATCATCTTTTCTAATTTCATTTCTGGTTAACAGCTCTTATGTTAGCCACTATCATGGCAAATGCATAGGAATATGGATGGAACCAGGTAAATGGCACTTAATTCTTCTGTTTGAATGTGGAATCTTTCACTTCACTCATATTCCATTTGCCCAGCAAGTCATATGGCAAATCCTGACGTGAAAGAGATGAGAAATACCCCGCTACTCAGGATGCACCAAGGATAACCCTTTCCCTTGTTTCTAGGTATAGTGAATTAATCATATATTTCATATACCATTAGGTCTGTATTTGGCTTCCATATCATGTTCCTATATTAGTCATGGAATCGACTCAAAGGCCCTGGGTTGGGATATTAGACAGAATTTTACTACAATAATGATGCATAAAAGACAACCACAAAATCTTAGTGACACGTAATAAAAAGTATTTCATGCAACTCTACAGATCAGCTAGGTTTTGAGTTCAGGTTGTTTCCATGCATCTCTTAATTTCCTTGGACAAGTTGAAGGGGCAGCAGACACTTGAGGCATGTTCATCTCATGGTAGAACTTCAAGCTTTCAGAGGAGAAGTCTCTTACACACTAGGCTGGGAAACACCACACTCACACTCATATCCACATTCCATTAACCAAGTAACATGGCCAAGACTAGTGTCAGTGGGTCAGGAAATATACTCCTCCCATGGAGACACTGTAGGTCTATGTGTGTGGGGGGCAAGCAGGGGAATAATGTCAATATTTGGTGACTAATAATCTAATCTACACAAGTTGCATTCACTCATCCAAGAAATACTTTCTGGATACAAATATTTTTTTCAGATACCAAAGCAGGATGTCAAAGTATATGCATTCTAGTTGTTGTTAGCTGCCATCAAGTTGGTTCCGAGTTACGGTGACTTTATGCATAATAAAATGAAAGATTGCCATGTCCTGTAACGTCTTCATGATCTTTGGTATTTTGAGTCGATTGTTGCAGCTATTGGGTTAATCTGTCTCACTGAGGGTTTCCCCCATTTTGGTTGGCTCTCTACTTTACCAAACATGGTACCTTTTTCTAGCAGTTGGTTTTTCCTGATGACATGTTCAAAGTAAGCAATTTGAAGTCTCACCATCTGTCATGGATTGAATTGTGTCCCCCCCCCCCAAAATATCTGTCAACTTGCCTAGGTCATGATTACCTTGTATGATTCTATGATTGCCTATCATTTTATGATCTGATGTGGTTTCCCTAAGTGTTGTACACCCTATCACTATGATGTAATAAGATGGATTAGCAGAAGTTATGTTGATGAAATCTATAAGATCAGGTAGTGTCTTAAGTGAATCTCTTTTGAGATACAAAAAAGCAAAGTGAGAAGAGAGACATGGGAGCCTCATGCCACCAAGAAAGGAGTGCTGGAGCAGAGCATGTCCTTTGGGTCTGAGATTCCTGCACTGAGATGCTCCCAGACCAAGGGAAGATTGATGACAAGGGCATTCCTCCAGAGCAGACAGAGAGAGAAAGCTTTCCCCTGGAGCTGACGACCTGAATTTGGACTTGTAGCCTACTAGACAGTGAGAGAATAAATTTTTCTTTGTTAAAGCCATTCTCCTGTGGTATTTCTGATATAGCAGCATTAAATGACTAAGACAGCATCCTAATTTCTAAGGTACATTTTGGTTGTATTTCTTCTAAGACTGAATGAGTAAACATTCATTCTATTGGGAGTCTATGGTATATTCAATATTCTTCATCAACACTGGAGTCTGCATGCATCAATTCTTTTTCTAGTAGTAGACAGAAATAGATACACATAATTACATATACAGTTAGATGGTGCCTTGCTATCTGAAGAAAAATTTAAAGAGTGGGGTAAAAGGACAAGATAGTAACTGGTTCAGGGATGAAGTCTCTCTATCATTTCTAGAAGCAGACTGCTCAAAGCAAATGAACCGGCTAAAGCCCTAAAATAAGAGATGAGTTAGTATCCAAAGAAGAAACCTCAGCAAAATGTAGCTGTAATACAATGAAAGAGCCCAGTGATGTAATAGGAATTGAGGAGCACACAATAATGGAGGCCAGGTGGAGTTGGGCCTTGAGTTTAATTTTAAAAGCTTTCCATTCAACTCAGGTTTTTTGTAAAATTGAATAGAACCTTAATAAAATCTACCATATTTTAAATGGATTATTCCATGTGCTTTATGGTACAAAGATGGACACAGTAAGACCATTTAGATAGATATTACAAAAGTACAGGTGAGTAAGTATGATGACTTGAACCATCAAGTATGGAAAATAGCAAAAGCAGCAAAGTCCTGAAGACAATGAGGAAATGCTGAATAATGCATTCTTTGAGAGAACAGTGGAGTCAGGGATGCTGCTAAAGCTTTGGTTGAATAAAGGCATCATTTATTAATAGGATGAAGACTGAGCAGGAAAATATCTTGGAGAGCGTAATCAACCTTTAAACTTCAAATATGTCAACTTTGAATACTTAGCATATATCCTCATGGAGATATTAATTTGGAAGTTGATATTCAACCATGGATTTCAGGGAAGAGATTCTATTTGGAGATACAAATTTGGTAGTTGTAAACATAGAGATAGAAATTAAACAATGACATAAATTAGATTTAGTCAAATGAGAAGTCTGTTTATTTAAGTAAGGACACAGCACTGTTCATTTATTACAAAATGTCAGGTATCTGGTAGGGGCTGTTACTTATTTTTTAGTACTACTCTAGCTACTATTGGGCCTTTACATACCTACATAAGTTTTAGAATTAGTTTGTCATTTTCTTTACAAATTTTGTTGTGTGATTTTTATTAGATTTGCATAGAATATATAAACAGTATTGGTGGAATTTAGTCTTCTTAACCATTAAATTTCTATATCTCAAGAATTATTGAGATCTACCTTCATGTCAATATTTTAATTTTATCCGTGAAATCCTTGAGTGGATATGTGTGTTCACGAGTGTAGGAGTGTGTGCATGCATGTGTGCGTTCATCTACGTGCGTGTAAGTCTGTTCACAGAGATACATTAACAAAATATAATCAATAAAATACCAAAAAAACACTGAATAGAAAATACCTAAACTAGAAAGCTACTGAACCATTAAAATCCAAAGCAAATCGCTGTTATATAATTTTTATGTTACTTTCATCAAAATATCAAGAAACTTGCAATTCTTATACTTTGTAATATATTTCAGACACAGGGCATAGTGAGGGTAAGGAGTTTCCAGGGGCAATCTCTAAGTTCAGCCTTTCCCTATCCCAAATTTCAAGATGAATAGATGTTGATGAGTCAGCAGAAATGTCTCCCCCTCTTGTCTGGCTTTTTTAAAAGCATTCTGTACCTTGTCTGCTGCACCCTTGGACTTGGACCCTGGGGCATGTGCCCTCCTCTGCCCCCTTTTGCTATGCTTCTGTTTAGACAGTGGAGAATATAAAATAGAACAAAACCATGTGATTAATAATAATCATACAAATTCTAGTTGCATGACCAAGAACAAGTTACTTAACCTCTCTGAGCCTCAACTTTGTCATCTGTACAATGGCAGTAATAACAGTAACAGATTCAATAGAAGAAATAAGTTTTGATGTTGTGAGGATTAACTAGTTGCCATCCAACTGATTTCATCTCATGGCAAACCCATACTCTGTAGGGCTTTCAATTGCTCTGACCTTTTGGAGGTAGATCACTAGGTCTTTCTTCTGAGGTGCCTCTGGGCAGATTGAAACCACAAATATTTAACAGCAAAGAGCTGAATAATTTGTGCAACTAGGGACTCCCTGTGAAAGTTAAATGACTTATTGTAAACAAAATGTGTAGAACACTGCTTGGTATATTGTAGTTGCTACTTAATTGTTATCAGAAGTTGTTATCAATATATCATGAATATTTATGGCATTATCACTGAAACATTTGATAACAAAGAGAACAAAAGTATAAAGTTGGACAAGTCTCACTTATGCATATTATTTAATATCATAAATAAAATCCCAGAAAATGAATGCTATCAGTAGATAAAAAAATACTGTATTTTAAACATATATTTGTAATTACAAAATTCCTAAGATGGCCCTAAAATAGGACCAGTACAATAATCCATTCATTAAAAAATATTAAGTAAGTGCATATTGTTTGTCAACTGCTGTTTCAGGTCCCATAGAAACAAAAGTAAACCATCAGACAAATTCTCTGCTCATCAGAAACTTACATTCCAATGTAGAAATACACAAAAAATGCATATACCAATAGAGATACAGTAAAAATCAAAGTAATGCTAATGCTTACAAAATGAGCAAGGCATTGAAGTAGAATGTTAATTCATAGGTTAAATTAGTTAGTCAGCAAAGTTCTTTCTTAAGACTGATATCTGAGCAGAGATCTGAATGAAAGGGGAGAGCCAACCAACAGAAAAATATGCAAAATATATATATATATATATATATATATATATATATATACTAGGAGAGAGAACCAACCCCAGTCCAAAGGCCTGGAGGCAATGAAACAAAACAAGGAGGATGCACAGCAGAAATCAAGGGAGAGAAGGGTGCTCTGTAGTAAGGCGAGAGATATGTCCAAAAGATTATCATGGCAGCCTAAAGGACTTGGATTTATATAAAATCTTTGAAAAGATTTGATCAGAGAGACATGTCACCTGAGTAATGTTTTAAGAACTTCCCCCTGGTTGTTGTCTGATTAGACTCTAGAGGGAAAAACTGAAAGTTGGGAGAGCAGTTAGGAGGCCCTTACAGTGTCTGAGCAAGCTGTAATGGCAGCCATGTCCAGGGTGCTGGCAAGGGAGTAATTTAAAAGTGGGCAGATACGGAATCTATTCTGAAGATACAACCAACAGAAAGTGTTGTATATAAGACGTTAGAGAAAGAGAGAAGTCAATGATGACTCCAAATTAGAGAAAAACCCTGACATCACATCAGTGGAGGATAAACATTTTTGGTAAAAAAAATACAAATTCCCATAGAACACTAAATACAAACATACTAATTTTTTTAAATAGTCTAGAAGAGGCAGAAAAAAATCTGTAATATGATAAAATGCATGCATAGTTTAAATGGAAAAATAAAACACTGTTAATGTTTTCCATCAATGTTACAATCAGACAAAAGGATCAAATACTCAACATTTTTCTTGGAAATCGTAGACCTGGATATCATGGCAAACAACACTGGAACCGAAAATATCTTACCTTTGAAAAGCAAGAAAAACGAATGGTATTTACATATGATATAATCAACCTGAAACACTATTAGAATCAACTGAAAAATCATATGAACTAAAAAGAATGCTCAGAAAGTATAATTGGCACCCCATTAATATAGATAAAGTATAACCCTGAAGAGTTATAAATTTTATTTTCTTATAAAATCAAAAATGCAACAAAATGTATACATTTCCTAAATATAAATTACCAATTTATATTTAAGAAATGTATTTTGTGATATTTATATAAAACATTTTTTCCTTGAACTCCGCATAAACCAAATGAAACCCATTGTTATTGAGTTGATTCCAACTTACAGCAACCCTATGAGAGAGATGTAACTGCTCAGTAGGACATTCTTGCTGTACTTCTTCCAAGACAGGTTTTTTTTTCTCCTTTTGGCAGTCCACGGTACAAATGTCTTCACTAAAACCATTATTCAAAGGCACCAACTCTTCTTTGGTCTTCCTTACTCATTGTCCAGCTTTCACACACATATAAGGCAGTTGAAAACACCATGGCTTGGATCAGGCACTCCGTAGTCCTTAAAGTGACATCTTTGCTTTTTAACACTTTAAGGAAGTCTTTTGCAGCAGATTTGCCTAAAGTAACACGTCATTTGATTTCTTGAATGCTGCTTCGATTGTCACTCCAAGTAAAATGAAATCCTTGACAAGTTCAATATTTTCTCCTTTTATCATGACGTTTCTTACTGGTCTGTTTTTTTTTTTTTATGTTGAGGTGTAATCTATAATGAAGGCTGTGGTTCTTGATCTTTATCACTAAGTGTTTCAAATCCTCTTCACTTTCAGTAAGCATCGTCTTGTCATCTGCATATCACAGGTTGTTAATGAGTCTTCCTCTAATCCTGATGCCAAATTCTTCTATACAGTCTGGCTTCTCAGGTTACTTGGTCAGCGTACAGATTGAGTAAGTATGGTGAGAAGATACAAACCAATGCACATCTTTCTTAGCTTTAAACCATGAAGTATCCCCTTGTTCTGTTGGAACGATTGCCTCTTGATCTATGTCCAAGTTTCTCATGAGCAAAATTAAGTGCTCTAAATTCTCATTTTTTGCTATGTTATCCATAATTGGTTATGATCCACACAGTCGAATGTCTCTGCATAGTCTATAAAACACAGATAAACATCTTTCTGGTATTCTCTGCTTTCAGCCAGGATCCATCTGACATCAGCAATGATATCCCTCATTCCATATCCTCTTCTGAATTCATCTTGAACTTCTGGCAGTTCCCTGTCAATACACTGCTACAGCCACTTTTGAATGATCTTCAGCAAAATTTTGCTTGTATGTGATATTAATGATATTGTTCAAGAATTTCTGCATTTGATTGGACCTCCTTTCTTGGGAATAGGCATATATATTGGCTCTCTTCCAGTTTGTTTGCAAGGTAGCTGTCTTCCAAATTTCCTGGCATAGACAAGTGAGCACTTCCAGTGCTGCATTTGTTTGTTGAAACATCTCAATTCGTACTCTGTCAGTTCCTGGACCCTTGTTTTTTGCCATTCCTTTCAGCATAGCATGGACTTCTTCCTGCAGTACCATTGGATCTTGATCATATGCTACATCCCGAAATGTTGAACATTGACCAATTAGTTTTGGTATAATGACTCTGTGTATTCCTTCCACCTTCTCTTGATGTTTCCTGAGTTGTTCAATATTTTGCCCATAGAATCCTTCAATATTGCAACTTGCAGCTTGATTTTTCTTCAGTTCTTTTGGCTTGAGAAATACTGAGAGTTTTCTTCCCTTTTGATTTTCTAACTCCAGATCTTTGCACAGCTCATTATAATATTTTATTTTGTCTTCTCAAGCTGCCCTTTGAATCTTCTGTTCAGCTCTTTTACTTCTTAATTTCTTCTATTCCCTTTAGCTACCGGATATTTTAGAGCAAGTTTCAAAGTCTTTTTTCACATCCATTTTGGTCTCTTCTTTCTTTCCTGTCTTTATGATACATATAAACCAAAACCTATTGTCATTGAGTCAATTTTGACAGAGTAGAGCTGCCCCATAGGGTTTCCAAGGAGCACCTGGTGGATTCAAACTGCCGACCTTTTGACTGGCAGTCATAGCTCTTAACCACTATGCCACCAGGTTTTCCTATATAGCACTCCTCAAATCAACATAAAAGTATAAAAATGAGCAAAATATATGTCAAGAGAGTCCAGTAGAAGATAAGAAGTCACTAATATATTCATGGAAAGTTATCTAATTTCACTAAAAAATAAATTTAAATTAAAATGGCAGTTGGAATTCATCATTTTTCCAAATGGTTTAGCAGATATTGGAAGATTTAAAAATAGTAACAGAAATGGTCCAAGGGAAAGAAGGTGCCCTCAACCATTATTGCAAATATGGATTGTGAAACTTTGTGATGATATATTTGCAGTTGTTTTCAATATTTATATTTATGCTAGAAATAATCCAAGTTAGGAATTCATAAAATGCAAATAAACAATTTTACATACTTTTCTTCATTGCATTTTATAAGAGGATTTTTTGAATCAAAAAAAAAAAGGAAAGAATTCCCATGACTGTGAATTTCCATCAGTCAGGCATGAGAACATAATGTCTACTTTGAAAGCATGAGGAAAACTTATGTTCTAACCTAGAAAAGTATCTATCAAATATAGCTAGACAAGAATGCATCAGATGCAGGCAGGGCCAAGATAGCGGAGTAGTCAGATGCTTCTGATAGTCCCTCTTACAACAAAGACCTGAAAAAACAAGTAAATTGATTATATATATGACAAGCTAGGAGCCCTGAACATCAAAGGCAAAGTTAAGAAATTGGACTTAGCAACAGAGGGAGGGAGATATGGTTCAGAAGCAGCAAGAAGTTGCCGGACCTAACTCAGTGGGAACCAGCGCCCCTCATCCCTGATCTGCTGGTGTGACTGCAGAGGGGCTGGTAGTAGCTTACTGTACACGGTTTCCCTAGCCACAGGGAGCCAGTGGCACAGAGTCTACTCACGCCTCCAGAATCAGAGAAGAACAGTGCTCTCTGCATAAGTGCTAGCATTTAATTCACTGCACAGATCAAATACCTTCCCTTTCAAAAGAACTCTCCCCCATTTATCTGATCCCTCACTCCTCTGTCCCAGGCCCCCGAGCTGGCTTCAGTGACATTCAATTTCCCTGGGCCTGAGATAGGTCCTGGTATGAAACCAGAGCCATTGGAGAAGGAACAAATTAACAAACAGGGAAAAAATAATCTGATGGCTCCTCTAAGCTGGAAACTCAGGGCAGAAGCAGCTCCTGTCCAGGCACAAGTGGACCATAGACTTTGAATGGCTTTCACCCCTGCATAGAACTGTGTGGCCCATTTCAGGAGCTGGGTTCTTCTTACAGTGCAAGGGCGTGTGGCCTAAGGTCTGACTTTAGCGGTTTCAGCTGTGCAGTGGCGAGGTGGGTTCTTGATGCTTGGCACTGCTCTATTAAGCAGGGTCCTCACCTAGCCCACATCAGGGGCCTGAGGACTGGTGGCTCCACCTATACCAGCTAGCCACCCATGTCAGGGGTACAAGGATAAGTGGTGTCTCCCAGTCCTTACAGTTAAAAGTATCGGGTGTCAATGGTATGGCTGCAGAGCCCACCCACTTGTGCACTCTAGAGAACAGGGACATGTCTTCCTCACAAACACTCAGGGAAAGGTTGTCAGCCCCCTGCCTTGCTCAGAGTGTGACCACCTGATGCAACAAGAGACCTGTGCATACACCAATCACCACTGCTCCTCAAAGACGGTAGGTGAGAGCCTACACGACACACTTGGTGACCAACTACCTGGAAATCTGAGCTGAATCCTTACAAGAAAACTGAATGGACTTCTAGGCTCATATATCTGATAACAGCTCTAGCCATCTGGTGACAGGACATTAGAGCTTCAAAGGCTCCATTAATCAAGCCAACTAATTTGAGAAGCCTATTAAGTATTTCAAAACAAAACAAAGCAAGAAGCTAGGACACAGTATGCAAACATACAGAGAAAACAGTCAATATCAAATCACATAAAGAAGCAGAAAATGATCACGTCAGCAAGCTTCCAAAGCAAAGAATTGAGGAATCTTCCAGACGAAGATATATTCCTAGAATTACCAGAGATAGAATACAAAATATTAATATACAGAACTCTTCAAGATATCAGGAAAGAAAAAAAAAACATAAAAAAAGAGATCAGGTAAAATGCAGAACAAGCCAATGAACACACAGATAAAGCAGTTCAGGGAATTAAGAAGGTTATTCAAGAGAATAACGAAAAATTTAATAGGCTTCAAGAATCCTTAGAGAGACAGAAGTCAGAAACTCAGAAGATCAACAATAAAATTTCAGAATTAGACAACTCAGTAGAAAGTCAAAGGAGCAGAATTCAGGAAAGTGAAGTCAGAATTAGTGAGACTGAAAACAAAATACTTGGCACCAATATATTCAAAGAAAAATCAGATAAAAGAATTTTAAGAAATGAAGAAACCCTAAGAATCATGTGGGACTCTATCAAGAGAAATAGCCTACGAGTAATCAGAGTACCAGAACAGGGAGGAAAAACAGAAAATACAGAGAAAATTGTTGAAAATTTGTTGGCAGAAAACCTCCCTGATGTCATGACAGATGAGATATCTTTCCAAGATGCTCATCTAACCCCACAGAAGGTAGATCTCAAAAGAAAGATATCAAGACATATTATAGTCAATCTTGCCAAAACCAAAGATAAAGAGAATTTTAAGAGCAGCTAGGGATAAACAAAAAGTCACCTGCGAAGGACAGTCAGTACAGGCAAGAAGGCAATGGGAGGACATATATAAAGACTTAAAGGGAAAATAATTGCCAGCCGAGAATTATATATCCAGCAAAACTGTCTCAAATATGAAGGTGAATTATGGCATTTCCAGATTAACAGAAGTTGAGGGAAATTGCCAAAACCAAACCAAAATTACAAGAAATTCTAAAGGAAATCCTCCAGTTAGAAACTCAATAATATCAGATAACAATCCAAGACAAGAACAGAGGACAGGGAAACCAGGTATCATCCAAGACAGAGAAATCACAAAACTAAATCAAAGCTAAAATGCTCAGAACAGGGAAACAGACAACATGAAGTAAAAGATGACAACATTAACTCAAAAAAGAAGGACTAAAAGATGTAGTCATAGATCTTTCATATGCAGTATGAAAATAGGGGTAAATATCAAGGTAATCACAAAGGAAAATAACAATCCTGCACATCAAAATAATAATAAAAAAAGAAAAACATGAAGAGAGCAAAAACAAAAGCAACAACAATGGAAAAGAGGAAAAGATAATACATAAAGAAAAATTACTCAGCACAGAAAATTCAGTGGAAAAAAGAAACTGTCAACAACCAAAAAAAAGGCATCAAAATGACAGCACTAAACTCATACCTAGACATAATTCCGCTGAATGTAAATATACTAAATGCGCCAATAAAGAGACAGAGAGTGGCAGAATGGATTAAAAAAACAAGATCTGCCTATATGTTGCCTACAAGAGACACACCTTAGACATAAAGATACAAACAAACTAAAACTCAAAGGATGGAAAAGAGATACCAAACAAACAACAACCAAAAAAAGAAGAGTGGCAATATTAATTTCTAAGAAAATAGACTTTAAAGTAAAATCTACCACAAAGGGTAAGGAAGGACCCTTTTGTGCACCCAATGACAGGGCTCCAAAATACATAAAATGAACTCTAAAAGCACTGAAAACAGAGATGGGCAGCTCTACAATAATAGTAGGAGGCTCCAACACACCACTTTTGGTGAAGGACAGAACATCCAGAAAGAAGCTAAATAAAGACAGAGAAAGTCTAAATGCTGCAATCAACCAACTTGATCTCATAGGCACATACAGAACACCCCACCCAACGGCAGACAAGCATATTTTCTTTTCCAACCCACATGGAACGTTCTCCAGAATAGACCACATATTAGGTCATAAAGCAAGTCTTAACAGAATCCAAAACATCGGAATATTTCAAAGCATCTTTTCTGACCATAAAGCCATAAAAGTAGAAGCCAATAACATAAAGCAAGTGAAAAAAAAAATCAAATACACAGAAACTGAACAACATCTTGCTGAAATACTACTGGGTTATAGAAGAAATTAAGGATGGAGCAAAGAAATTCATAGAATCAAATGAGAATGAAAACACTTCCTACCAGGACCTGTGGGACACAGCACAAGCAGTGCTTGGAGGTCAACTTATACCAGTAAATGCACACATCCAAAAGAAGAAAAGGCCAAAATCAAAGAATTATCCTTACAACTCAAAGAAATAGAAAGAGAGCAGCAAAAGAAGTCCTAGGGTACCAGTAGAAACAAAATAATAAAAATTAGAGCAGAATTAAATGAAATAGAGAAAAGAAAAACAATTGAAAGAGTTAACAAGACCAACAGCTGGTTCTATGAAAAGATAGACAAAATCAATAAACCATTGGCCAAATGGACAAAAGAAAAATAGGAGAGAAAGCAAATAACTCAAATAAGAAATGAGATCGACAATATTACAACAGACCCAACTGAAATTAAAAGAATCCTAACAGAGTATTACGAAAAATTGTACTCCAACAAATTTGAAAACCTAGAAGAATTGGATAAATTTCTAGAAACACACTACCTACCTAATCTAACACAAACAGATGTAGAACAACTAAATAAACCTATAACAAAAGAAGAAATTGAAAAGATAATTAAAAATTCCCAATAAATTAAAGCCCTGGCCCTGATGACTTCACTGGAGAATTCTACCAAACTTTCAGAGAAGTGTTAACACCACTACTACTAAAGGTATTTCAGAACATACAAAAGGATGGAATACTCCCAATTTCATTCTATGAAGCCAGAATAACCATCATAAAAAAACCAGGTGAAGACGCCACAAAAAAAGAAAATTACAGAACAATATTCCTCATGAACTTAGACACAAAAACCCTCGGAAAAATTCTAGCCAACAACATATTGAAAAAGTAATTCACCATGACCAAGTAGGATTCATACTAGGTATGCTGGGATGGTTTAATATTTGAAAAGCAATCAATGTAATCCATCATATAAATAAAAGACAAGAACCACATGATCTTATGGATTGATGCAGAAAAGGCATTTCACAAAGTCCAACACCCATTCATGATACTCTCAGCAAAATAGGAATAGAAGGAAAATTCCTCCAGATAATAAAGGGCATTTATATAAAGTCAACAGCCAACATCACCCTAAATGGAGCGAGTCTGAAATCTTTCCCCTTGAGAACGGGAATCAGACAAGGATGCCCTTTATCATCACTTTTATTCAACATTGTTCTGGAGGTCCTAGCCAGAGCAATTAGTCTAGACAAAAAAAAAAAAAAGCACCCAAATTGGTAAGGAAGAAATAAACTATCTCTATTTGCAGATGATATGATTTTATACACAGAAAACCCTAAAGAATCCACAAGAAAACTACTGGAACTAATACAAGATTTCAGCAAAGTATCAGGATACAAGATAAACATGCAAAAACCAGTTAGATTCCTCTATATGTGCAAAGAGAAAGTCGAAGAGGAAATCATGAAATGAATACCATTTACAATAGCCCCAAGAAGATTAAATACTTAGGAACAAATCTAGCCAGAGACATAAAAGACCTATACAAAGAAAACTATGAGACACTACTGCAAGAAACCAAAAGAGACCTACATAAGTGAAAAAACATACCTTGTTCTTCAATGGGAAGACTCAAGATTGTGAAAATGTTTATTCTACTCCAAGCAATCTATAGATAAATGCAAGCCTGATCCAAACTCCAATGGCATTTTTTAATGAGATGGAGAAACAAATCACCAAGTTCATATGGAAAGGGAAGAGGCCCTAGATAAGTAAAACAGTACTGAAAAATTAGAACAAAGTGGGAGGCCTCATGCCACCTGATTTTAGTACATATTACAACACCAGGGTAGTCAAAACAGCCTGGTACTGGCACAACAGCAGGTACATAGACCAATGGAACAGAATTGAGAATTCAGACATAAATTCATCCACGTATGAGCAGCTTGTATTTAACAAAGGCCCAAAGTCCATTAAATGGGGAAAAGACAGTCTCTTTAACAAATGGTGCTGGAATAACTGGATACCCATCTGCAAAAAAATGAAATAAGACCCATACCTCTCACGCCATGCAGAAAAACTAACTCAAAATGGATCAAAGACCTAAATATAAAACCTAAAATGATAAAGATCATGGAAGCAAAAATAGGAAGAACTCTAGTAGCCCTCAAACATAGCATAAACAGTATACAAAACATTGCTAACAATGCACAAACACTGGAAGGTAAAGTCGATAACTGGGAGCTTCTAAAAATGAAACACTTATCCTCATCCAAAGGCCTCACCAAAAGAGTAAAAAGACTACCTATAGACTGGGAAAAAAAATTTGGCTACAACAAATCCGATCAGTGTCTAAATCTTTAAAATCTACAAGATACTGCCAAACTTCAACAACAAAAAGACAAGTAAACCAATTAAAAAATGGGCAAAGGGTATCAACAGGAACTTCACCAAATAAGACGTTCAGGCGGCTAACAGCTACGTTAGGAAATGCTCATGATCAATAGCCTTTAGAAAAATGCAAATCAAAACTACAATGAGATACCATCTTACCACAACGAAGCTGGCTCTAATCTAAAAAACACAAAATAATAAATGTTGGAGAGGTTGTGGAGAGACTGGAACACTTACACACTGCTGGTGGGAATGTAAAATGGCACAACCACTTAGGAAATCGATTTGGCGTTTCCTTAAAAAGATAGGAGTACCATACGATCCAGCAATCCCGCTCCTTGGAATATATCCTAGAGAAATAAGAGCCCTACAAGAATAGATATATGCACACCCATGTTCACTGCAGCCCTGTTACAATAGCAAAGAGAAGGAAACAATCAAGGTGCCCACCAATGGATAAATGGATAAACAAATTATGGTATATTCACACAATGGAATACGATGCAACAATAGAGAAAAACAATGAATCCATGAAACAGCTCATAACATGTAGGAATCTGGAAGGCATTATGCTGACTGAAATCAGTCAGTCGCAGGACAAATATTGCATGAGACCACTATTATAAGAACTCAGGAAAAGGTTTAAACGCAGAAGAAAACATTCTTTGATGATTACGAGAATGGGGAAGGAGGAAGAGGGATATTCACTAATTACAGAGTAGACAAGAATTATTTTAGGTGAAGGGAAGGACAACACACAATACAGGGGAAGTCAGCACAACTGGACTAATCCAAAAGCTAAGCAGTTTCCTGAATACAATGACACTTCGAGGGACAGAGTAGCACGGCGGGGGGGGCAGGGTCTAGAGACCATGGTTCAGGGGACATCTAGGTCAACTGACATAACAAAATGTATTAAGAAAGTATTCCACATCCCACTTTGATGAGTGGTGTCTGGGGTCTTAAAAGTTAGCAAGCGGCCATATAAGATGCATCAATTGATCTCAATCTGCCTGGAGCAAAGGAGAATGAAGAACACCAAAGACTCAAGGAAACATGAGCCCAAGAGACAGAAAGTGCCACTTAAACCAGAGACTCTCACAGCCTGAGACTGGAAGAACTAGATGGTGCCCGGTTACCACCAATGACTGCACTGAAAGGGAACACAACAGAGAATCTCTGATGGAGCAGGAGAAAAGTGGAATGCAGACCTCAAATTCTAGTAAAAGAGACCAGGCTAAACGGTCTGACTGAACACTGGAAGGACTCCAGAGGTCATGGCCCTTGGACTCTCTGTTAGCCCAAAACTAAAACCCTTCCGAAGCCACTTCTGCAGACAAAGATTAGACTGGACTATAAGACATAAAATGAAACTGGTGAGGATTGTGCTTCTTAGCTCAAGTAGACACATTGTGACTGTGTGGGTAGAGCCTCTCTGGAGGCGAGATGAGAAGGCAGAGGGGGACAGGAACTGGATGAATGGACACAGGAAATACACAGGGGAGAAAGAAGGAGAGTGCTGTCACATTGTAGGGAGAGCAACTAGGATCACCTTAACCATGTCTGTGTAAGTTTTTGTATGAGAAACTTACTCGAATTGTAAACTTTCACTTAAAGCACAATAAAAAGAATACCTAATATTAAAAAAAAAGAATTGTTATCAATACACATTTGCTAAATATTTACTTCTGAAAAACTTCCATATACCATAACTTCCCCATTACCCTCACTCTGTTTATGATTTTTAAAATAAGCTTAAAAATTTCAATTTAGAACAATTTTATATCTTGCTATTATGATTTCACTTAAAGTAAATTTATTGCCAATCATAGCTTTTATAACAAAATATTAATTCTTTTTCCGTTGCAAATAATTCTTTTGATTGGACTATATATATATATATATATATACATTTTTTCTCAATGAGTCCATGTTTCGATTTCTTGTTTATAATTTCTTTTCTTATCCACTCCAAGCCTGGAAATACAATTTACAGAATGTAGTAGCAAGTTTTGATATAAGACCCTGGATTCACTTTGGGAACCCTGGTAGCATAGTGGTTAACAGCTCAGCTGCAAACCAAAAGGTTAGCAGTTCAAATCCACCAGGTGCTCCTTGGAAACCCTATGGAGCAGTTCTACTCTCTCATATAGGGTTGGTAGGAGTCAGAACCCACTCGATGGCAACGGGTTTTAGGGAACTTACTTTTTGCTACATAGTCAGAGAAAATATAGCCACCAATTTACATATTATTTAGGTCAACAATTAGGTTATCAAACACCTATCATTTATTAGTCACTTGCAGGTCATGGTGCCACGAATAGTGATGTTTATGGTCTCCAGATACCAAAAGAAAAACGAGTAGTGATGGTGAACATTTAGAAATTTATTTCATCTAATAAAAAGTAAATGTACTTTTTTCTGATTTTTGTTGCTCTACCCACTATCATCTGATGCCTATAGCCACGTTTTCTTAGCATTAGAAATATTTGTTTGTTTTTCTGTGAAAGTAATTTACAAGTGAGAGCAACTTTCGTGAGGGAAGGGGTCATGTGCATCCTCTGAGGGAGGCTGAGGAATATACTCAGCATCGCATAATCCAGTATATCAGCTGATGCCTTTTTGTTTTCCATGGCAATTTTATTGCATACTGACAGAAACAAAACAAATTAAGAGAACAGTTTATTGTGATACACTCAGTGACTATTTTTGAAAGCTGGAAGGATATATTTACTTTTTACCTTTCAAATATTTTTGATGTGAAAATAAAATAGACTGGCAGAAATCTTAATGAAAAGTATAATTTCTGAGATTATTCTATAAAATATGAGAAGAACAAAAGAATTTATTTTGTATTCCCCTATGTAATTTCCATCTATCCTATATCAGTATTTTTGAAGATTGGGTTACTTCAGAGTCTATGTCTTATTTTGTTAGAAAAAATTTTAAAAACTACCAAATTGTTTTAACATTGGTCTTTACCACTTACACAAATCTAATTCCCCTTCAACACTGAAATTTTACCCTCTGTGTACTTAGCTACATTCCTAAATTTCTCACTGGAATGACAAGATTTTGTTAATTTTAGATGAGTGGAATCACAAACATGAATTCTTGTCTAGAATGTGGGCAATTCGTTATAATATTCTAGTTTATGCTGTAGTATAACACCAGTGATTTAAAAAAATCTCTATCATAAATCCACAATAGTGGATTTCTGGATCACGCTGCATGTTATCTTGGGATTTGTCCTCCCTCAGGGACACAGGCTGATGGTGCTTCCCTCATTGTGAAGCAACAGCAATTTCTGGAAGATGGAAAGAACATGGAATTTCACTCGCTGGCTCTAAATTCTTGCCATGGGTTACGCATGTCACTTGCACTAATGTTTCACAGTCCACACCTAACTTCAGAGAAAAGGGAAGTGCAATCTAAACTTGAGCCAGGAAGGATGAAGATCAGATGACTAATCCACATTCCTAATCAAGTAGTTCACCCTTCTGGGTCCCAACTCCTCTCCAAAGGAGACAACCAAATGTCCCGTTCAGTCATGGAATAAGCTCAAAGCCCAGGATCTCTTGGTGATAAGCAGTCACCAATAAGGTCCATCTTTTATCTGGTGACCTGTGAATTATCTAAATTTCCCAATTATCCAAATATCCAGCATGTCTTGGTTGGACAGGGACAGGATATCAGAAATAAACACTGGTATTAGGAAAGAACGAATGAGATATCCACAGGAATCGTGGGTCCCCAGAAGTTCCGAAATTCCATTAGGCAGACATTTAAAGGCCCACTATATTTCGGATGAGGAATAGTCACTGATAAGGCCACTTTTCTGCCTCCTTGGAGTAGTTTTCTCGTTCATTTTTTTGATAGCATAGCCCCTGGATCTTCTCTCTGAGATATGCTTTTTAAAAGATTCGTATTGCCTTATCTGCCATGATGCAAAACCCCAAAAAACCCACTGCTGTTGAGTCGATTCTGACTCATAGTCACCCTATAGGACAGAGTAGAACTGCCACATAAAGTTTCCAAGGAGCGCCTGGTGGACTCAAACTGCCAACCTTTTGGTTAACAGCCATAGCACTTAACCACTACGCCGCCAGGGTTTCCTATCTGCCATGATAATTGTGGAATATACTCTTATGGTTGCTAAAGAGTTTTTTCAACTAACTTTCTGCCCATGGTGTTTGGAGTCTGTGATAAAGAGACTATCATTTGACAAGTATTTACTGCCTTCTGCTGATCACATGAGGAGCACACTTCTTCACTCCATCACGCGTTAACCTAGTGATTTGATAAACTTTGCTCAATAGCATGTGGCTGAAAGTGTCTGTATACCACTTCCAAGCCTAGAGTTTCAGCGATATTATATTTTCATATTTCTCTATTGTTTCTTCCATCATCATGAGAAGAAAATGTCTCCAGTAGGTTGTCTCTTTCAAAAACTTATTTAACTTTTCTAAGCCTAATTTCCTCATCTAAAAATCAGTTATCAGGAGAGAGATCACTAGCTATTTCAAAAGAGAGAACAGAATTCAGATAAGTACTTCAATAGGAGATGAAGGAATCATGGAACCAAACAAGGGAAGCTGAATCAACCTAGAGACTCCCATCAGTATGTTGCTCCCAACACCCTGGAAACCGTCAAACGGCAGGACAAGATGGCTTCCAGGAACCCATGGGTGGGGCCCTCATGCAGAACCCAGAACCAAGGTGAGGACCAGCAGACAATATTTGAAACCATGAAGAGAGTGGCTATCTTATTGAAAGTGAAATCATGGCGAGCCACGGTTACTTCCAGGAACTATAGCTGAAGTGGGGAAAGAAAGAAGAAGAAATTTGCTGACTTCTGTCCTATAGCCTTTCTAATCTTCTGACAGTCTTACATTGTGATTTCCTACAAGAAATATGCTGGCAAAGGATCTTGGGGAATGTAGTTCTCCTTGGTATAGAGTCAAATAAAGTCAGTGAAAATATCTGAAAACCAAGGAGCATTACAAAACATGCTGGCTAATATGAAAAAATAAAAACCAATCATGTTGAGTCAATTACAACTCATAGCAACCCTACAGGGCAAAGTAGAACTGCCTTGTAGGCTTTTCAAGGAGCAGCTGGTAGATTTCAACTGCCAACCTTTTGATAAGTGTCAGCTTTTAACCACTGCACCACCAGGACTCCAAACTAATAATCCAAAAAATAGAGCCTGTCTTATATGGTGTGTGTGAGCATCTTCATATCTAGAGGTTTTTTTTCTTAAAATCTGCTTTGTTTAATATTTTATAGCTAAACCACCTTTCCTTTTAATTAATATTTGTCTTATGTATCTTTTTGACCTTTTAAATTTCATATATTCTTTATGTCTTTATATTTAAATATGCCTTCTTAAAATTTCACTCAAGTAAAATTTTGCTGAAGATAATTAAAAAATGGCTGCAGCAGTACATCAACAGGAAACTGCCAGAAATTCAAACTGATTCAGAAAAGGATGTGGAAACTAATGGGCCACAACTACCACAGCCTCCACCAGACTGAGTCCAGCACAACTAGATGGTGCCCAGCTACCACCACCGACTGCTCTGACAAGGATCACAATAGAGGGTCCAGGACAGAACTGGAGAAAAATGCAGAACAAAACTATAACTTACAAAAAAAGACCATACTTACCGGTCTGACAGAGACTGGAGAAATCTCTAGAGTATGGCCCCTAAGCGTCCTTTTAAATCAGTACCAAAGTCACTCCTGAGGTTCACACTTCAGCCAAAGTTTAGACAGACCCGTAAAACAAATCAAGACTAAATGGGCACACCAACGCAGGGGCAAGGATGAGAAGGCTGGAGGGAACAGGAAAGCTGATAATGGGGAACCCAAGGTTGACAAGGGTGGAATGCTGACATGGTGTAAGTTTGGCAACCAATGTCACAAAACAATATGTGTATTTATTGCTTAATGAGATACTAATTTGCTCTGTAAATCTTCATCTAAAGCACAATTAAAAAAAGAGAGAGAGAAATCAAAATATCCACCTAATAGCATTTGGGAATTACTATTATTTCCATCATTGTTATCACACAATAACAAAGACCTGTGCATGGTTAATTATAATTACAACGTTTATTGTGCACTGTCAGGAACAGTACCAAGTACTTTTCATACATTGTTCATTCCATGCCCGTATTAACCCCATCAAATAGGTGCTATTATCACATCCAGAGTCCTGTGGATAGTAATGGGTAGGAATGTAAACCTAGGTTGAAATTCTTAACCACTGTTACATTAACTTCAGTTCTACTTCTGGCCATGGTGGTTCTGTTTTTGTATATTAATTGATTAAATGTATTGAGGAAGACTGAAACTATAAACCCAGGGAGATAAATTTGAATATGTAAGTATATAGCCATGGAAGGATTTCAAAGATAATGGAATCAGGGTATTATAAAGAAGAAAGATCTGGATCATTAGGATGGCAGACCAAAGAGTAAGAAACACCAACTCTTCAGATGAACTATGTGAGCACTACCCAACTGGCACAATGGTAAGTTCCATCACTTGTCTTGTCAAAGAAGATATGACATACTGAAGCCATATACAGCTGTATTTCTGTATGACTTGATTCTGATCCATTGGGCAGACAACCATGTATAATGACTCTGATCTACAAGAAACATGTGCTCTGTGTACTAGGCTTTGGGTACACAGATATATGTTCCCTTTCTTTTCTTTTTTTTTTTTTTAATAAGTTGTGGTTAAATAAATATTAAAATTAAAAAATCCTGATTTAAAAGAAAAAAAATAAAGAAAATGACACGGAAGGAGGGATATAATTGCTGATGTCCAGTGGATCTTGGCTAAAAGCTGAGAATACCAGAAAGATGTTTATTGTTGTTGTTATTAGGTGCAGTGGAGTCGCTTCCGACTCATAGCGATCCTATGTACCACAGAAAGAAGCACTGTCCAGTCCCGTGCCATACTTACAATCGTTGTTATGCTTGAGCCCATTGTTGCAGACACTGTGTCAATCCATCTCATTGAGGGTCTTCCTCTTTTAAGCTGACCCTGTACTTTACCAGGCATGATGTCCTTCTCCAGGGACTGATCTCTTCTGACAACACGGCCAAAGTATGTAAGATGCAGTATCACCATCCTGGCTTCTAAGGAGCCTTCAGGCTGTACTACTTCCAAGACAGATTTGTTTGTCCTTTTGGTATATTAAATATTCTTTGCCAACACCACAATTCAAAGGCATCAGTTCTTCTTCAGTCTTCCTTATTCTTTGTCCATCTTTCACATGCATATGAGGCAATTGAAAATACCACTAATGCTTGGAACCTGAAATATATGAAGTATGAATCTAGGAAAATTGGAAATTTTCAAAAACGAAATGGAACACATAAGCATCGATATCCTAGGCATTAGTGAGCTGAAATGGACTGGTATTGGCCATTTTGAATTGGACAACACATAGCCTACTACGCCAGAAATGACAACTTGAAGAGGAATGGTGTTACATTTATCGTCAAAAAGAACAATTCGAGGTCTATCCTGAAGTACAGTGCTGTCAGTGATAGGATAATATCCATAGGCCTATAAGGAAGACCAGTTAATATGACTATTGTTCAAATTTACACAGCAACCACTAAGAAAAAAGTTGAAGAAACTGAAGATTTTCTTCAGCTTCTGTAGTGTGAAATTGATTGAACGTGCAATCAGGATGCATTGGTAATTACTGGTGATTAGAATGTGAAAGTTGGAAACAAAGAAGAACAACTGGTAGTCGGAAAATATGGCCTTGGTGATAGAAACGATGCCGGAGATTGAATGATACAGTTTTGCGAGACCAATGACTTCTTCATTGCAAATACCTTTTTTTCACCAACATAAACGGCAACTATGCACATGGCCCTCGCCAGATGGAATACACAGAAGTCAAAACGACTACATCTGTGGAAAGAGACAAAGGAAAAGCTCAATATCATCAGTCAGAACAAGGCCAGGGGCTGACTGTGGAACAGAAAGATCTTTCTGTGTTAATTATTGACTATTCAAAGGCATTTCACTGAGTAGATCATAACAAATTTTGGATAACATTGCAAAGAGTGGGAATTCCAGGACACTTAATTTTGCTCTTGCGGATTCTCTACATAGACCAAGAGGCAGTAACTGGAACACAACAATGGGACACTGCTTAGTTTGAAATCAGAAAAGATGTGCATCAGGATTGTATCCTTTCACCATACTTATTCAATTTGTATGCTGAGCAAATGATCTGAGATGGACTATATGAAGAAGGCAGCATCAGGATTAGAGAAAAACTCATTAACAACCTGCAATATGCAGAACACACAGCCTTGCCTGTTGAAAGTAAAGAGGACTTGAAGCACTTGCTGATGAAGATCAAAGACGTCAGCCTTCAGTATGAATTACACCTCAAAATAAAGAAAACAAAAATCCTCAAAACTGGACCAGTAACCAACATCGTGATAAATGGAGAAAATACTGACGTTGTCAAGGATTTAATTTTACTTTGATCTACAATTAACTCCAATGGAAGCAGAGGTCAAAAAATCAAAGGATGTATTGCATTTGGCAAATTGGCTGCAAAAGCCCTCTTTAAAGTGTTAAAAAGCAAAAATGTCGCTTTGAGGACTAAGGTGCACCTGACCCAAGCCATTGTATTTTCAGTTGCCACTTCTGCATGTGAAAGATGGACAACGAGTAAGGAAGACCAAAGAAGAATCGATGCCTTAGAATCACGGTGATGGTGGAAAATGTTGAATAGAAAATGGACTGTCAAAAGAATGGTCAAATTTGTCTTGGAAGAAGTACAGCAAGAATGCTCCTTAGAAGCGAGGATGGCGAGATTTCGTCCCATGTAATTTGGACATATTATAAGGAGGAACCAGTCCCTGGAGAAGGACATCATGCTTGGTGAAGTAGAGGGTCAGCAAAAATGAGGGATTAACACAGTGGCCGCAATAACGGGCTCAAACATAGAAATGATAGTTAGGTTGGGGCAAAATGGGGCAGTGTTTCATTATGATGCACATAGGGTCGCTCTGAGTAGGAACCCACATGAAGGAACCTAACAACAACAATTAAAATATGAAAAGGTTTTCTCCAGTCTAGATTCTTTGCTCGGAATATTTAGTCTATTTACATTTGCTGAAAAACTTATGTTTTTCAGCTTATTAGTTTTCTTTATTTTAAATTAAAAAAAACTTTATATTATTCAATGTAGTGATTTTAGTTACTTATCTTCTCTGTGTCCCCCCTTCATCTCATTCCTGTCTTCTTTGGATTGATTATTTTTTTGCATTTCACGATTTCTTTGTGTCATTTAAGACAATATGCACTTTACTTCTTTAGGTTTAGTGATAATCTAGGACAATGTACCATACACTTAATTAATCAAAAACTAATTTTATTACAACTTCATCTACTCAAACAATAAAAGGTATTATATATTTTAACTCATATCTTCACAGCTATTGCTGTCTAACAAAACACCACAAAACTTGGCAGTTTAAAACAATAAGTTATTATCTCCCCAGGATTCTGGGTTGAGTGGGTTGGTTCTCTGCTAGAATGTCCATTTTGAAGTTGCAATCAGATACTGGCTGGAGTCATCTGAAAACCTATTGGGCTGGATGTCCAAGAATACTTCTTCACTCCCATGTCTAGTGCCGCAATGCTGCTCCGTGGGACCTCTCTCTCCAGCAGACAATTATGGGCTTTTTATGTGACCTACAAGTTCTTGGCTGAGTTCTCAGCCACTCTAGTTGGTGCCATTCACTGAGAAAGAATTTTCTGCAGATTTCCTGGACCTACTTGAGGAGCTGGGAGGTTAATTTCTAGCTAACTCAGACAGAATTGTGTTGTCCCTTACATTCCCTGGTTTATTCAGAGTTCTTCTGAATCCTCACCTTTAGGGGCCTTGTAGTTTATCTCCTGTTGTCCATGAAACACAGAGCCATGAAAGTTGATACAGCATTGTTTTTTTATTTCCTTTGACTAATATTCTGGTAAAGAAGCTACTTCCTTCTGCCTTATTTTTCTAATTACTGTTTTTATTTGTGTATGTGTGTGTCTGTGGTATATATATGCAGTTCTTTAATGCATGAAAGAAAAACTTAGATCCACATGCCTATAATCTGTTTCCAAGTCTGTCTATCTATCTATTCAACTAGCTCTGTGTGTTGGTTATGATACCTCATCTGCCATGTTTCCAGGCACTGAAGTCTCTGTCATGTTATTTTCACATTACTAACTTAAATTAATCTTGATAATACATATATTTTTAATTTTAGGAATGCTGTTTTTATAGACAGAATAGCTGTATATCAGAGAAGCTAACTTACCCAAGGTACATGTTCTTAGTTGACTGATCCCAGACGGCAACCCCTGGCCCTCTCACAGAAAAATCTAAGTGGTTTTCCTCAACCACATTGTTTTTGATTTTTCACTTGTAGAACATCTTAAAACTTTAATCAAAGCGGAAGTGGTAAGACTTCTCTGTAATATAAAATAATTCTAAACAGATAAAAATATTATTTTCAGAACAATGGTTTCAGATTATATGAAGTAGGGAAAGAGAATTATAACCCCTTTTATTCAAATGTAGTTCATATCTTTATTATGGGTTTTAGGTAACACATATATTCACCTGAGCACTATTCCAGTGTGTGTATATGTGTGTATGTGTGTGTGTGTGTGTGTGTATCCACAAAGCACAGCAGTTTAAAACAACAATTATTTATTTTGCAAATGAATTTGCAATTTCAGCAGGTTTCATCAGGGACAGCTCATCTCTACTCCACGCTTCATCAGTGGAAGTGGCTCAACTGGGAGGTGAAAGATACACTTGCATGATGTGCCACCAAGGACTGAAAAAAATGGCTTTGAATTTGGCTGGGCTCTCAGCTGGGGATGTGCACTAGAAGTCTTGGTTTCTCTCTTTGTCACAGCATGGGGATTATATAATTGCACCAACACAATTACTCTTAAGACATTTCTTAAAATAGGGAATGGGGTAGCATACAAAAAAAAAAAAAAAAATATACAGTCACTTGCAATTCTAAAATTCTGGTAGAAATTGTTGCCAGCTCCTTAACTAAGATTCAGTGTGATTCTCTGGGAATTATTCTACATGATTTTTGCCTCTGCTTTCTGAGTCACCCTTGCTCTACCATGAGAAAACTGAGTAGTCACCTCAATCAGCTTACTCCTTAGACCAAACTAGTGATATTTCTGTCAGAAAAACATGCTTGCAAACATTGTGAGTTTTCCATGAATCTTACTGGAATTTACTCCATTAGACAAAACCCACAACTACCAACCTTGGGCTTCCTGTGACTCTGCTGCACTACAGTGCCCTGAAACATTTTAGTAGTCCTATTTATTTTTAACTAAAGAGAATCTACAAGACTCTCAAGATTTATAGAAGGTCTTTTTTCTGTTTGGATGTTTATTTAAGGTACAGTGTCTTAAATCGTCCTGAAGCCTTAATAAATGATTTTAGAGTCACAACTTGGGTTGGATCTTTGGCCTGAGGCCCTTTCTTAATTTGAGACTTCTTTGCTGAAAGAAAGTTTTATTTTTGAATCCACTGTGTACTGACTCCTTTGTACACAATATATTTTTTTCTTCAGCTCATCTCTCTACTCTTACGTTTTAACATAGGTCATGAAAAGCCAATTAGCATTTTTATATTCTGTCTGGAAGTTTCTTTAACAAATCTTCCCACAGCAACATTTTGCAAATATTTCTTGATGTCTTCTTACGTATTTTATGTTTGATGGTCACACTGGGTCCTTATTTCACTTGAATTTATTTTATCTTCATTATGTGATTTAGGATCTACATTTAGTTTTCAAAAGGTATTATCCCCATCAAAATTAATGATTTCCATTATTTATCAAAAAATACAAATTATGCATGTATCATATGCTATTTAGAAACTCAATCACTCATACTTATTGCCAGAGCCCTAATTTCAGAGCAAAAACACCACTGCAAGTTATGACAGGAGGACAAATATAATTTTTAATTAGTTTACCATATATAAAAACAATCATATAGGAACAATGGAGCCAGAATGGCAAAGTAAGAGCAAAATAACTTGATAACACAAAAGAAGAATTTAAATGGGATGAACAAAATAGCAAAACAATATTTTGGAAATGTAACCTGTATCCAGTTTGGTTGCTGCCCTTTTGGCAAATTATGCTCAGCATTGATATCACATAAAATATTTTTCCAGCCACCTCCTCAAGGCACCCTTGACTTCTTTTTTTTTTTTTTTTTATATAAGGGGGTTCAAGACAGGTGTGAAGATGGTATAAAACACTGAGAC